>NC_137605.1:27626965-27929465 GCF_963280865.1 Gymnoscopelus braueri
CCGTTTGTCTCTGTTTGTGGCCTCGGCTCCTGATGTCCTTGGGCAGTGTGTGTGATTGTTGCGGTTTGCCTGTGTGCATCTCTGACAGCGCTGTGCGTTCTCTGTCCTCCTCCTCCTCCTCCTCCTCCTCCTCCTCCCCGGCAGCACTTGGAGCCATGGAAACTGTATGCGACGGTGGGGGTGCTGCTAGCCATCGACTTCCTGTCCCTCATGATCTGGCAGATCGTGGACCCTCTCCACATCACTGTGGAGGTAAAGTATGACGGGACTAACCTCTCTTGGTCTGGTCGACATTCTCTGTTCCCATGTTGAGATGTATGGAGTTTGGGACAAAGGATTTGGGAGGAGAGATACTCAGAGTGACTTTTATTTTATAAAGAACCCCCAGTTTGATATACATTATTAGGCCACAGACCCACAATTGACATAATTTCTTTTTCATGTCTGGGACCCCAATCTACACTGCAAAATCCTCTGTGTTAATTTAACTCTCACAGTGTACAAGTGGAACTAGATGCACCTGTAAGGGTCCATTTTATTCGTAATCTTTACACTCTCAGAGACACAGACCCATTTCATAATAGTCCATTTGGTTCCTAATTATCAATCATTTAGCTGGGGAGCCCCTAGAGGCCCCTCAAGGACCCCTGGGGGTCCCTGACTGCACGTTGAGAACCAGTGCTGTAGTGTGCAGCCTGTCCTATACAAGGAGGATCAATATCACATCCTTTCTCCCATTATCTGTCACGGTAACCCCTGTCTTGTACATAATTATCTGCATAATTAAGTGCCCAGAATAATCACCGCCTGTTCTACTCCTAATATGCTGTTCTTTTCCGGCTGGGTTGTTTCGGGACAACCATAGGTCATCTCCGGAGACCAGTGCTATAGATATACAGCACTGGTTTTCGAGTACATTTCCCGTGTCTGCTCTTATGCAACACAAAATGGAAAGACAGAAGGGCTCCTTTATAAAAAATTTGCTTTGAATGTGACTATGCTTGATTTACAGTAATCATTTTGGTTTGTGATTGTGACTGGGCTGTCCCTTCATAGTCCATTAATCTATTAATCAGTCGGTTTGGTCCAAGTCGACCAAGACTTTGCTGGTTGATTAGACTTTTTTAATGCACATCTCTTGTAAAATCTACAACCCTTTAAATAGCCAGCAGCTATAGGCTGGACAACAACTGCTCCTGAGGAAGTACAAGAAGTACCGCCGTAAAGCCCTAAAGGAAGTTATATTAATGCTGTGCAGACCTGTTCACATTGCCAGGTCATGAAAACCGTGTCATGAGTTTGTAAAAATAAAAAGGCCGCTTCCAGGGGAAGTACTGTACAAAGGAGTTCCCTCACTATAGACACTTTCGGCTGTAGTTCTTTTCCAGGCTTTTATTCTGGTGAGATGAGATAAGGCTGGGAACGAGGTTAGCCAGCAGCCTCTGTGGAATCGGCATTAGAATGTTCCGTTTTCAACCTCTGGTCCTCTGGCAAACACAATTTTACAGATTTGTTTCTTTGTTCATTAAATCAACTAATCTAATAGGCAACATAATTGACTATCAGTCAGCTAAGAATTTCTTTAGTCAAGGACAACCCTAGATTGTGATGAATAAAAAAAAACTATTATGAGCTGTTCTCTTACAGAAATTCTGAGAAAGTAGACAAGTTTAACTTTTTCTTTTAGTGAATCACAGCTTGGTGTTAAGCACAATTTCTTTTATAAATGAGGCCCATTAAAATGTCATAACTCATCAGCACAATTAATAATAATAACGATCACATCATCAGTAAACATTAAGATGCTATGCAATTTCACATTGGCTTCATGCAGAGTTTATAAATGGCAGAAGCCTTTCACATACATACACACATTCATGCAGTGGTTGTACAAAATACTGGCAACCTGTGCCTTCCATGAAATTTGAAAGCAATGATCCGTTATCAATTTCACCTTTGAAATCCACTTCTGTTCGACAAGACGAGGCATGGATGAACGGCAGGTGATATTATGTAATCGAAATATCACAAACAGATGTGAAACTCACTGTTACGAAGGAGCTGTCAGTGGTTTGTACAATCCGAGTACATCTAGGTTGTTTGAAAATGATATAGTAATTTGTACTGAAGTTATAGCTTATATGACTATTCATTGATCATTACATTTTTATTTGGCCAAATATTGAATGTGACTGAATGAACCAATAGTAATAATCAGAATTATTTATTAATGGCGTTTATTGTACATTAATTGCTCACCACTGCTGTAAATGCCAGTTGGCTCGTGGCCAGTGGTGGAAAGTAACTAAGTATATTTACAAAAGTACTGTACTTAAGTACAATTCTGAGTTATTTTTACTTTACTGGAGTATTTCCAATTTGCAATACTTTTACTTCTACTCCGCTATAGGCAAATATTGTACTTTTACTCTATAATTATTTGAAAACTGTAGTTAACAAAAAGTTAACCACTTCAGGTTATACATCATTGTATATTACATACGTCACTTACAGAATTTTCATTCATATTGGAGACATGAATAATGTGGCATTATGTTATGGCAATGTTAAATTGCCAAAACCTCATGGTCTGCATTTATTTGTGTATGATAGCAAAAATGACATTTCTGTTGGTGTCATCACATTGGAAAACAAACAAAACTAATTATTGTGCTTCAAGTGGCAACAGACTCAAAGTGACAGAACTGGGGAACAGAATGTAAAGTCTCCGGCTGTGAGGGCTGTCTCCATTTATCAACATTACACAGTGAAACGGGTACTGTTGCCGGGCAAAGTCAATTCTGCAACAAAGGACATTTTTGCTTAAGCAACTTAGATTTTCTGAATATCCACCCTGGCATCATAATTCAGTCATTACATTAGCACAGACGACCTCTGTGCCCCAGGGGATCATGCTCTATATACTATACAATCACCAGACTTACGCTTAGGGTGCACTTTTTCCTACTCCCCACTGTGTTGCTGTGTCATCATTTCTCATGATCTTTCTCTCTCTTTCTCCCTTGCTGTCGTTCTCCACCTTCACCATCACTCTCTCTCCCTCTGCGTCCACGTGAGTAGAAGTTCACAAGGGAGGCCCCCAAAGGAGATCTGGACGTCCTCATTCAGCCCCTCCTGGAACACTGCAGCTCAGAAAAGATGAACACTTGGCTTGGTATTCCTCTTTTTCTTATATTGTGTCTTTCTTTACACTCCTCCCCTTGTCCACTCTCTTCCTCTGCTCTCTTTCTCTCTTTTGAATGTCTCTGTCAAACACACACAGGCAAATGCTTATCTAGATGCCTCCATGCATAGGTAGGGGTGTACATTACAATAGTACCTTCCCCTCTGTCAAATGTATTTAAATTCATGGTCTATGATATGATTCAAAATGATACGCTGACAGATTCCATACATTTAATTCCAGTCACTCAAATGATGACATTTATTTAACTAGAAAAATGTGACGGACACACAGACGGACGGACAGGGGCGAAAACTTAGTCTTGGCCACGCCTTTGGCCTGGCGGAGACAATGAAAACATACATTCATGTTCCTACTGTTTATAATTGAATACTTATCCTTTTAGATGTACTGTACAGTGAAAAACTTCCAAAATCTGGATTTGAACTAACAGCCTTGAGTTTATGAAACAATTGAAGTGGAACGTACATGAACACAACATTGTTGTTTGAAGTGGAACGATACATTTTTTAAGTGGAACACAACATAATTGAATGGAATGCAACTGACATGATACTTACATGATACTGACCATGATATGATACTGACCATGATACTGACCATGATACTTACATGATACTGACCATGATACTTACACGATACTGACCATGATACTTACATGATACTAACCATGATACCAATCATGATACTGACCATGATACTTACATGATACTGACCATGATACTGGTGGAGACACACACACACACACACACACACACACACACACACACACACACACACACACACACACACACACACACACACACACACACACACACACACACACACACACACGTTCGCATACTTTACACTTTATCGTCTCCTCGTTCTTCCTTCTGTCTCTCTCATCTCTCTCCCTCCTCCTTCAAAGTCATGGCAGCAGCTCTTACGGAAAGCATTATGATCTCGAAATGCAAATGATGTGGGTCACAAACTGGGCCATCGCTCTGTAACACTGAAGGAATGATGTCCAGCCTTCGTCAAGTGTCACACATAGGAGTTCTCTTCTTTTTCTTTTGATGTCACTCCCTCACGTTATATTCCCTCCTCGCACTCAGTTAGTCACTCAGTAGTTGTGTCTTTCAGGATATTCTCTCTCTCTGTTTTGTTTTTCTTTCCGTACAGTATGTCTCTCCCAATCACTCACTCACTTGCTCGCTGCCTCCCTCACTTCGCTCGTTTGCTCACTGTTGGCAGCCTCGATCTGCCTCGCTCTCTCACTCACCAACTCGCCCATTTAATAATGTATTATTTTAACCCCCTGATCTCTCTCCATCCCTTCCTCTTCTCCTTTGTTTTCCAGGCGTGGTGTATGGCTACAAGGGTCTGCTGCTGCTGTTGGGTATATTTCTGGCCTACGAGACCAAGTCCGTCTCTACAGAGAAGATCAATGACCATCGGGCTGTGGGGATGGCTATTTACAACGTTGCTGTGAGTGCGAAACAGAAACGATGCCAGCGCACTTTGAAGCCCTAATTTATGTTTCTGTATATGACGGTGTCGTGTGCCAAAAGTAACTGATTTTGAAGCAAACACAATCCGTTTTCTGCTATTTTGGTGTTTCTCCACAGAGCACGGAATACTGCTACAGTAGATGACATTTAGAATGTTGTCACGATATTTATTTTGTCCTATAATGCTGCACCAGGTGTTCTGTTGGCATACAAAATACCTCTGCTCTGCACACACAAAAGAATACTAACAGGTATTCTGTACTAGCTGGAGCAGAGCAGTCATATATGTATTATATGTCTTCTCACCATAGAGAGTTTCGATGGAACGTTTGATATATTGCTACATTAGCTGTGACTACGGCTGAGATCCGATTCTGGTTTATTGTTACATTGACCTATAGGCTGAAGTACTTCATAAAACATAAAACATGGACGAGATCAATAGTGGGTGAAAGTAATGAAATGCCACTGTCTTCTGTCGGATGCTCCCTACTTCAGGGACACATTTACTCTCAATGTAAATATGTTCTCAAAAGAGAAAAGAAGAAAGGCTTGGGTAACAGCTGTTAGTAGAGAGACATGGGAGCCAAAGAAAGTCTCACTGACCTGAGTCCACTTTCTATCAGTTAAACCAGTGGATTACATGATAGCTCACCTTTATTGCTTTATTGAGAGGCTGAACTCTTGGCTATATCATTATAAGCTAAAAGCCACCTGAACTTTTCACCAAGCGGTGGATTTGCCTGCAGTTTCATAATCTTTCATCAGTATTACTACAGCTTCAGTAGCATTCTATGTTCTCGCAGTGCAGAATGCTGTGCTGCTTTGTACTGTAGCATATCGTCACTGTCGGGCAGAAACCTTGTATCTCCATATTTCAACTTTTTATGTTTTTTTGTAATTAATGCCCTACATTCTACAGTTTAGTTTTTGTGGCATTCCTAAGCCAATAATTTCATGACCGGGTGTGTATCCGGTAGGAGACACAAATAATCTACTTTGTGTCTCCTACCGGATACATTAGCCGGAAGGAGACGGGAATCAAATTATTGGCTTAGGAATGCCACAAAAACAAAAATAAATCCATGGATTCAAGGCTTCATGGGGTGTGCAATTGATAGAAAATAAGTCATTTTTTGGGTGAACTACTCCTTTAAAGCTTGTAGATTTACAAGCTTGTAGATCTGCTATTTTTGCCACACACTATCCAGTACGTTTTTGCATATTCCAGAGCCAGAAACGCCATCAGACCCTAATCATACAGTATAAAGATGGTACTTCTGCCCCCGTTTCAAGTTGTACTTTTCCATCTTATCATAGTGGGAGCAGCCTTAAAATATACATATTCACACAAATGCACAGCACAATCATAGAAATTGTTAGGCGGCTGTTAATAGCCAGTGAATCATCCAGATGCACTTTCTGCTGAAAGAGCTGAAATCACATTGTGTTTTCAAACACACAGACAAGCTTGAAAGTGATGTTAATTATTTCCCATTGCAGTGGCTTGCTCAGTGTCCAAGGTGTTAATGTCTCTGTCTCCCTCAGGCTATGCGGTCTTTTCTTTAACTCAACAGACTGTAAAATGTTTTCACTACTCCTTTAACAGTTTATTCACATTATTAGTTATTTGACGGAGTGGTAATGTAATTAACGAAGGCATCGACTTATCATTGATCTGTCATTCGTGGTTATTTATGAGACGGTGATATGTGGCCAAACAATCCTGTGTTCTAATTTCATCATGTCGCTGCATAATATGAAACCAGTCTAATGCAACACAACGTAAATTATGATGACACACACGCACACGCACACGCACACACACGCACGCACGCACGCACGCACGCACGCACGCACGCACGCACGCACGCACGCACGCACGCACGCACGCACGCACGCACGCACGCACGCACGCACGCACACACACACACACACACACACACACACACACACACACACACACACACACACACACACACACACACACACACACACACACACAGCTGTGTTTATGACAATGTCAATAGTTAATGATATCTGGGGAAATAAAGAACCTCCTTCCTCTTTGCTGAGCTGTGATGCCGCCGGTCTGGAGATGAGATGACAATGAGGGTGACTGTGCCACAACACTCATGACTTTTTAATGCAGTTTTCACATGGGGGCCCTAATTGCAATGATAAACAGATGCCTTCTGCTTGTATAGATGTGACTCCTCAGCCAGCCAGGCACTCCAGCCACCCCGCTCCTCCCCTCTATTACACTCTCCATCTTTTTCTCCCTCTCTCACTCAATCTATCTCTCTGCTTCTCTTTTTCTCCTTAGACTATACCCCCCCCTCCTCACTCCATCCTTGAATGTTTTTTTTCTCCTTTTTTTTCTTCCTTGCTCCAACATTCGTCTTTCTGTTTCTTTATTCCACAGCTGGTTCCCAACCGCTTTCAGCTGAGACCCAAAAGATAGTAGATCTGCTATTTTAACTAAAGTTTCTTTACATTTATGGATTCTTTTTTTTTCTTTACAAAAATGTTTGATTTTCTTTCTGAAAGATTTAGATTTTTGAAAAAACCTGTGAAATAATCATTTTGATAATTTTTTAAGGAAACATAAAAAAAAAAATTAATGGGTCCGCGACCCAAAACTGGGCCCCGACCCATGGTTTGGGAAACACTACTTTATTCAACCCCCTCTCTCTCTCTCTCTCTCTCTCTCTCTCAGGTACTGTGCATGATCACTGCTCCAGTGACCATGATCCTTACATCTCAGCAGGACGCCTCATTTGCCTTTGCCTCTCTGGCGATCGTCTTTTCTGCCTACATCACGCTGGTGGTCCTCTTTGTGCCCAAGGTACGCCTCACTCTTTGTGTGTCAGCTTCAGGAACCAGCTGAAAATAAAGGTCAACCCCAGCATCCCTATTAACCCCAGCATCCCTATTCTGGGGGAACATTCGCCAAAAACAGTCGATCTACAAGCTCACAATGCGTCGCAACGCATGTGAGCTTGTAGGTCGGCTATTTCTGGCGTGGACATTTGGTGTAGATCGAAAAAAGAGTGCACTAAGTACAGTGCAACTCAGGGCGGTTTTACTAAGTATATCAGTCTCGTCCAGAAATGTTCATTTTCAATAGAGCAGATGCATAAGGCCAAGTGTATAAAATAAATGTTGATGGTTGGTTACATCATACGAAATAGGATAGATCGCAATGCCAAACCAGATTCTATATTTAAGTGAATCATTCATTGGCGAGACATTGTCCAGCGTGCTGCAGCAGTGTATGAATATGAGCATCACCTGAAGCTCACTCAGGATGAGTCCGCATGTCCTCAGTACAAAGTAGTAACACCTCATCTATCCAATGGCACAATGAGCAAATTAAACGAGATGGAAGCTTTGATTCCTTGTTGATGTCACCTTTTACAGCCACTGTATTCATGGTGTGTGTGTGTGTGTGTGTGTGTGTGTGTGTGTGTGTGTGTGTGTGTGTGTGTGTGTGTGTGTGTGTGTGTGTGTGTGTGTGTGTGTGTGTGTGTGTGTGTGTGTGTGTGTGTGTGTGTGTGTGTGTGTGTGTGTGGAGTGCTTTTTGTGTTGTATAAGAATATATTTTAGTCCCACATTGTTCTTTTCGGTAGTTTCGACCCAAATCTCTGGACCCACATTTCTGGACCTCCTGCAATGCTTCCCTTCTGCTACATTATGTTTCTCTCTCAGTCTGTCTCGGAGTGGACTGCCCCCTGTTCTTCAGAAATAAAAATAAAATAGGCGTCTAGACAAAGGCAGCCTCGACAGCACAATGGTCACCCTTCCTTCGTATATTTTTGGACTTCCTCCTTTCCCTGCTCCGTCTGATGCTTAACCCATTAAGACATGAGGCCGATTCTACAAATGCCTTCTAAATCAGTGGTTCTCACACTTTCAATATTTTTCAAAAATGTTCAAAAATAGCAGATGTACAAGCTCGCTGTGAGCTTGTATATCTGCTATTTTTTAATAGCCAACGCTAAAATCTAAAATGACACAGATGCTTTCCCGGTTTTAATGCGTTAAATTATACTTGGTTACACGCCGGTGTCGTCCGCCAAAAATAAGCGATCTGCAAGCTCACAACGCGTCACGATCCGATGCGTTGTGAGCTTATATAGGTCACCTATTTTCGTCACGTGACACCGGTGCACAATTCTATCAGGCTTGAGTCCCGTTTATTGACTTCCTGCTACTGTGTTGGATCAGATGCGTCGACTGATCACCCGCGGAGAGTGGCAGTCAGAGCAACAGGACACCCTGAAGACCGGCTCCTCGACCAACAACAATGACGAGGAGAAGTCCAGGCAGCTGGAGAGAGAGAACAGGGAACTGCAGAAGATCATTCAGGAGGTAAAGTGCATACATTGTTCACCCATGGATACGCACAGTGGTGGAAAGTAACTACATTAACAGTACATTTACTCAAGTACTGTAGTAAAGTTTCCAATTTCTAGTACTTTTACTTCTACTCCACTACATCTCGGTTCCAAATATTGTACTTTTACTCCACTACATTTATTTGCAAACTTTAGTTACTAGTTACTTTGCAGATATAGATTATTCTATTATAAAACATACATTAACCACTTCAGTCCTATTTTATACATAGGCTATTTGAGAATAGCCGATCTACAAGCTCACAGCTTGTAGATCTGCTATTTTCAAACATGTTGGTACTTTTACTTTTGGTACTTTAAGTATATTTTGATGCCAATACTTTTGTACTTTTAACAGTTTGAACATTATTTACTTGTAACAGAGTATTTTTATATTGTAGTATTGCTACTTTTACTTAAGTAAAATATCTGAGTACTTCTTCCACCACTGTATATGCATACGCATGATGCACTAAAACAAGTGCATGGACCTCATCCAAATGGAACTTTGCGTTTTTTGCGTTTTCACAGAAAGAGGAGAGGGTCTCGGCACTCCGCAACCAGCTGGCCGAGAGGCAAGCCCTGCGCAACCGCAGACGACCCTCGACGGGCCAGAATCAGAACCACGACACACCTCCGCCCTCGTCCCAACCGGACCCCAAATCCCTGCTTCCCCCGCCCGGATACCCCAATCCCACCACAGACAATCACGCGCTCCCGCCCTCCTTCTCCAACTCTTCCAACGTCTACCAGGCAGACAGCAAGATGACCCGCAACCACTGTCACAACAGTCAGATCCCCCTGCTGTATAAATAAAGCCAACCCCTGAGGGATAAGGGGGGGGGTGGGGTAGGGGGCGCAGCACATCACGCAGAAGGGACACAAACACAAGGGGACACTGTGACTCACTTGTTTTTTTCGGTGATGAGCACAATGTTTTCGTAACGGCACGGAAGCACAAATACAATAGGCTAATAGGAGTGCTTTACACTTTGTAGCTATTGGGAGAATTCACGCAGATAACACCCGCGCTCACAGTTAATCTCACTGTGGTAAAAACCTACTTGTAAGGCACTGGTGACAGATAAAACAAGAGACAAGCACATCTCCAGCAGGCAGCACTCACAGCCTTTTCAGAGGCCTATTAAATGGACAGATCTCTCGATCAATCCTCTCCTCTGTTGGTTATTCTGTTCTGTTGTAGAAACTTTGTGTCAAGGCTCTTTAAAAGGAGAACTTTACTGTATGTATGTGTTTGCTATCTATTACCGCCTTTTTCCTCTTTCAAGTTTGTCAACTAGAAAAGTACATGCTGATATTGTTATTATGTAATAGCTGATCTGTTTTGTAATGGATTTGTCGTTCACTTTGTTTGTTAACTTTTGGAGGGATTCGGTCGTGTAATCTGTTGAATTTACCGAAGGACATTGCAATGTACAGTTCCTTCCCCCAATGTTTCTATTAAAGTTAAGTATTCTTTGAAGAGCCACTAAATACGCAAAAAAGAGGAATCCTGATTTCACTGAAGAGCGATAATGTGCATTATTCTATAGCCATAAAGAAAAGAGGTTGAGGAAGGGGCAGGTGTGGATATCTGTTGTATGAACTGTATGTTTAAGTGCATCTTTGTATCTTATAAAATCCAGTCTTATACTGATATACCAACTTTCAAGTATGAGACTCATTTGGTAGGATAATTTTATCATAACTTGATGTATTATTACATTTTTGATAGTGTTTGCCAATGGAAAAATCATTTTCCAAAACTGTTGATTTCTTTCTTTTTTTTACACAGCTGTAGATATATAAAAGATAATACACAATTAATAATTATACATAATGATGGTAATTTCTTTTTTTTATGGATGATCTGCATTTTTTTCCCCACAAGACAATCTGGATATGTGTGTTCTGAAACCCAGCCACAGCAGTCACAACCACTGCAGTATATTTTTGGGTGTTTCTTTCCATTTTGTATGGTACAACTATAAAACAATATATCAAACAATGATATGTTATGTAAAGGAATCTGATGCTCCATATTTATTCAGCAGTTAATCTGGATGAACTATTTCATTCATTAGCCATTTTCGGATTTTAACAATGCTTAACAGCTTTATTGGCAGGTGAGACCTGACACCTTGGTAAATGATTTTAAAATACTATATTCTTCATTGTGCACTTTAACTGGACAAAATTATGTTTGACTTTCTTGTTTTGTTGCTGTTATGATAAATACACTTAAGCTCAGGGTATGGAGAAGTAAGACATAATGTAGTCTCAAGATATAAATGAATGAAATAGCCCATATTTATTAACTGTATAGTTCCTGGGACAGTGTAATATATGAATGCCGAGGTCATTTAAGAAATGTTCTATAATCTTGCACATGTATGACAAATATAGCTGGATTTGAAAATATTTGTATTCACTCTTATCTAAAATTTTAAATGTTACTATGTTACAGATTCTATGTCTGCAAATTATATCGATACTATGGTCAAATAAAACAATTGTTTTTCACTGGGTTAATGTGTGATTCATTGTCATTTCTCATGTTAGCTGAAATTATCATGGTTTATTTCATTATATTGGAAAAATAACATTAGTTGAAGTGTATCAGTCACTGATATGTAAATGATTGTTTTTCAACCAAGTATCTATGTATCTTCCAAATAATTGTAACTTTAATGCTGTATGATTTGGTACTATGCACCATTTTATGAGCTCACTACACTTTTTCTTTTCAAATTTTGACTGATTTAGTCATTTAACAGGCTGCCTCTTGATTACAATATTAGTCTCAAAGCACTTGGATGTCAACCACTAGATGTCATCAATTGTTTATTTATTTTCTATTTCAAGGGGACCAACTACATGCTCAGTCTCTTTGTTTGTGAAACATAATTCCTCAGTTTGATTTGCCAGAGTCACTCCATAAAAAAGTCCTCTAACCCCCTAAATGAGATCATTAAAGTAATGTGCGAAATTGCTTTTATTGTAACACAATAACCACCTGCCTACAGGCCCATGGGAACATAATAACCTCATTAGCGCAACAATGACTGGATGTTTATTGGACAAGCAAACCCATACAGTACAGTTTGCCTGATATCTCCTGTATATCGTCACTGTCGGTCGGATACCTCGTATCTCCATATTTCAACTTTTGGGGGTTTTTTTCTTCCTTTTTTAAAAATGTATGACCTACTTCATCATACAAGAGTGTCACACAAAAGTAGTGAAAATAGCAGGTCTACAAGCTCACAACATGTCACGACGAGAGCTGTTGTAAGCTTAAGTAGATCGGCTACTTTCACACATATATATATTTTTTAATAATAATAAAAAAGGAACGGTTTTAGACATACGAGGTTTCCACCCAACAGCGACGATATCCTTTACATGATTTAGCATGTGACAATGTAAAGAGCACAGCTGTAAGCAACTCACCACCTCCCCAGCCTCCCATCCACTTCCTTCCCTCCCCCTCATTTGCAGCGCCTCCTCTCCCTCCGCAGCTGACTGAAGATGAGGTATGCAGAAATAGGAGGGAGGGGAAGGGCGAGGGTGAGGGAGGAGGGTGGGGGGGAAGGATGGAGGGAGGGTGGGGGGGCGTCATTGGGGAAAACCCGCTCTGGGTTGAGGCTTATGTGGGCCTCCACCTGACACAGCACTCACAAAGACACAAAAAGAAGGAAATTCCCCTCGTCCCGTCTGATCTCACAGAGGAAGTATTTGCTGGCTGCGGAGGCATTTCGCTGTGGCTTTGCCAAATACTAGGATAAGCTTGCTGTAAAGTGTAGGCTACTGTCTAGGCTAGACAAAGTTGTTTGCCTATTAGGACCGCAGATGTTTGTTTGGTGTCTTGGTGTTTGGCGCCTTGATGATTCAACCGTTTGATGTAACATAACAGACAGCAAACCTAAACCAGTAAACTTGAGGACATTTCGGCATTTTAATGAAAAATCAAGTTCATGTACACATAAAAATATATATAAATATCACTGTTTTGACCAAATCCTGACGACATATAAATAAAGACAATAAATACGTATAATACATGATGATAAGTGGCAATAGTGAGTAATACAGAATAAATTACAATAATCTGTGAATCTGCACTCTCCAGTTAAGAGCTGTGTCAACACTTGGCTCAGAATGTTTACCCTACAATCTCTGGTCTATATCAAAATGTACAAAAGTGCATAAAATAGTAATAATATTCCAAACTGTTGCAGTTTGAAAATATTTACATGACGGTAATCTCCATGGAGATCTTAAAATAACATGTCACCATGAAGATGAATAAAGAGTTTTAACATAAAACATAGGGTATGTCAATACCACGGCATAGTTAGTAACAGCTGTTACTATTATAATCATTCCCTTCCTGCTCTCACGTTTTAAAGTGCAAACACACCAAAAAATGTCTTGCCCCCTTCAGACTCCAACTCGGCCAACTGATTGGTCTCGCTCCACAGTCTGTCTCCCTTGCGCAGCTGAAACACGGCACCGAGGTATATGGCATTGTACCAGCGCTCTCCAACTCTGTAGCTGTCCTCTTGAGAAGCACGCTGGCATGCTGACCTCACTGCACTCATCAGAGAAACCTTGCTGCCCAAGGAGTCAGAGTAACGCCAGATTCTGTGGCTGAGCGGTGCATTGTGCTTGCTTGCACTCTCCTCATCGCTGCAGGACACCCGGAAAGATGCTTGGGTGTAGACAAAGTAGAGACCGGATTGCGGGATAATGATTTTGTTGTTCTCCAGTCCGAACCCACCCTGAACAAAACCCTGACCTTGATCCTTCCTCCACTCCACCTGGTTTTTTAAGTCATTGCTCTCATCATAGCTGCCTATAGAAACAGGAAAAAACATGTTTAGACTTTGAAACCTCTTGAGCTATTCATGCAGCAGATAGTGTAATACAGAAGTGAGCAATCCACAGGTAGGCCATGTGGAAGTCAGGTATGTTTTAAAATAACAGGCAGGCAATAAATAACTTGTGCAGTCACTTCCTCATGGCCAACCCACTTCTAATGAGAAGCCATCCTCAAAGGAGACAGAGAAAGAGTTTGAGAGGCTGTGGAAAAACTAGACCATGGACTCATTGTTTGCAGAAAGATAAGTCAAGGTTGACTATGACTCACCCTCTAAATGGATGGCTGCTTTGGATTTGCTGCCAATTCTCCTCAGTGTGTGGTGGGGTTCTAAAGGGAAAGGGAAAAAAGAGAAGAACTTGTCTCAAATGATCCGTAAGGGCTCAAAATATCCCATGATGAATTCAATGCGCAGCATTTGGGAAGGAGCAACAAGGCAAATTATTCACCTGCTGCAAAAGTTTCGTTCTGCTTTTGCTCCTGTCTTGCTTCTGATTGGCCAGGCTGCATCTGTGACAAAAACAGATCAAAGGTCCAAAAGTAAATTAATTTGAATATAGCACCTCCACTTTTTAACCTACATCATTCTGAATTATTTCCAATTAAGTTTAAGAGAGAGAGAGAGAGAGAGAGAGAGAGAGAGAGAGAGAGAGAGAGAGAGAGAGAGAGAGCGAGAGAGAGAGAGAGAGAGAGGTAAGTATTCCTTACCATTGTCTCTGGCCTTCCGCTCCAGTACCAAGCAAATAACAGGGCTCCAGCAACACAAAGGGCCACAATGAGGATGGCCCCGCACACCTTACATAGCCACCCCAGGGATGACTTCTTCTCAACCACAACCACTGTCCTTTCACCAAGCCCAGTCTCCAAGTCTCCTGATGTCATTGTGTATGCCACCATGTTGCCTCTAGCCACTGAGCTCAAAAAGTGTTACTGCTGCTGTGTAGAAACCCTCTGGCAGCTAAATATCTGGTGCAAATAGCCAGTGTCTTCGAGTGCTTCCAGTGTGCAGTGACGATATGCCTATTGTGTTAAGTGAACTTCTGCCAGGGAGGCTGTAGTATTTATGCTGCGGCAGCTGCTTCTACAAAAGGGGAAACTCCAGTGATGTCACGCTGTAAGTGGAGACAGTGCAGCAGGCAGTAGAGCGACCCAGGGCCACGGAGAGACCGCTATGCTTTTGGGAGGGAAAGAAAGCGAACAGAAATCTGTTCTACCAGACTGCGGTATCAAATGGGAAGCGCAACATTTGAGGATGGGAAAGTGGTTAGTTCCTAGTTTCAGCTTTTGAAAAAATAAATAAAAATGACATGGTGTAATTGGCACACGGGTACTCAGAGAGTCTCAGACACACAGACAGACACACACACACACACGCACGCACGCACGCACGCACGCACGCACGCACGCACGCACGCACGCACGCACGCACGCACGCACGCACGCACGCACGCACGCACGCACGCACGCACGCACGCACGCACGCACGCACGCACGCACGCACGCACGCACGCACGCACACACACACACACACACACACACACACACACACACACACACACACACACACACACACACACACACACACACACGCAGGCAGGCAGGCATGCACACATGCACAAACACACACACACACACACACACGCACACGCACACGCACACGCACACGCACACGCACACGCACACACACACACGCACACACACACACACACACACACACACACACACACACACACACACACACACACACACACACTCATGAGTCATGACTAGTGAGTTTATCCAGCAAGTTTATTATTCTTCAGGTCACCAGGGGAATGTTGTTTGTCACTGCTGTGGTTTACACCTTAATTGCTCATTCATTCTCCACAAAGTGTGTTTGGGACAGATTATACCCACTCAGTCCAGATGGTTAGGTCAGCCTTTACTACTGCAGTGCTGCTGTGACACCTGAATATCCCATGGGGATCAATAAATGTATAGGAGTCTTTGAAAGTTTTTAAACAACAAAGTTTGTAACTGAGTCACCAGAAAAGTTGTGTTCTGTAATCATTAAAGCATTTTAGGTTTCCACCCTGAAGGGATTATTCTAGTGAGCAGTGAGATTCCATTTTGTCTATTTTTCCAGATATTGTCAAATATCCTTAAAATAGCCAAGAGCTGTTCTGTCATATTGGTGTAGCTTTGTTCTTACATAATTATTGATTGATTACTTACCATTACAGTAATCCTTTTTTTTTTTTTTTTTTTGTAATGCTTTATTTACAGATTGTAAAGTTACAGGAAACCTAGGAAACACAAGTTTCATTATGTTCAGCGCAGTAACTGGCTAAGCTGCCAGGCAGGCACCCCATTAATATTTCTAATACGCTTGAATGTGTAATAAGCAACTTGAGGCCGGAAGAAAATAGCACTTTTGAGTTTAGTGAGTGAATCATCTATATTCCAGACATATTGAATAATTAATTACTGTATTATTAATATTATTCATAGTTATTTTTCAAACTCCTACTACTTTCTTTGTTTACACTGACACACATTTCAGAATGTCTATATAGAGTCTGCCAGCATTCCTTTCTGACTCATTACTGGTCAGTGATGCAACCATGTAAAAACCAGGCAGCTAAACAGGTTTCAATAAGTTACTTCTCCTTCTTGATGCCTGTCTCTTATATGGGTTCCCCGTTTCTTCCACTTTCTCACCTGACCGCTTGTGAATGTTAGGAAGGGGAAATTATATGCAGTCCGAAAATGTCCAGGACAGCAAGTTTTGTTTTTCTCATCGCTTCTGTTTTCTCATTCAGTATCACTTTCTACTTTCTTTAGCCCCACACACACACACACACACACACACACTTCAGTTAACGCCTTCTAAATTTCAGAAAAACTGTTTTCTGAAAAACATTTTTTATAAACAAAATAAATAATTACAATATTGTTGCTACATAGCAGAATCTAAAATGGCAAAGATGCTGTCCCAGATTGAAAGGCATAAGACGTGTAGGTTAAACAGGTCTAAATGAATGATTTGTTTAATACTCAACTCCAGATACACAAGATATACACAAACACTATTCAGTTTGTGTATCTTGGAAACGTTCAAAGACATCAGTGCAGCAACGGTGACTATTACAATTGGGGTTGTTTTTATTGTGACATCTGTCTCACCTCATGCTATTTCAGCTTTCTGTAGAACTGCTGTAAAACCCTGTTAACACTTCAGGATTACAGTTCAATGTTTCCTTCCTGTGCCAGTGCAATTTTGCAAACCAACAACATGATGCATTTTGGGCGTCATCATCCACACTGTGGATGCACACACACACACACACACACACACACACACACACACACACACACACACACACACACACACACACACACACACACACACACACACACACACACACACACACACACACACACACACACACACACACACACACACACACACACACACACACACACACACACACACACACACACACACAGCACAACACAATCCTCATCTTGCACCAGCGACTTTTTGATGTGCATGACAATACCTATTGAATTGTAGCCTCAGTTTCCTAACAGGAGTGGCACCTGGTACGTGTAAGTCATGGGTTGCCGGTTCCTTTTTGGAACTTGGAATTTCCAAGATGGTGGATTTGAATTAGCTGAAAAAAGACTTTAAAAAAGGTCTGTAGAAATCAATGGGTGACGTCACCGTTCCCTTTGTCTATATTTTTTTGTGTCCAAAACACTTGCACACTACAGAATTACGACAGATGGCTTTTAAGCATAACTGTTCAGAGACTTTCCTTTTACTAGATTTTCAGGCCTTCAAATCTAGCCCTATATTGCGCTGATTAGAGCAATTGTCAGAGTAATGGCCATTTGCAGTGTTAAACACTGCTGTAACACTGCTGTAGTGCCCCATATGTGTGCAATTTAGGCTTATTTTGTGACTTTGAGTATTATTTTTCAGATTTTAGCAACTTTTAAGAAGTTATACTTAAATTAGTTACTTTTTACCTACTTTAATTACTTTTCAGTAATTGTTCTAAAAATAATTATACCCACTTTAGTGACTTTTAAGTAGACTACTTTTACCTAAACTAGAGGATCAGGCCGCTGTGCGGCCCTCACAACTACGTCCCACTGCCGATCCGACCAAAATGTCTGAGTCATGGTGTTGGGGGCTTTGTCAAAGTGCCCGTTGTACCCATCTGTCTGTCTCTCTTTTGTGTCCATATATGGAGATGTCTGTTTCTGTCTGTCTACCGTGTCCCTTTTATGCCCATAGGGCTCCTGGTGTGGCTAAATTTGATTTCAGTGTTTGCACCAAGTTTGGTGCGGACCGACCAAGGGCCCAGCTTGAAAGTTTTACATTGAGGCTAATACGGAAGAGACAGTTCATATGAATGGCCTGTAGTTTCGCTGTTTTACCCCTGCTGGTGTCAGAAAGAATTTATCTTAACGCAAGCGGATGGGTTTTTGTCAAACTTTGGACTAGATTTTCTTACCTTAATAAAAATTGTCAGAAATACTATGCTTCCAGTCGCTAGTTTAAAGTCTCCTTTCAATCATCATGATATGCGTTTTGGTAAACTATGGTCCCGTTTATTTTAAAATTGACGATAAAGTAGGTTATGCTCTAGGAGGGGTGGGATGATTTGATTGACAAGCTACACAACCAATAGCATTCATTCCCCGCCCCCGCTCTTGATTGACAAGCTACCCAATAATGGTCTGGTGTCATTCTGCAGGATATGACGCGATATGACGCGATATTGAAAGATGGCGGATTTGAAATTGCCGAACAATCGGCTTCATTTGCGGTCTGTAGAGGGGGGCGTAACGCTGTCCATTCTTTTTATAGAGTCTATGGGACGGACAGACTTTCAGGTCCGGATGTTTCGTTAGTGACTGTGGTCCACGGTCCACCCACCCTCTAGGCAATTTTAATATAGGATTCACTCATGTAGATTGTTGATTGATTGTACATACAGTATATTCATTCAGATACTCACTGCTGAAGGTCTGTTAAACTGCATTTATATTGATTCTCATATTCACTGCTAATAGAAAGACTGTTACACACATTCATTCTTATATTCATTTTAGATAATATTTTTGACACATTGGAAAAAGAAGGTGGCTACTGCATTTAAAGATGGAGTGCCATGATATTTTTCAACCCTAAAACCTGATCATAAGGTATTATTATTATGTAAGGATTTTTTTCAACAAAAAGAAAGTGTACAGTAAGTGTTAAAATGTTGTTTTTATGTAGACACGCCTCCAGTTCATTAAGTATACCTGGTTCTCACCTTAGCACCTCCTCCACCACCTTAGCACCACCCACCTGTCCTAGTCCCTCCTCCTCCTCATGCCCACACCTGTTGTGTTATGATAATGAGGGGGAGGGTATGGCTTTGTGATGTCACTAAAGCGCTGTTTCTCTATTGGCACGTTTGACCCTCAAGGTTTCAGCCTCCAGGAAGAAACTCCAAATAGTCAGAGAAGACATAAAACACCATAAAAACACCACCGGGGGGCTTAATGAAGTTCTATCAACCTCATAGACACATGAAAAACAGAAAAAGTGCAAAAACATGGCACCACCTCTTTAAACATTGGCTCAAGTACACTTCACCTCGAGAGAATAAGGTACTCCATAAAAAATAATAGTAGCAATTTACGGACAGGACACCATTAGTGTGGTCAACTGTCTATCATCATTTTCACAAGTGTTGTTTTTGTTTTCCATGGCAACATTTCATTTTACTACTTTATTTTATGTAGTGTCACTGTGTGGGTGAGAGGGATTGAGTGTTTTCTTTTCTTTTTGTCTCATTTGTTGTTTTATTTTCAAAACATCTTATTTGGGAGAGATGCACACACTCACGGCTAGTTATACACAAAATATCAGAGTATATTTACAGAGTCTCTGCTAATCTCACCTAATCTCAATAACACATATTCACGTTAATGACGTTGGCTACTGCTTTATGTTTATATATATCACTTACCAATCACCTGTCATTTGATTTTATACCAAAGGTTTTGTAAATGTTTGACTATAGTGTGTTTGATTGTGTCATTCTGACAAAAGCTGTATTTCCCCCTCTGTGACGAAAGCAGAGGTCATCTGTAATATGTAACTCAGCAACCTCCCACTGGATTCCACAGGGAGACAAATGGCCCTTTTCATTGTGCTGGGCAGCATTAAACTAATAAGATCAAAGTTGGGAAACTCAACCTCCACAATTTGAGACTTCATATCTAGGTGGCCTTTCCCACCCTGCCTGTCCTGCTCACAATGCTGTTACCTTTAACACTCCATTTGCTGTAGAATATTAGTGCCGCAGTCCCTTCCCAAAGGTAGTTTGAGCGCTTTCAGAAACCCTACTTGTGTTCTTTCCTGAATTTTCCCAAGGATGATGTCTGATCCTCGGGTCCTTGAAATGTAAAAGATTGAGAACCACTGATTTAGGCAGTGTAAAGGCTTATTTAAACAATCAAAGATTTGTTTTCCTTTTTTTCTTTTCCTCTGTGGTCATCGCACAGTAAAGGCCAATTTCTTGTTGCCGAATGACGATAGAGGAAGGAAGGAAGGTTGCTCTTGAGTATTTACACCACTATGTGTTATCTGTCATATCTCAGTTCCAGGAGAAGCCTGGGAAGTATACATAACTTTTCATTTAGTTCCCAGCTATTTCACTTGGCCAGTTAGGTAGTGCTCTGCTCTGGACTGGGGCACAAAACCAGTGATCGTTGTGTTGAGTGAGAGGGGAGTGTTTTTCATTCATTTGGCTACACGTTTTACTACTTTTCCCACTCAGATTATCTATATATCAACATTTTCACACGACTTGCGCTCCCTCCACTGTCTCCTGGTTGTTCCATTTCATTTCAAAACACTGGTGATTACCTACAAGGCGACCAAGTGCATGCCCTAGTCTCACAGGGTCAGGCTGACCGGATAACATCATCAAGAGACGGACATCGATCTAATCATTTGGCTGCTGCGAGACTAATGGCATGCTACCTACAGGATATGATACAACTCTACACCCCTTCCCACACACTTACATCAGCAAACACAAGATGTCTGTTCCTCCCTTCTCTACAACACCCTGGCCAACACTTCAAACATCCTAGACTCTTCTCCCTCCTGGCTCCCAAGCTGTGGAATAAGAATGTCTAGTATGAAAGGTCACCTATTCAGACACACTCTAGCACTCTTTTCTTTGCGTCTGAACCTGTTGCTATTAACTGTAGATAGATTATCTTATTTAGATAGATGTATTGTATGGTGTTTGCTTGTTCACATACGGTATGCTATGGTATACGTATATGCCATATTTTAAATCCCTCTTAAAACTAGTTTTTACACAGTTGCTTTTAATGCGTAACCCTCCTAATTTTGATTTATTTACCATGTTTTTATCTATAGCCTATGCTGTTGTCTACATATGTGTTTTATTTCTTGTGTGAAGTGTAACAGCTTTTGAATGTAGGCGGGCTCTAGAACAGATGACACTGGTTTAAAAATGTCATGGAAACCAGCCTTTCCACAGCTCGGATACGTTGTGACTGAGAGCTGAGTTAACTGACCGACAGACGTAATGTAGTGATTTTGATTGAAATTGATTGATTTAAAAATTTATCAGGCAAAAGAATGTGATTTCTCCTTCCAGATCCCACTGCAAATAAGGCCACTAGGGGGCCCGCCCTATGTGCCATGCCATCTTGTGGGAGTTGCAGAGAGCACCTGCCCCATTCACTCAAACAGGGCTGCAGTGGGAAGTGAGCCGTTTTCTCTGGGTTCACATCAGCGAGGACCTGTGCAGGTCTAATCATGTGGGCATCATTGTTAAGATGGTGAGACAATGGCTCACTGCTTGGTATGAAAGATGCTCACACCACCACAAGCCGAGGCTCTACAGAGGGTGGTTAAAACAGCACAGCACATCATCAGGACTGAGCTGCCAGCCTGGGACTTATACACCCAGACCAGACAGTAGCAGAGTGAAGATTCTGCCATGCCGGCTTTTCAACAATCAGCAGTAACAAAGGTCAGGGGCAAGAGAATGAAAGAGTTTGCAGGAGGGGCGGCCAGCTCATACACTATAGCTTCTCCAGGGGAAAGAGAACCAGCAGCATGAAAGTTTTTACGGCAACGTTAGGGACACTAACAGACAGAACAAGCTGGTGAAGAAAGCTCTGTTGTCGCCTGTGCTAAACTGGACAGTGTGGAGTTGGTGGCAGAGATGAGAACTAGGAAGAAGCTGGAGGCTATCCTTGCCAACTCCTCCCACCCCCCTCTGAAAGAAGATAGAGTTGGGCGGCTTAGCTCCATGGATACTGGAAGTTTCATCTTCCGACACAGAAGAATAAAAGACTTGGTCAGTCCTTCGTGCCACTGGCCTTGAGGCTTTTCAATGCCACGGCTGCCAATGGTCACTCTGCTCGGTCCAGTGACTTATGTCTCATAACTGTGGTGTTGTGTTGTTATTGTTATTTTCTACTCTGCTGCTCTAACATCCATTTTATGTTAATATTGTACATACACTGTATTTTACAGTACATACATATAGTTCCAAGTGCGGTGGGCCAGGCAAGTTGTTGTTTTGTTTCTGCAGTAGGCTACAAACTGGTGTCTGGGACTCCTTTCCCAATGGGTTGCTACCTGCTGACCCTTTTTTGTATCTTTCAGGTAGGAAGTTTTTTTTAAAGTTTTTTTTTCATTAACTCACCAATATGAAAAAGTTAACTGATGAGTCATGTTGACAACCCAACATGGTGCTAATTTGTTCACGCTTCGTTTCACACTTTATTCTTACCAGTTCTCCTCAGTTATTTGGACTGGACAATCACATGATAAAATGGTAATCATCATGCCATAAATCACATGTGGATAGTGTGACTATCCACATCAACCACAGCATACAAAGCACAACATGAGTTAAAAATGAGTGGAATATTACTGTACTTCATTAGAAAATGACATTGTAATACTGGAAACTTGAAGTCATGTGATTCACAGCTGAGGAACTACAATGAAGTGATAATGGGCCTTTGTTTTTCTGCCACCAGTGATTGTTTCATGCCAAGGTCTTGGATCTTTCTTTTACTGTATTTCTTCTCTCTCTCTCTCTGACTCACCTTTCACTTCATTCATCCTGTCAGTTGCCACTTTCAGTTTTTCTGATAATCAATCAGACTTGTCCCATGTCTGGGGGGCGGCCATAGCTTTAGCTGAGTGGTTAGTGAGCCCGCCTGGGGAGCCAGAGGCCCTGGTTGCCCCAGGTACGATTCCAGGCCAGGCTCTTAACCCCTAATTGCTCACAGGCCCTCATTGGAAACAAGGCCGCAAGGACTTTCATGAACGGACCTGTTAAAGGAATTATCCTTATCCTTATCCTGGCACCAGCCAATACACTGGCTCTATGAACTCTTACATAAATCACCCGTGCCACTTGCCTTTGCTTTCCCCCATGTTGGTACTATGTAAGTTGCGGTCCTTTAAAGTCTATGGATAGTTTTCTGACTTAAGTTTGTGGGGATCCCCCCCCCCCTCTTTTTTATTAAGTTCTTTAATTGCTATCGCATGTTGTTCTTCACTAGTGTTTCTGTTACTATGGATGTAGGTAGCTGTAAATAGTTTTGGTTCATAAACATCACTTCCACTTCCAACAACCCCTGCTCACTTTGCTAGGGTGGGATGGTTCAGGGTAGAGGACAGATTGCAGCAACTTGCAATGGGCCTGGTCTACAAGATACACTACACCAGGGGTTTTCAACTGGTGGTCCGTGGACCACTGGTGGTCCGTGAAGGTATTGCATGTGGTCCCTGACCAATGACCATGCATTTAGTAATGTAGGAAAGTGAAGATTTGTATATTTATCGACCACTAGTTGAGAAACGGTGCACTAAATTACATGGTGACGTAGAATGACGGGTCAATGTTGTCAATTACTGGAAAGTCAGACGTGAAGAACTTCCACAGAAAAGGGAGTTAGAATCTCAAGGGACCACAAGTTGAGAAACGGTGCACTAAATTACCTGGTGACGTAGAATGACGGGTCAATGTTGTCAATTACTGGAAAGTCGGACGTGAAGAACTTCCACAGAAAATGGAGTTAGAATCTCAAGGGACCACAAGTTGAGAAACGGTGCACTAAATGCACTGCCCATAAAATATAATCAATCGCATGTGTCTGCTCGCTCATACATAAGTTAGTTAAAGGGATATTTCACTTTCAAAAAAACTTTTGGTCATTTTATCATCTACTCAGGCCTTTGTGAACCCCCCAGACCGTTTTTAAGTCGCCTGGGGAGCCAGAGGCCCTGGTTGCCCCAGGTACGATTCCAGGCCAGGCCAGCACATGTGTCGATGAAATGAAATATGTCCCTGAGCAAGACTCTTAACCCATAATTGCTCACAGGCCCTCATTGGAAACAAGACCGCAAGGACTTTCATGTACGGACCTGTTAAAGGAATTATCCTTAGGTTAAGAGAACAGAATAGGGGCAACCATGGGAAAAGAATAGATCAGTGGTTCCCTAATCTTCTTTTAGCTCTGGACTGGACCACATCTCAGTTAAATAATGACTGTTAAGGGCACACTCCCTGAATGCCACAGCAGAACCTCTGCCCCACATTTTTCAGATCAGCCTGTAATAGCGCCACCATTTTTTTATATTACTCCTACAGATTTTGTCCAAAAAACACGCGAATCACAGTATCTCCATAGCCATGTGATCAACACGGATCTGTCCGATTTTCCATATTCCATCCTGATTGGCTAAGATTGGCTTCCAAAGTTTGCAGGATGGTTCATTTTGAACAAAATGCCTCAAATCATGAACGCAGCATTCCATTTCCGTGAAATTTTCCACGTAGATTCCCACTTGGCCCAGGAAGAAATGCCACTTGAAAACTTTCAAATCAGCCTCATGGTGGTGCTATAACTGGCCGATTCACGTTTTTAGCTATAACTGCACCGATCTGCGTGAAACTTTGCACATACACTCCCTAGAGGCCAAGGAAAAACCTATGCCCTGCATTTTTCACATATGCCTTTTAGATTATGTGAAATATGATTATGATTATGCATGCACTTCATGGTATCACAACACCTCCAAGGCCTTAAAAACAAGGCTCCAAACATCCCAAAACAAACTTGTAAGGCTACTTCTTGGCCTCAATCACAGAACCCATCTAACCCCTGCTCATTTTGCTAGGATTGGATGGCTTAGGGTTGAGGACAGAGTACAGCAACTTGCTATGGGCCTGGTCTTCAAGATACACCACAACATTGGGATCCCCCTGTATTTGTCAAAATACTTCCAAAATGTTAATGAAGTCCATGATCATAACACCAGAGGCAGCTCCACTGATCATGTTCAACCCAGATTTGGCTCAACTAAGGGTATGAACTCGTTCTCATGCTATTCATCAAAAATGTGGAATGCCCTACCAAAAGGAGTAAAGGAGTGTAAATCCCTACTCACTTTCAAAACTGCCCTAAAGATACACCTTCAGGAGGCTGCAATTCGAAAATGGCCCCTGTCTAAGTCTTAACCTACCCCCCCTACCCCCCCCCCTCCTTCATTTTCCTCTTTTGTATATATATATTTTATTTTTTTTCTCTCGTCATACCAGTAACCTGAAAGCTGATTGTATGACATTCTGTATAGTAGTGTGTATATCTGCCTGCCTCTTATATTTCATCATGATTTGTGTGCATGGGGTTCTCATCTTAAACAAGCGTAATGCTTAATGAGGGTTTCCAGTTTAGTAGACCTTGTATTGTGAATTTGTACTACCATGTACTGTTATGTACTGTCATGTACTATTCGCATGTCTTTCTAAATAAACTACATCAATCAATCAAAGAGCGAGTTTTGTAAAACAATTTTTTTGCTCTTACTCCTTCAGATTCTGTCCAAAAATCAGTACACAGTATCTCTATAGTCATGTGATCAATATCTCTATAGTCATGTGATCAAGATGGATGTGTCCGATATTTAATATTCCATCCTACTTGGCTAACATTAGCTTCCAAAGTTTGCAGGATAAGTCCGTTTTGAACAAAATTCCTCAAATCATGAACACAGTGTGCGATTTCCGTGACATTTTGCACGCACATTCCCACTAGGCCGAGGAAGAAATGCCACCCTTTTCACATTGGCCTGTTATAGCGCCACCAGCAGGTCTAAGCTAGCAAACCACATTTTTGGAACAAAATGCCTCAAATCATGAATGCAGTTAGTCAGGGGATATTAGCAGAAAGATTTCCAATCTTGGAATAAATTCCTTACCAAAAAAAATCTTCACCAATGTGTTTGTAAAGGTGTCTAGTAACACATCTCACAAAGACTGAAATTCAGTTTCCCTAGGAGAATTTTTGACAGCTGCTGAAAGTTGGGGCACCCACCATTTCCCTGCATTTCCATGCAGGGCAAAAAATAATAATTTTTAATTCTGTTTAAAGTAGCATGTGAGGGGTCAAACTAGGGTGTTTTTATGATTCTGAATCCATTGCAAGCATTTGTTTTGCACCAAAACCACTCCTTGGGCTAAAAACAGCCCAATCTCAATGGGCTTTTTACACAAAAAGTATACCTGGACAAGGATGGCTATGGCCGTTTTTAGCCCAAGGAGTGGTTTTGGTGCAAAACAAATGCTTGCAATGGATTCAGAATCATAAAAACACCCTAGTTTGACCCCTCACATGCTACTTAAAACAGAATTAAAATTTGATTTTTTTTTTGCCCTGCATGGAAATGCAGGGAAATGGTGGGTACCCCAACTTTCAGCAGCTGTCAAAAATTCTCCTAGGGAAACTGAATTTCAGTCTTTGTGAGATGTGTTACTAGACACCTTTACAAACACATTGGTGAAGATTTTTTTTGGTAAGGAATTTATTCCAAGATTAGAAATCTTTCTGTTAATATCCCCTGACTAAGTGTCCGATTGCCGTGCAAGGCCTAAGAAGAAATGGCACCCTTTTCACATTGGCCAATTATAGCGCCACCAGGAGGCCATAATAACCTACCTGACCTGGCGGAGACTTGTGCTCCGAGGAGCACTTTTTCTAGTTTAATTTCAAGCTTTTCCCCCCACACCACGCCCATATCCCCCCTCCCAACACAACAGTCGTCCCCAGGTTGATTCTTAGTCAGGGTGGTGGTCCCTGGTTCATAATCAGTTGAAAACCCCTGCACTACACCACAAAGACACCCATGTACCCGTCAAACTACTTCAAAAACGTCAATGAGGTGAAATATATTTCCATTAATAATGCGGCTAGGAACTATCCACTACATGATTTCCCCTTTAAAATTGCTCAGGATGGGTTTACTTACCTTGGAATTCATGTCTCGCGGGAGTATGAGGATCTCCATAAGACAAACTTTGCTCCCTTACTGAAAAGAGTCAAGGCAGACTTCGACGATGGTCTTTACTTAATCTATCCCTAGTTGCACGAATCAACTCGGTTAAGATGAATATTCTCCCTCGGTTTTCTTATCTGTTTCAATGTATTCCCCTTTTTCTCCCCCAGACCTTTTTCAGTAAATTAGATAGCATGATCTCTGAGTTTATCTGGGATAAGAAAGTGCAGAGGTTGCGTAAACAATACTTGCAGAGACCCAAATCTCTTGGAGGAATGGCTCTACCTAATTTCAGGTTTTATTATTGGTCTGCCAATATTAGAATTCTCAAATATTGGATTCAATATTGTCACGATCTGCCTCCCCACAGACCGTGTCACCACTTCGGCCACTCCCACTTTCCATTCCTGCTCTCAGTCCTAGTTACACACCTGCCCTCACTCCCTCATCAGCCCAGCGGTGCCCTGCCCTTTGCCAACCTGTGAACACTTTTCTAATCAACCTGCTGCCTATAAAAGTGGACTCATTTCACACACACATTGTCAGTACATGCTTTGACGTTCCTGTGAGCTGCCTTCGACTTTCATGTTCGTTGCTTCGTGCCTTGTTGGAGGTTTGCTTTTCCTGTTTATTGCTTATTGACTATGTGTTGCTGTAAGCTAAAAATACTGCCTT
Source organism: Gymnoscopelus braueri (assembly GCF_963280865.1). Taxonomy (NCBI): domain Eukaryota; kingdom Metazoa; phylum Chordata; class Actinopteri; order Myctophiformes; family Myctophidae; genus Gymnoscopelus; species Gymnoscopelus braueri. The sequence continues at coordinate 27,655,011 of NC_137605.1, forward strand.
AATAAATCTGTCAATTGAAACTATTCTGCTTGTGGTTCTGCATTCCTGACAAATATGAAGCCTTTGATCCCCCCCCAACGTGGTTGGTCATGGAGTCAAATTCGGCTGGACCCGTAACATTGAGTGCTTTAGCACACTCCCCTATTCTCTCCTCTACCTCTCCATACACTAAGAACGTTATTGTTAAAAAATCTTTAAAAATATGGCTCCAATTTAGACGCCACTTTGGTCTACAGTCTTTCTCTATTCATGCCCCAGTGGCAGCTAACCATGTTTTTTATCCCTCTCTGGTGGACGGTGCTTTTTCAATATGGTCAGGCCTAGGCATTAGTACTTTTAAACACTTCTACGTCGATAATGTTTTTGCATCCTTCCAGCAACTTCGGGATAAATATTCAATTTCCAGACAGTATTTTTTTCAGATATTTACAGGTCCGTAGCTTTGTTCAAAGAACATTTCCCATATTTCCCAATCTACCTGATGACTCTGTTTTAGACACTTTTTTAACTCCACTACCAACTTTGAAGGGTGCAATTTCATGTGTTTATGATGAGATCTGTTGTCTACGCCTGAAACTCTGAACTCTATAAACGCTTGTTGGGAGGGGGACTTGGGGGAGGAAATAACTGATGAGGTTTGGGATGCAATTCTGCGGCGAGTACATGGGTCCTCTATTTGCGCAAGGCATGCTCTCATTCAATGTAAACTTTTACACCGTATCTATTATACCAAGGCCCGGTTGTCAAGGATTTATGATACTGTATCTCCTGATTGTGATGAGGATAATTCCTTTTAACAGGTCGTTCATGAAAGTCCTTGCGAGAATGAGAACCTGTGAGCAATTAGGGGTTAAGAGTCTTGCTCAGGGACAAATTTCATTTCATCGACACATATGGACTGGACACATATGGCCTGGAATCGAACCTGGGGCAACCTAGCCTCGGTCCCAGCCTCACTCATCTGCGAAGAGAAGAGCCTGGTCACGACCTAAAGCAGCGAGTGTCTAGGAAGTCCTGAGTGGACAGGATTTCCGTTTCCCCCGGAAACTATATTTTTGGACCAATCACAACACTCGTTTCATTCACGTAGAATGTTAACAGATTTGTAAAGCATCAACGTCATTTCCTTTGGCAGTACTTCCGGCAAATTCAACCATTTCTGGTTGTCAACTTCCTACACAACCAACATCCCAGGTCTTGCCCAGCGTGGGGGCAACCAGGGGTCTATTCCACGAAAGCGGAATTAAAGCTGGTTTGAAAGGCAAATCCAGGTTTGGCAAGCCTGCGCTGTTCAGCCTGGTTTATTCAGTTCCACGAACGCCAAGCCGGGCTGAGAAGGAGAGGTTTGTCGAGCCAGGATCGTTAAACCAGGCTGAATGTGAGTTCACATATTCCTATAAAAGACCATGAAAGTCGATAGCAGAATCCTTGAACTTGACCAATCATGGAGCCCAAAACCAGAGCGGCGTTCTTCTCTGTGGCTGAACAGCAGCACTGCAGCAGCTCATGAAATCATACAAGGAAGTAAAATGTATAATAAGCAAGAGAGGAAACACAGCCGCAATAAATATAGATCCAGGGAGAAAGCGTGGCAAAGTATTGCAGACAAATTAAATGCACAAGTTGTCCAAAAATATGCAATTAATTTATATACAAATCCATAAATATATAATTCAGTTAGGCTTAAACATAAGGAGTTTAAGTGAATGTTGGAATTATAATTACACACTTAGAATAATTTTCTAATTTCTAAAATCGAAGATCTACAAGTGAAAAGCTTGCCTTTTGGCGGCCGGGGGTCCCCGGTCCACGGGGGTCAACGGGGGGCCGGGGGTCAACGGGGGGCCGGGGGTCAACGGGGGGCCGGGAGTACCCGGCCCCCCGTGTACTCCCGGACCCCCGTTGACCCCCAACAGAGGTCCGGGGTATACGGGGGTCCACGGGGGTCCGGAGGTACACAGGGGGCCGGGGGTACACGGGGACGGGGGTCCGGGGGTCCACGGGGGTCCACAGGGGTCCGGGGGTCCACGGGGGCGGGGGTCCATGGGGGGCCGGGGACCCCCGGCCGCCATAAGACAAAAACATTTCGGGCTTGTAGATCTTCGATTTTCGCATAAGAATTGAATAAGTGTGGAAAAACTCATTGGTTTATGATTGGAGTCATTGGACTAACAGCTATTTCACAAAACTTGAAGAACAAGGCACTGGATTAATAAAGCTTGGCTGTTAGCCTGGTCCGGACCAGGCTAACTTCACAGCTAAATTGCCATGGTAACTAAGGCAGGATTGCTTCAATTTTCTTTTGTGAAACAGGATCATGGATAAACATGTCCAGGTTTACTGGCTAAGTTAATCTGCCGAGCTAACGCAGCTTTCGTGAAACCGATTCCTGGATAATTTAAGCCAGGATAGCCGATTAAACCCGGTTTAAACCCGGTTTATCCCTAATCCAGGTTTCGTGGAATAGACCCCAGGGCCTCTGGCTCCCTAGGCGGGCTCACTAACCACTCAGCTATGGCCACCCCAATAAAAATAGATGTCAACATTCTCCAGCAGACCTCATCCATATGTTCTGGCTTTGCCCATCTATACACAAATATTGGACAGAGGTCTTTCAGTCCATATCAGGGATAGTGGGGAGAAGGGTGGAGCCTACTCCTTTAGGCGCGCTGTTTGGGGTTTTGCCCTCGCTTTCTAAACTGGAAAAATATGTTTTGGCTTTTGTCACTCTATTGGCCAGGAGACTCATTTTAATTAATTGGAAATCACCTACTTTCCCCTCTCACACTCATTGGATAAGAGACATCTTGTATTGTTTAAAACTGGAAAAGATAAGATTCTCATTAAATGGCTCCTCCAGTAAGTTTGGGAAGGTATGGGGTCCATTCTTTCAATTTGTCTGGAATTTGAATCCATCTCTGATCGGGGATACGTGAGGTCTGGTGGATCATTGATATGATGGGTTTGCGGTGGCGGGGGTGTTGTGCTGTATAGCGGATTTTAAACGTGACATTGATATGTATTGTTTGACTGATGTGTCCTAGTTTTGTTTTTGTTTTTGTCTTGTTCGGTCTGTGTTTGCTTTATATAATTTGTATGTATTTTTATTTTATTTGTACCTGTCCTTTATGTCTTGGGGTGATAATTCAATGTGATTATTGAGCTTTTGTATTTTATTGGTTGCACTAAGGAGCTTTTTTATGCACCTGATCATATGCATTTAATGCTGAATCCTGCTGTGAAAAACCCAATAAACAAAGTTAAAAAAAAAACAATCAAACCACAATCACAACACCAGAGGGAGCTCCACAAATCACGTTCAACCCAGATTTGGCTCTAACAAGGGATAACATTTGTTCTACTGCTATGCCACAAAAATGTGGAATGCCCTACCGACAGTCATAAATTTTTTTAAATCCTTACTCTCCTTCAAAACCGCTCTAAAAGAGCACTTACAGTACAGGTGGCTGCAATTCAGAACGGGCCCCTGTAAAAAGTTAACGCAAAGTATTCAATCAATTGATCAATCCAATTTGTAACTCAAGGATTCAGCCTTTAGATCTGAGTATGTCCGGTGTCTGACTGAGTGAGCAAGTTACAGCAAACAGACAAGCAAAATGTAGAGTTCCAATTGTCCCTCCAGGCTATGGGATGTTGACTTTTCACAGTACATACAAGTACACTGGCCATACACTGGGCTTTGACCCAGTCTTGTTTGTAAATAAACTATGCACATCTACATTTCTGTCTTCATCTTCTGTCAGCCTCCTGGTAGGGGTCATATTAGTGACAGTAGAGAAAGCTCCATAATGATGTTACACATGTGCGATGAAGTTAGGTCTAAGATATGATGTCACACTTTGAACTTGAAACAGAAAGTGCCATTGTTAGTATTCACACGTAGTCAGACCCTCCGTCGCTGGAAACGATGACGTAACACAAGTCAGAGCAAGTCAGCCCTTGGATGGCAGGGGAAGACTTATGAATATTTAATCATAACACTAACACTTGACACAAGGCAGGCAGAGGTCACAGAGTGACGCTTCATAAAATGCTGCATACTCTGATTGGCTGGGAAGATGAAATAAGCTCAGTTACCACGGAGATGCACGAGACTATACATTCACTTCCTTGTTTACATTTTCTGGTACAGCTGCCAGTGAGTTGCAGACGGTATCAATGCTCAAAATGCAGAACGTTGTGAGACACGTAAGTGTGAAGTGTCATTCAGCACTTGTTGCTCAAAGCATAAATTGACCTTTAGCGAGGCGATAGCTGAGCGAGTGCTTGCAGCAAGCGGTGCTCTGACTGCATAGCCGACTCAGCGCCTTCCGAGTTGCATACTGATAGGGTAGAAAATAGAAATCCATTGTTCATGGAGAAATTGCAAATAGTACTTGACCATAAGTCCATAAATGTATTTTTGGTCCAGAAATGTCGACATTCAAGATGGTTTGCAGGAATGCCAACATTTTTCGTCCACCATTAAAAAACAAAATGAATCCTGGAACATGATTGGGTGGCTCCGAATACAAGGTCAAAATGAAAAGGAATATGTGACTGGATGACTCTGAACACAAGGACCCTGCAATCGGTCACTTTTTTTGTGTTAGGGTGGTGGTCCTTGAAAGGAGGTTGAGCCCACACACCATTCTCCAGGAAAAGGATTTACTTTAATTAGCGACAACGTTTCGATCTCACAGGATCTTAATCAGGTCAGTATGGTGGTTTTCAATAGTTGTGCCTCAGAAGTTAAATAACTGCAAGAGAAGACTAGTGTCATTAATTTGACTCATTACCTCGGATTGCACAATAAATGTGTTTTCCCAGGAGGTAGAAATTAATGGGAAACAAAGGAAAACAATATAAAACAAAACTGCATTTGTGCTGCATGCATAGTGATAAGATCAGAGGGTTGAAAACTGATGTCATTCTCAAAACATGAAATTGAAGCTCCTAGGATTTAATTGTCTTGGTGGATCTCATAGTCATTTGAAGTCAAATTAAATGGATTTATGGGACACTTAAGTGTTTTGCAAAGCAACAGAGGATACAAATAGCTATAGAAACACATACATTCAGCATTCAATAGTTCTTGTCCTTATGTTTCTTGATTGAGAGGAACAACTTAGCCTACCCCTGGGACAAAACAATAAATAATACACAATGTTACGTTACTTACTTACTTATACAGAGGGTGCTTTAACTACTTAAACGCCAGATTGTCGATCTGCTATTTTCAGCGACAAACAAAACAGAAAAGACACTAGTATTGAGCCCTGAGGGACTCCGGTTACCCAACCTGTATGGGGTTGAAGTGGTTAAGTTCAAACAGTCCCCGTCTGATCATGGAGCAATGAGAGCAAGGATGTTGGAGCCACAGTGACTAATATTGCACCAAATGTGGTTTCCTGTCTTGTGCTTGTTGCTAGTGCCTGCAAGACATAAAGCCTAATTAAATGTAACTTGCAGTAAACTGCGGTTGTAGTTTTACACAGATTGGATGCATGGACCTTAGGCAAATGCATTCAGAAATGGTATTTTTATGTTAGCACTGTCAAGGTCTTGAAAGTCATTGGCGATATATACTTGCAATTTTGCAAAGCTTTTATTGTAATTGCAGGTACAATGGATTTAATATCTGCAATATCCGAATCCAAGTCAATGCTCTAAAATAAAATGATAAAAACAAAATAATTTGGGATAACTAGACCAACCTACATGTACAGTATAATCTAAATCTAAATCTACAAATCTAAATAACTGAATGAATAAAAAGTGTTTGTAAAGACTATGCGATGCAATGTTAAAATAATAGCATGTTTGTATGCAAAACGTTTGACAGTTTATGTATTTGTGTTGGGGGATGGTGGCACCAGTGCACCACTGTGTGGTCAGTGGCTTTTTAACAGTTGTATGTTAAGCTTTTCCTATACAGAAAGTATTTCTTATTAGTCATTTGTATACTCTCCACATGAATCACAATTAATAAATTAATTACAGTTAAAATCTTAACCTAAACAGCAAAACAATTGACATGAATCTGAATATAGCTTAATTGTTCACAATGCCCGCAAAACTCCACACACTTTTCCACAAGGATATTCAGTTGGAATATATAACTGCAAATGCTGTTGTTTCTTGTTCAATGCAGAGGGCCAGTGACTCTGCCTTCATGGATTTAGATTTGATAGGCACCCCAATATGTATTTCCCGCTTCAGCTCGATACTTATTTGTGATATCTAACCTGACACTATCACCATCTTCGAGCCTCACCATCTTGGCCATTGACACTGAACCCTCTCCCTCATTAGAATAGACACCCTCAAACAGCTTCTTCTCACTTTTGTCAACACCATTACCATTTCCATAAAGAGTCACTGTTTTTTTCTGCATGTTTTGATGCTCTGCGTCAGTTTGAATCTTGAAGAAGGTGACATGAGCATAGAAGAAGTAAACACCGTCCCTTTTGCAATGGATGGAGTCGTTCTGGAGGATGAGGGAGTAGGGCTCGAAGGCGCCAACAACATCGGTCTGCCATGAGTGTCCATCGTCGTGACCTGAGACAGGAGGAAAGCAGGTGATTAAGCAAACCTATATTCAAAGTATACTTCAGTGATATGACATTTATCATGAAAGCCTACTTAAGTTCACCACAGAGAGTTTTAGGAAATGGCAAAGAGTCCCCGCTTTAAGCTGTTGTTTCATTACAATTTACAATTTAGGCATTTGGCAGACGCTCTTAATCCAGAGGGATTTACAGTAAGCACGATAAACATGAGTTAATACATCAAATGCATAGAGATAGTCATCTAGGATCATAGGTAAACCAAGAACCTATTTCATCAGTCTAAACAGTATGATATCAAAAAAGAAATAATCTGCACACATGAAATTATACAAACTGTAGGATGCCAGGTCAACAAATGAACCTGCCATCTGTCTAAATAACTAATCTAAATTACATTTTAACCTTTGCATATGTATGCAAGGTTGTCAAGGCTAGCATATGTCTGCAAGGTCGTCAAGGCTAGGGCAAGTGCTACAGGCTAGAATTATCACATTATCCATTACCAGTCAACTCATCATAACACATTGAACACTGTATACTCCTACACAGGTTCAAATCAGGTTCATTTGAAGACATCAATAAAGAGTTGAAGTTTAGATTACTGTCTGATTTCTGTTTCTGAGTGACTACTGTACACTTCGTCCCACACTCTCTTCGACACATTTTTAGTTCTGTGGAGCAACATAGTCATGCAAAGTGTGAACGAGCAGCTCTTAGCAAACTAACTTTTTTTTGTCTCTGTGGGCTGTGGGTAATTACACCTCGCTGTATTTGCAGCTCAGCTTTGGGTTTGTTGTGGTTCTTGGAACCCACTTCACACAGGAAAAAGACAATGAAGTAGGAGGAACAATACAATAATGGAGTGTCTGATCTTATTTTATCCTGTGTGTGTGCACGTGTGTGCCTGAGTGCGTGCATACATGCATTGTGTAACATTAAGCACATATAGTTTGTTTATAGCAAAACAAGTACATCACCTAATATCACCCATAAGTACTGTAGATAAAGCATGACATTGTCGCTCCCAGAAAATAACAGATTTTCAAGTTAACAATATGATGTGATGTGTAAATCATACATTAGACTTCATGCTTGCAAGATTTAAATTGTCATTTTTGGGAGGTCAGGCCATCATCACACTTTCTATCATACCCTATCCACTCCTGTCATCTACATAATAACTCAAACACACTAGCTACACCTAAAACAGGGAAACGAACACATTGGCTATCTGCTAAATGTCTAAACTGTTGGCAACAGAGGAAGGGCTATAAAACATTAGCAGCTTGAAATGAACAGAACATCTGAATCACACAAGAGAGAAGTGTAAACAGCATACCAGACCATTAAATGAAGTATACTTACTCGAAGTTAGCTGGATGTAGGAGAGTGGAGGACCTGGAACACAAACCTTGTTTTTTTATTCCTGCACTGATATTGTGTACAGAACACCACTTCACACATCAGTTCTCCCATTTGTGCCTTTCACTGCACGGAGTGAATTCTGCAACTCGGTTCAAGGAGACAACTCGAGCTGTGCTTGATAAATAAACTTTGAGTTGAGTTGAGTCACACTGACACATTATGCATTCTTTTCACTGCAACACACATCCAACTACATAATTTTGTAATAAGGTGGTCTATTTAAGCTGTAGAATGCAATTGGTCACTCTCACTCTGCTATGCCACTGCTCCACTGTTCAGATTGCGAGCATTGCCGTACAATTATTACTGCTGATTACCTTTCCAGCATTTCATCACCTCCACCTCCATCCCCTCAGCATCCACCTCTGATTCTAGATTTCCCCTGAGGGAAGTTCACTATTGTCCTGGCAAATTCAATCCACATTCACCCTCAGGTAAATGTGTGTTTTTTTTTTACTGAGTTGAGTTGAGTTGTCTGACTGAAATATCTGTTTTGAAAAGTCTGGTGCTCGTAGACATGATAGTTATAGCTCACATCACAATAAATCATTCATTCACTTTTTATAGATTTCTCATATTGAGGGATCGTAAAGGGTTTTAAGAATAAAAATGTTGTACTTACCATCTGATTTAAAGTGTGCAACTGTGGCTGCAAACAAAACAGCTTCAAGTTAGACGTGTTCCTTTCACTTTAAATTTTATATATTATTGGCAATACCATTCAAACGCCTTTATATAACCAATTTAATACAGGCAAAAAAACAGATGATACATGATAAATGTAACCATAACAACAACACTGGTACTGTACAGTACTAATTGGCCTAATACATACCCGGAGTTGTGTCGTTTTCTGGTATATGTGTAGAGGAGCCATCCTTGAAAAATGGAAGTCAAAGCATCACTTTGGGATCATAATCACCTTCTCTTTTTCCTCTACATCATCATCATCATCATCATCATCATCATCATCATCATCATCATCTTCAGTTTAAAGTCAGAAATGTGATGAGATAACTGTAATCTAATTAGAAGACCTCAGCATCAGGGGGATGCTGCCACCTAGAGGCATTGAAATTAGATTAAATGTGCTCTGTCAGTGAGCAGCTTCTATCCATCCATTACAGTGAATTATAATTGCATACCATTACATTTACTAGGGGAAAAGCATATATTGTAAATCAAATGAAAGGCATTTGGGGCAAAAGCCAGACTATGCAGTTTAAAAAGAAAATGACATTCTGCTTGTGAAATTGTTGATACTTTTCTGTAATCATTCACATGATTACAATAATCATGTAAATGAAGACAAAATTGTTTTTTTATCCAGAGTTAATGTATTAAGGCTTAAACAGCTAATTAAAACCATGTTCTATAGAATAAATCAAAATTAACTTGAACTATTCTGATTATTTTAGTGAGCATGATTAATCTAGTGGACATCACTTCACTGGTTACAAACATTAGTCATTGTTGACAGATCACATTTTGACTATTAAGGATTTATACTTTGTCGTACGATTACTTTGCTTGATGAAAATGACATACCCTCTTTTTTTCAGTTCAGAACAATAACAAGCCATAAATGGTTGTTTATTACAGTCTAAATTAAACCTTACCACCGATCTGAATATACCACGATAGATGTGCATACCTTGTTGGTTGAGCTTAAAGTGAGAACTGCAGCCATAGTCACCACAGCCACGGTGAGGATGCCACACCACAACCAGAGCCACCGGTATCTAGAGGACCTTGACTGTCCCCCCATCCTGGGCACAAACACAAACATAAACATAAACATAAACATAAACATAAACATAAACATAAACATAAACATAAACATAAACATAAACATAAACATAATATACTACAGATGTCTACTGCTGTAGAATTCACTATAGTCTAGCAGGGTCAATTCTCAATTGTCAATAAAAAAAAAATTGTACATAAATTGACAGTCAGCAAAACAGTCTCCCAAAATGAGGATTATGAGCCATCAGGAGTCAAGCGTATTTGGCCTATATGCAGTACATTTACCAGAATCACCTCTTCAGACCGTAGCCTACCTCACCCCTACCCTCACTTTTTCCTCATTTCCAGTACCACTTATTGTTGCCTATTTTCATAGATGCTAGTTATACTATGCAGATTTATGTTGCTTACTTGCTCACACATGCTACGTTTTAGATAGATGTATAGGCTACTGTTTGCTTGTCCACAAATGCTATGCATGTTATTTGGATAGTATGCTGTTTTGGCAGATTTGAATTAGATTTTTTTTTTACCTGGTGTCTTAATTAATTATAAGAGTTAATTGTTTTTTGCACTCTATTGACCAGTTACATTTACCTACCCTGTCTTTTGCTGATAAGGCTCATCCCACATACTTCGATCTTGCACTTTGTAAGTTGCTGGATATGACCATCTGCTATATGTACATGCACCTAGTAGAACCTACACAGACGAATGTGCGAGTAAGAGAATGACACTCTCACTCACATAAGTTCAGACCACATCGCCGTCTACCTCCTCTTCACTGGAAATTCACCTACTGGAGGTGTGGGTGATTTCCCTTTTCAACCACAGTGTGGCCTGTATGTGCTATTTCTGTTTGAAATATGTCTGTGTGTGATTGAAATTGTTCACAGGTCATTTTGCCAATCAACATGTCAAATACAAATATTTACAACACAATTATTTGAATGCAAGCTTTTAAAATGTTATCCACTTTACAACAAAGTGTCATTAAACTGAAAGACAATACATTTGAAATGGACGTATTGTAACATAAATATACTCTTTTTCAACAGTATACTGTAGTTGGTCCTAAAGAGAGGGCGAGAGGTTGTGATGGGGAATGGTGGCAAAGAAATGAGACAGTTATAATATTATTATTTGTAATAAGAAAACTTTGTTGTTGACTAATCAGGTATGACCAAAGTAATTTCAAGATTTTTTAGGAAATGTACTGTAGAATAACTGTAATTAAACAAACTACAACATTGCATCCTTAGTGGTATTATGCTCTTAAACATTTATATGCAATGAAACTCTGTGCTTTTTTTGCAAACTTACTTACTTTATTTGTATTCAATCAATCAATCAACTAAGCCCCTATATGCATACTAATATCACCAATGAATGGATGACCCAGCAAACCAATCATCAATCAATGTAGCAATTATTCACACATTCGAATACAGCCACTATGAACTTTAGACAAATGTCTAAAACTAAATGTTTTAGAATTACCTAAAATGTTTTGAATTACCTAAAATGTTATGTGAATGAAAATGAAGTGAATCTAGCCTCAACTCACCTGGTGTGTAGTGTTGTCACTGTCCAAATACCTCTGGCTGCTGTGTGTTTTCGCGAGTCATTCTATAATGTACTTTACCAGGGTTTTCCCTTAAACACAGGCTTATAATATAGATGAGATGGTTTTGTTGAGTTGTGGTTGGAAAGGGAAGAGGGAGGGAACAAACAATGTAGGTTACTCTAAATATGATCTTCATAGTATAGCCATCCTGTGGTCACATAGAAACCAGTTTGAGAATGTCAGTGAAACCTTTATTGGACTGATGAAACCAAAAGGATGCAGTTTTATAAACTAGGTGCAGCACATGTCTGATGCTGATATAGTTTATTAGGTGAAAACTAGAAACAGCTTTCTATCAGTGGGATTTAGTTCCATTAAGAATCTCAGAAATAGATAATGAACAAGGGAAAGGGTTTGTCAAACTGAACGAAGTCCAATAGATCATTCTCTAGATACATATCCGTGGCAAGCTCCCACATTGACATGGTATTGTATAGTAGGCGGTTTGTTTCCCCGTGTTTATAGGTCAGTGTGTTTGCATACAAATATGACAAGCATGGGGACTTTCTCTTCATTCCTAAACGTGCATTTGTGCTGTGATGATGCCAGATTCAAGAATGTGTTTGTTACATCTCATAGCAGTACACAAAAGAAAAATGTGGTTTGATTTCGGTTCCTCAATATTGTGATAACAACTAGAAAGTGGTGGTCTGCGTTAGGAATGATATACCCGTTGGGAATGCGTGGACCTTTGGTTATATAATACGCTCTGTTCCTGTTGTCAGAGTACTTAGTGCGGTTCTCATTATCATAGTATACTTGGAAGTCAGTCTATGACGTCAGTACTATGATGACATATTGATGACATCAGGGATCTCCATTTATGGGCACATATGTGCACATTTTAGAAACTAGACTAGGTTCGAGCCGCTACGCGGCCCTCACATCTAGGGTTCAGGCCGCTATGCGGCCCTCACACCCGGGGCGGGGGCTTTGTCAGAGTACCCGTTGTACCTGCACCTGTCTCTAAACCTGGAGGTTGAAACCTGCAGTTGTTAAACAGCTATTTATTAAGGCCAGAATGAGCTGGCAAGTGGCAAATGGTGACATAAACGGTAAACCTATTTCAAAAGGTATGATGGAATAAAGTCTGAGGGACAGTTGGTGGGTTTTACATGTGAGATCACCTCAGACAGTTGCTGAATGATGTCTCTGAAAGGTCAGAGAGTGGAGATGAGATGAGTGATTTTATGTTGTTAATTGTATAATTAGTAATTCAGTAATTCAGAAATGTCTCACATGTATCTGTATTGGAAGCAGACACACACACACACACGCGCGCGCACGCACACACACACACACACAGGTGTACACACTGACATATTAAAGGGTCTACACCATGAAAATCAATTTTTTTCTTGTTTTATTATTATATATATTTTTTTTTTTTTTAATTCAGTCATTCCTTCTCATTTCATGGATTTCCAGAATGGGCGTGTCTGAACAGGCGATCTCAGAATGGAAATGTTTATGATGTCATAAACATTAATGATGGCAAACCCAATGTTAAATGAAAAGTGCCCGAATGTGGGGGTCTACGAACAAATACTTCGGGCTCGGATTTTGGCTCCGCCCCCCGGAAGTGGGTGAAACAGGCACCTCAAACACTTGGTGCAATTGTTCAAAAATGTTCAAAGTGTTTTTTTTTTCGATTTTGTATTTTTCTTAGATGCTTCTTTTTTGCAGATTTTTTTTTTTTTTTTAATATATTTTTTAAATATTTCTTTTTATTAACAGACAGAATTGCTCAGTAGCGCCCCCTTGCACAAGAGGACGTTTTGGTATTGCAGCTGAAAGTGCTGTATAAGCCAGAGACAATTGACTTGGGATGAGTATATCTGAGTGATGATTTAGAATCAAACCTTTTGAAAAAGGTTTGAGGGACATACACCATATGATATTAAATATCAAATATTTTTTTTAAATTCATGGTGTAGCTCCTTTAAAAAAAAGCGTATACCGTCTACTAACCACTTCATCCGTTGACCACGCGCGAGCGTATAGCCTATACACGCACATGTCGTGCAGGGAATAATGATCGTATACCCTCCGAAAAAAACAAGAACACACCACTGCATGACTGCATATTGTTTTTGTTTTTAAAGGGATTATGAAAATGGTTTATCTATAGGATTTATGACATATAAGACATATCACAGATATGGTGATTAATCGTGTAACGTTTGTACAATATAATTATTTTTAAAATACTGTGAGCTAGTAATTAGTGTGGCCGTCTGGGAATTAGAAATTCTATGGTTCGATCAAGGCTTAGTGTCAAAGTGTGTCATACTGATCCCCAACCATTCCTCGGGTGCTGTATTAATAGCACCCTCTGTTACTAATAGTTAGGATGGGTAAATGCAGAGGACGAATACCAGGTATATGCAAATGTACTTGGAAATACCCAAACTAAAGGGGACCAAACCATAATTATTATGATAAGAGTGAAAGTTATATTTCCATTCAAATGCATAAAACCGACCTTACATTTTGAATTCTGATCAATTAAGAATATCCACAGTGCCTATATTTCATCTAGCTACATTACAGACAATTTTTATGTGAGCATATCTAAAATAGATTACAGTTTGAATCTTTCAAAAATATTGTGAATGTGATATTCATCCAGAAGTAGTGGGCAAATACTAATTTCATCCATCCTTTAAGAACTACAGGATGTATTTTCAAATACTTTCCAGTGATTATGTAAATGCTCAGGCATAATTGTGTTGTCCCAGTTCTTAAACACGTCAAGAGTGCTAAAAAGTTAATTGATCCAGAACCAGTATGGTTAGATGGTCATTTTAAAGTTACAATTATTTGGGAGCACTTGAACAAGTGTGTTGACTTTTTTGCCCGGTCCAGCACATTAAGACGTCTTCTATTGTGGATGGGAGTGATGAAATAATCTTCAATAGATGGTAATGGAGCAATGCTATTTGAAATGTCAATGACTGAAAAGTGAATACTTGATATTCTTTGGCTTGACAATAGTGTGAGCTAGTAGGGAGTGAAAGTACATTTCTATTTCACTTTCCTATATATTCTTGGTTTCACAGTCCATGGGACATCCCCATTCAACCAGCCTGTGCTTTCCTGGACATCTTAAATGTCACCCACTCTTTTAGACACACACATGCAACACGAAAGTGAGGAGAAAGAGACTTTGCAGATTGGGTGCTGTCCCCACTCAAAGCAACAAGAAACAAACAAGGCCCTATAGTTCAACTTCCCTAAAGTACAAGTTGAACTACGAAACTCATGAAAGGAGAAGTAGCCATTGGCTTTCTGACGTATAACAGCTCTTCAAATGGTCGAGTATAGTGCTGGTCTGCAGTACCCTATTATCAATTAGGGGTATATTATCAATTAAACTGTACTCGTAAACATCTGGTGTTTTCTGCCTGTGTAGAGCTGTTTTCTATACAAAGTCTTTCATCTGCTTTGGCACTGTATATCAAAAGAGGAATTCTGAAACAAGAAATAGGCAAGGCGGTTAGGGTCAATTTGCCAACTGACACGACAATGGGTTTTCTGTTCTCTGTACTTTCTCAGGCCTTTACTTTACTTACTTTATTTGTTTATTTGGACAGGACAATGCATATTAATGGACGTAAATACACCGGATTTAGCAAAGATGCTAGTTTTCATCTGCAGTCCTCACAAGAAACATAAAATCAGAAAACAGACAGACAAACAGTGGATATATTTACATAACATTAGGGAACACAGCATAAAAATAAACCTAAAACAAGATCACAAATGGTTGCAGCTTTGGTTTTCAAGCAACCATCTTTTCAGATTGAATTTAAAAGATGGAAATGTAGCACAATCCCTTATACGCAGAGGAAGGCCATTCCATGCTACACAACCCTGTATTGAGAGGACATTTTGACCGAATGTTGTTTGCCAGTGCGGCACTTCGCAATCTCCTCGAGTGGTTGCTCTGGTACTGATTCCCCTATCAGGCTTCCGTTTAATGAATTCACTTAGGGGGGGTGGCGGGCACAGACCATGTAGGGTCTTGTATATGACCCCAACCTGTTTGAACATTTTAAAGTTATCAAAGCTAAAAAGATTTAGCCTCCGGAGGATGTTACAATGATGATATGAGTGAGGCTTCCTGTCAAACACTTTGAGCGGCAATGAGCGCACTCTTGTAGAGCTGTTCTATGGGTTTGAGAATAGTCACGCCTGTGCAAGACCAGTTTGTGAAACAGTATTCAATGTGTAATAGGATCATACAGTGAAGATACGATCTGGCAGCTCCAACTGTCAGGAAGGGTCTAATTTGTTTAAAATTTTGAAGGTTGAATTTAATCGTATTTGTTTTTTAAAAGTTAGGGTTTAGTCTAATATGACTCCGAGGTACTTGTACAAGTTCAAGTTCCTCCCCACCCAGAAACACATTTGAGGACTCCAACACAACTGGTCTTTTGGAGAAGGCCATGCAGACTGTCTTTTTGGCATTCAAGAGCAGACATGAATCTATAAGCCAGTCTTGAATGCTTGTCAGAGCTGAGGTTAAAAGGGCCAGTGAGCTGCTAAGCTTATTTTTGTCTTATATTCATGCATAATGCTGTCTCTTAACCGTAGGCCCTATTTTCCAAATTTGCATCGTGATGCGTTGTGAGTTTGTAGATCTGCTATTGTTTTAAAAATTTTGACATTTCTTGAAACATTTTGACAAGTTTTACCTATAATGACAAGCCCAAAATAGGGACACCAGGGTTATATGTAGCATTGGCAGGTAGGCCAAAATGTTGACATTTCATGTCTTCTCTAATGAAGTGCTTGTATCAACAAAGCAATTTGTCACTCAAAGGTGCAGATGACAGCAAACTGTATTTGACTGTAATAGCAGGTGATATGTGATAGCACTGACATGGTAAGTTGATCGGATTTGATGTTGCCCTCCTTTCCCCAACATGTCTCATGAATGAATTTTAATTCTCTTATTTTAGACTCTAATTCCCAAATCTCCACAGCTCATTATTTAATTTTTTTAAACGTAACCCATCTGAATGTATTTCAATGGTGGTTTGTGAACACCTCTAACCAATACTGTTAAATCAGCATATTTATTCAGTTCATTCAGTCCTAAAACCCAGGAGTGATTAGAGATGGGTTCCTTGCCAGATTTGTAATGCTTTTTTCCTCTCTCGACCTATGCAGAAAACAAGGTCTGTGGTGAACATGAGCCAGAGAGATCTTCACTTTTTACTCTGACATAAATTACACCTGTTACTATCCCAACCATTACGTTTGAACCTGTTATGTCCTTTTTAAACGTATTAATTGCATGCCTGGTTCAAAAACTATCTTTGTTTGCTACAGAGCAAATGTTCTTAATTTGTCCAAAAAACAGTACAAAAATTCCAATGAAAAACTGTAGTAGAAACCCATGGAGGAGTTGTCCTGCTTTTATACTTCCTTTATTGTGATCGGGACGCTATATCAGCACAGCAGTGGCATTATGGGGATTCCCCCTGTCTACCACTGAAATTATATTCTGCCCCCACAGAGCCCGGTCACCCCCCCCTCTATATGAAGGCGACAGAAACTTTGATGCATATCCGTAACAAACATGACATGGTTTCTGAGGTGGGAGAATTCACGCTCAAAATATTTTACTGTGGGTGCCCCCCCACCACCCACACAAACCTGAACCACACGTGTTGTGCATTTCCCCTGTAAACTTGTGTTGTGCACTTGCATTTTGCATCTCCCTGTTTGACTTTGGCCTATGACAGTGCTGTTTTGTTCTGATAACTATCTATGACTAAGCAGTTTGTACATGAGACTCTCTGGTTTGTATGTTGCTCATACTGTAGTTGCATTACAGAGATAAACACATGAAACGTACCTCACCGGCTTCCACGTTTTTTGCTAAACGTTACATTTTGTCAAATGGGGTGGCTTAAATTTTGCCTAGGGTTGTATAGGCTGAACTGCCATTGCCGTATGCTCGCTGGAAGCAGTCTATACGGTTGACTAAAGTCAATATTTGGACAGTTAGTGAAACATGAAACAGGTTGCAGCTTTAACATCCTACAGTACATGACTGAGAAATCACCTATAGCCTAATGTATAAAAGTGTCATCTTATGCTATGGTGTGCTAATAATAGCAGCAGATTCTAATGTATAAAGATAAAATGTATAATGTATAAACATATTTAAATTAGCACCCAATACTCTGTGGTTAAAGAAATGAAAACCCTCCAGAAAAGAAAAAGGGGGGAAAAGAGTGGTGCCCTAGGCCAGTGGTTCTCAACCTTTTCAGGCCACAACCCTCAAAATAATTATACTTGGGGACCCCCCACCCTGACAAGAACTTGGAATTGTAGGAGTAGAGGCGTTACATTCAGTAATGTAATGTCGATTCAACAGATAAATATTGTGAAAATAGCTGATCTGTTTGAGAACCACTGCCCTAGTCAACCACCTACAGTAGGTAGCCTATGCCTAGAAACGCCCCTGCCACTGTGTAAAGTGAAGATTATTGCTCAATCCATTTATTGACATAAATCTTCATTGGTCGGAAGCCAAACCAATCAAATGAGGCTTTCTGACAGAATGCCCTCTTAACTTCATGTACTCGAGTACTTCATGTACTGAAAAATTATTCACAACTTTTATCAATTCGCACAAATGAATGCTGCTCAGTGACCGAAAGATTACTGAGAAATTATCCATAACTTTTCTGAATTTGCACAAATGCATGCCGCTCAGTGACCGGTGTATGACCTAAAAAAAGCATGTTATAATACATTATGAATGCATTAATACAATAATATATCAATTAAAATGAATATTTTTTTTAGGTATAGGTAATTATTTTATTTGTATCTGACCAATATGCAGTATAGCCTATTTGTTTGTTGAAAAAAGCGTTTATGCAACTTTTGTATTTCCATTAATGAGACAAACATATATATATTTTAGGTTGTATTAGCCAAAGGCAGAACATAACATTGTGATAGACTTTGTCAAGAAAAAATGTGTTAAAACAGCCAAAAGGAATAACACAAAACAGTGGCTCAGGAGGTAGAGCTGCCATCTTGTAGTCGGTAGCTTTCCCGGTTAAGATCCACTCCTGGCTGGCTGCATGTCGAAGTGAGCTTGAGCAAGACACTGCTAACTTATCCTGATGAGCAGGGTTGCCTTGCATGGCTTCCTCCACCGTCAGTGTGTGAATGTGAGTGAATGGGTGAATGTGAAATATATTGTAAAGTGCTTTGGAAAAAGGCTCTATACAAATGCCGCCCATTTACAATGTGTGCAGTGCAAAAGAGACAGGGGACCTTAAACCAAAGTAAAGGACCTATGTAACAGTTAGATAATGACACAATCTAGGGTGCTTTAAAGCCTAGCACATTTATATACTGTATATAAGGCCTTACTGTAATGATGAGCCATGTGCCATCAACAACCAGTTGTCCTTACTGTAGGTCCAGAGGCCTCGGACCTACCTTGGCAGAACATCCCATCAGGTGCTTCTGACCATGTTGAATGAGCCCCTGTGGGCTCCTTATTGCTCTGGGCCCTAGGTAGTTGCCTACTTTGCCCGTTCACAAAATTGGGTCTTTTTGGTTCAGCTTCTTAAATTAAGGGTTGGGCTTTAGAACAATGGGTCTCAGTTGGCGCAGAGGAGCCCCTGATGTTTGGGCCACAGGCAGGGGTGCAATGCTCACTGGACGGCCTTGCACGGCGTGCCGGAACCTATTTGACCAGGAGCAAGCGCAGGCACACGCATAGATTTAAAACTACTTTAAATTCACACTTCAACAAAGTTTACAAAGGCTCCCGACTCACGCCAGGTACATTAACATAGGAATTAGCCTAGATGCATATCAATTGTCCATTGTGTGACCTATAGTGTAGGTGTTAAGCGACGTGCGCGTCACGTCATTAAAATACAGTGCAAGCACTTCCCAAATGAGCAGAGCAACACTGGCCACAGGGTCTGGGCCCAACAGGCCTGTTCAGCAATCCAGCTCTGGGCTCCAGTCATCAACAAGGTACCCTTGAATGACGTCTCAGCCACCATAAACACTAGCCTCTCCATCTGCTGAACATCAGCCTCTTTGTAACTGACCACAAGTATCACTTCCCCATATACTGAAAAACAGAAACAGAGAAAAAGTTAAAGAGTCTGCATAATGGAGGGGAGAGGAAGTAAACATGATGCAACAATGAATGACCTCACAAGTTGCAATAACTACCAACCAGGCCTGAAATTTCATCATTTTAGGGACAAGGCCACGTTCTCATTTCTTTGAGGGCAGAAAAGCCAAATGCCAGGGCAGGAAAGCCGTCAAATAAATCAATGAGTCTCCATGAACTTCCTGACAGATTTATGTCTTCTATTCACAGCACATGAAAATATAAAATATGAAAAATATATGTGACAGACAACAGAACTGGAGTGGAAAATAACAAATGTTGAGATAATAAACCAAGCACATGACAAATACTGTATATGACAATATGACATAGTTGAAGCATAGCCTAATCCTGAATAGAATGCACCTTAATTAATGATGATTAACCGTAGTTAATCATCAGCACACATTCTCTTCAATTTGTGTAATACCATTGGATGTCACTTTTAAAGAGAAACTTCAGCTAATGATCAACAAAAATGGCAAACTCATTGTCCTTGATGTTTAACTTATTTATTGGATAAACACATTCCAAACGAATGAATTCCTGAACATCAACGTGCAAACTCAATTCATGCTGACTCTGATTAAATACAATACATGGGTGCATTGACTTTGGTGTGTATTTATCCTTGGCGCTATACAAACTGTTAATTTGTAAATATTGTTCTGGCATTTGAGTCAGTGAGGTTTGAGGAACTGATTCTTGCATATTTGTTGTTTGGGGAGTTAATTTCACTTTTATCTAATCCTCTGGACCAGGCACACGTGGAGTTTTTGTAGGTCACCTGCCCTCCCAAAAGTCAGTCTAGTTCAACACAGACCTATTTCTCATTGTGTTCATACTGTTGAATTTTTGTGATCTAGTTTTAAGCTGTTGACAGAGTAGGCCTACAGGGTGAATTGGAACACATGAGTGGGGTCAATTGTGACATGTTATAACTAAATTGACCCCAAGGTGTCAGCCAAGGCACATGAAGTGTTAGCTAAGCACAATAGCACCTACACATCCATGACTGCCACTGACTCTGCTGACCATCTTATTTTGTACTACTGTCAAAAAATTACCAGAATTATCCAAAATATACTGAAGATGAAAATATTTAGTACCACATAATACATACTTTCATGTATACAGTCACAATGAGGATGGTGAATGTACAGTAGGCCTAGCGGATTTTCATTATTACATGGATTCCATGTACATTTCAGTTCCGATACATAATTACATATACATAGTTTTTGAAAATAGAATTTAATAGTGTTTAAAAAGTTGTAAAAACAAAAAACATTAATGTTGAATGGTGTCGAATTGTGAAACATATACCAGTCAAAGATTATATAAATAACTATTGTTTCATTGCTACAAGTGACTCGAGTCTCTCCTACACGTTAGTTAAAAATAATGTTTGAATTATCGATTGAACGACATATTCAAGTCAGCCAGCAATCATTTACCACTTGTTCAAACACATTCTCCACCATCCCACCGGTGTTTATTTTTCTTTATCTACTGCAGTTTTGGGGAACATGCCTGCAGCAGCACACCCGTTGTACACCCACCCACACATTACCGTCCTGTTGTTACTTTCACCAAGGTCACCAAAACCAAACAGTCAATTTGCATTAGTAAAGTCTCACAGCAAGATTCCACGTCAAGCCACAAATCCACATGTTCATGACTCAAATCTAAAGTCTCAAGTCTGAACCTCATGGTTGCACCTCCCAGCCACCCACCCCCTTTAGGTTAGGCGACAGACATGTTAATGCATGAGTTCAACAACAACCCATGGATTCAGAGCTAAGATAATTCATCATTCAACATATTATACCTCAGGTCTTCACATGGCCATTTTATTTCTTAGAACAATGATTAAGTTGGTCTCTATTGTTAGCTATGCTGTTCTACTGTTAGGTTTGCATTATGATAAGTGGTAAAAGTAATTACAAATATAGGACCAGCTCTGGAATATAATATTTCAGTAATTTATAATGTGTTTGACAGAATGTATTACCTTCATTTCTTTCAATACAGAGAAGGAAGCTGCAGTAAACATTAGTGAAGAAGTCTCCTAGAATTGTGGTGGGTTCCAGTGAAGTTGAAGGAAATTCCTGCAATGAAAATCCTGCAATGCATTGTGGAGATGAGTGAGATAAAAATAATGACAAAGCAAAATGTAGGATTAAAAAGAGCACCAAAGAAATCGTTGCAAATACCTAAGTGGGTATAGATGTGAGCATTGACGTCTATCTGCAAAACTCTGCAAATACAAATGTACAGTATAGCTGTCAAATAACCAGACTGATAGATTAGACACACACACACACACACACACACACACACACACACACACACACACACACACGCGCGCGCACGCAGTCGCACGCACGCACGCACACACACACACACCAACACACACACACACACACACACACACACACACACACACACACACACACACACATACACACACGCGTGTGCGCGCACACACACGCACACACACACGCACACAGGCACACAGGCACACAGGCACACATACAGACACAAACCTTTTTGTTGAGGTAGCCTGACGAACGCATCCATTCCAAGACAAGCAGATTCTTTCTGAAATGCTTTCACCACCTCAGGATCCAAATCACTCTGACGAGCTATAAGGAAGAACAGTTCAGTAAGGACACAGTTTGACTGACAATCTCCAGGTAAATGCCTCTTATGCTGTTCTACTGTGTGCTCTATGAGGGTATATTGTGTAATGTGTATACATTCTATTGTATATTACATAATATCCTAATTGGCTGGTAAAAGCATCTTTGGGCTGTAGCGTATAGGCGGAAGCACAGCTGTATTTATATTAATTCAAGACAATGTGGGTTCATATCTTTTACACACATCACCTTCAAGCTCTACTATTGTCCCATACCCTTAATAAAGCTCCCAAGTAGAGAGAATCCAGATCACAGCACAATGTCAAGTGGGTCAAAGTATAATGAAGATGAATGACCAACCATAGAGCATTAGTCTGTTCAGGGCATCTTCAGACTCCTTCTCATTCCTCGGAGGCTCTATATCCTGGAGAATGATGCACTGGGAGCAGTTCAACCATTCCCCGCTCCACACCAGGGTCCGCCGCAAAGGACTCCCTGGATCAACACCAACAAAGTGGGAATTGTGCGTGCGTGCGTGCGTGCGTGCGTGCGTGCGTGCGTGTGTGCGTGTGTGCCTGTGCGTGCGTGTGCGTGTGCGTGTGCGTGTGCGTGTGTGTTATAGGTTACTGTTAATGCAGCTATTTTAGCTATTGTTAATTACCTTCCAGTTCCATGTCATCTCTCCCAGGATGAATATGATAACTCCATGTGGCATTGTGACACTTATCTCCACTAAGATCAAAAGGGACACATTGAATAGTATTTGGATAAACAAATATAAATGTACCTGTTCTTACATACAACAACAAAAAAATTGCTTCCACATAATATGATTGCAAAACTGAGTTTCTGAAAAACAGCTTTCAAACATGAAGAAGTAAATCAGAGTTAAAACATTGTAACTTGTAAGAAGTGATGATGTACTTCTTTCCCACATAAAAACAGACAGCTCTCCCATCTTAAATATTCAAACTTTACTGTAGTTATAAGGTTACCTGTTCAGACAATAGTTATACACTAAGTGCCAAGATCTGCACTCAAACATAATATTGTTTTGGTTGTGTTAATAAAGAGGATCCTTCTTTTCATCTTGTGAACTTTGATGTTGGCATGCTGCATAATTTGTTCATGTCTATTAGAACAGTAGGTATATTGTCTCACATATGTATGGCTCCAGTTAGCAGCAGAGTGCCTTTGACTGACATCTCCTCTGCCATAAACACAGTACTGTCCATCGGCCTGAACATCTGGATATCAGCCTCTCTGTAACCGACCGCTGCTATAAAGTACCATTTCCCCATATACTGGTGGGAAAAAAACATCACACAGAGAGAAAGATAGAGATTGGAAAATGGAGAGGGAGAGATTACAGGATATTTGTACAGTAGTAACTACTACTAATACTGGAATGAACTGCATTAAAGCTTGAATTCATATTTTATAACAGGCAGTCACTAAATGGAGTGCAAGGATAACACACACACACACACACACACACACACACACACACACACACACACACACACACAGCTATACAGTGCCTGAACTTTCAGTGCCTAAATGGCTAATATTTATATAATAAACAATACATTTATGTTCTAAATATTTAATGTATTGTGATATTTTTTCGTAAAAGAAATAGAAGAAATTACATTACAAATCACTTACACCGAAACCTGCTAAAGGTTGAATGCCCTCTAATTACAGCAAAGCAGTGAATAAAAGGTAAGAGTACACCTGAAATCAGTGGGATGAATCTTTGCCCCAACATCTTTCTACTATTGCTTTCTTATCATGACTAAAAAGCCACAAAAAACTGACGAAAAATATAAATCGAAATGTGATGTTGCATCTTACCTTTTGAGTAGTTAAATTGCTGGCAGACAAACTGACTGGAGTGGAGCAGGGCAGAGATTGTGATAATAAACTAAACACATTGAAAATTAATGACAATGTTTCATTCAACATTGTTGTAGCCTAAGAACGTAAGTCAGGGCACATTCAATTAGATTTGAGTAATATCCCAGGATGTCACTTTTAAAGAGAGTGGGCATACAGTAGGTAATCATTTACAAAATTCCAAATGAACACAACGTCCTTGAGGTTTGTGGGCATTTGAGGACCATAACGTTCTCTTCGTTATTGACTTCTTGAATAAACACATTACAAACTTAATGTTTGTTCAATGCATACTGATTCTGAATAATGTACTATACATATGGGTGACAATAATGAACAGTGGCATTGTACAGGCACAATAAGCTCTATGAAAGACAGGGCAACGTTAATCGATTGACATGGGTTTAGTCTGTTTACATACTCAATAAGTCAGTCTGGCAATCATTAAAGGTAGTGTTTCTTTTATTTATAATTGTTAAATATAGCTCTGCATTCCAATAGCAATCATTGCTATAGTGTTTGTGGGTCTCTCCAGCTCTTTAGTAAAGAGAAAATACACTTTCAGGTCAGGATGGCAATTCTATCCAGTCAGGATAAAACTTACACAGGATACAGGATAAGAATGAGTAGATGAAATTGGTTCTGAAACACTATAAAATTGAAGCAGATAAATTCATGTTGTGGGGTTCTCTCTCTTGAATGGATAAAATTGGTATCCAATTGGTTATCTATTTGTTTACTGAAGAGCCAGTGAGGTGGGGAGACCCGTTAATGAACATACACTCTATAATTATTACGATCAGAATACAGTATAGAGCTGTCAAATAACCAACTTTTTTAATGTGCAACTTTTAAACAAAAAAACTACTTATGAACATTGCTTAGGAAAATATACTTTTGTTCGCAAGTAGCCTATGTTGTAATGATACTTAATTTTATACGGTCATAAAATTCAGGGACTTTGGGACCCTTGTGATCAACTTGTGATGGCCCATGGTCTACTGTAGGAAATAATAGTGGGGTGCAAGGGTAGCAGAAAACATCCTGAGGGCTGTGCCTGGCTCTCAGCCTCATAGTGTTATGTACAACCCTACATACGTTTATTTCAGTTGTGAAGAAAAAGTACTCTTAAGTAACCTTTCACAGTACATAGTTTAGGAGGCTTCATTGAAATCATCAATGCTAGGGGTTCATTTATTCTAAATGTCAGGATACTCATACACTGCATGCTGGAACATCCATTACTAGTTAAGTTATGGTAATCAACATGCAATGGATGCATTATAATTAATCATTTTGTGGCAGCTCTTAAATTTCATTTAGGTAGACAGAATAAAGAGACAAAGTCCACAACATTGAATGAGATGTTTTTATTTTATATCTCTTCTAGGTGAGCAACAGGAGAGACTTGTTGTATTGATGCTAAGTATTTAACCAGAACAGGTCCTTACACTGTATATATATATATATGCAGGTTTAGACCATTCTACAGTCTGTTAGAATTGTAAACCAATGACACAGGAGCTAGAGAGAGTGGGCACTGGGCCATGTGTTACAGATGGTATGATGGCACACAAGAGCCAGACCATTTGGTCAATGGATCATCCTGAATACTTCATCAGAAGGAAGAGATGTAATAAAATAAAATCAAAATATTATTCGATGTCTATCCTACTGAACGTTTTACCAGAGAAAGAAAGGCAGGGGTTAAAGTAGGCTTAATTTGGCCAATATAGATAGTTCAGTAGGCTTGAAGGGAAATGTAATCGTTTTTTAGTAATGTACACGTTTTTATTAGAAGCTGATTAATTAAGTGCATAGAATTCGTTGTTGACCAGGTAATCTTCCCGCAGGGCTGATTCTATACAATTTCCTGGTTATTTAGCAGTGCTTTATTAGTGGAAGAGGCTTCTCTGAACATGTGTTGTAGCTTATTCATTCTTCGTTTGGCATGGCAGATCTAATTAGATTCCCCCTTCAACACGGACACTAGATCGCCACTCTCCTTCAGCTCCTTCATTATGTCCAGTCCTCCAATCAGTTCTCCTTTCACATAGAGCTGAGGGAAGGTCGGCCAGTTGGAATATGTCTTGAGACCCTGACGCACCTCTTCGTCTTGCAGAATATCAAACGTGTCGTAAGGGACCCCTGCGTTATTCAAAATCTCCAATGTCTGCCTGCTGAAGCCACACTTCGCCTCCTCCTTGTTGCCTTTCATGAACAGCATAACCGGACCCTGGTTGATCAAACTCTTCAGCCGGTGCTCCAGGGTGACAGTCTTGGGACATGTGTTCTCCAGTTCTCCGGTCTCGGCCAGCTCCTTCACTATGTCCAGCCCCCCCAGCAGCTCTCCGTTGGCGTAGAACTGAGGGTAGGTGGGCCAGTTGGAGAAGGTCTTCAACGCCTGGCGGACCTCCTCGTCGGACAGGATGTCGAAGCTGCTGAACTGGACGTTGTGCTCCTTCAGCAGCGCCACGATCTGTCGGCTGAAGCCGCAGCGAGGCTCCTGCGGGGAGCCCTTCATGAAGAGCATGCACGGCGCCGCGTTGATCAGCTTCTGCAGCCGCTGGTTCATGTCATCCGCGGGGGCCCCCTGGCCCTGTCCGCCCTCCTGCGGACCCGCCGACACGGCCAGCCGCTGGATCTTCTTGGTCAGCTCCGGAGCGTGTGCGCCGTCGAGGCGGTCGACCTTCTCTCCCGACTTGAACAGGAGGAACGTCGGGACCGACGCGATCTCGTACTTCTCGGAGACCTCCGGCACGGACTCAGCCTCCAGCTTGATGAAGGTGGTGTGCGTGTGTTCCTTGGCCAGCTCCGCCATCACCTCGTTCATCTGCGCGCACTGCGGGGCCCATTCTGCCTGGAAGTGGACCACGGTCAGGCACTTTCCAGCTTTGGCTAAGAAGTCTTCAAACTGCTGCTGAGACGTCGCCTCCACGAGATTCGCCATTTTCCTCGAGCTCTTCGAACGCTTCCCGTGTTCTTCAGACGTCACATCCGGGCTGTTACATGCATACATACTGTTACAAGGAAATTGGCGACCTATTAAAATATGTCACGCCCAGGGGTCACTTTAGCTTTTAAGCAAATGTACAAAAAACGACTGAAGGTAACTTCGTCCAATATAAATATTACTGTTATAAATATATTGTGAATATAGAAATATGACGTCAGTAGTCTATGACATTTCTATGACGTATCACTCCAAATTTGGGCAAAGTTTCAGCCTGATCCCAAAAATAATAATTTATAATAAAAAATAAAAATAAAATTGGTGCTGATGATTGGTCCAGTGGTGGGTTTGAGAGATTAGCTCCGGGACACTACTATCCAAACCATAGCCATGATCCAAAATAACAGTGGCCTCTGCTGTCACACAATTCGATAGGTAACTAATTGCGGCGTGGCAACGCCAAAAAAAAAAACAACAACCGCCCCAAGCTCAGTCAGCTTAGCTCACAGACAGCTACGTCTTTTTAGTAAGTACCAGAGCTCAGTACCAGGAACTTAATTTTGCATGGCACTGGAGATAAACAGCCGCATATTACGTTGAATAAGTTGAAGAAAGATTGCTTGACTTTCAAGGTAACTGTTAACAAACATACTGCAAAAACCACACCTGTCTGTTGGACTCGACATATTGTCTTCCTAGCTAATCGCTTAGCTTTCATAATGTAGCCTTTACACTACCAGCGTTGCCATGTCTGCTTATTATAAGCGACTTTGGGCTTGTTTTTCTGTGAAGTTGCTTGAAAATATTGGCAGTTGGTAGTTTTTTGGGCTTGTTTCTGTAGTATAGTTGCTTATTTGGGCTGGCTTCCCATTTTTTTAATCATTATTTAAACCAGTGGTTCACACATATGTTCATGTCATCATGGACCTCCTTCATTAATATGTAGCCTATTTGTGTTGTTAGAATGTTTCAAAACGTTTCCAAATATTCCACATTTTATTTTAAGATTTATTTTGAAAATGGCAGATCAACAAGCTCACACGCGTCGCAATCGGCTATTTTCAAATAGCTGGTTTAAAGTGCTCATGGGGCCTAGTCGCGTCTTTTGGGCTTGTTTTCGTAGACCTGGTTGCTTATTTCTCTCTCAAGATCTGGCAACAATGATACCGTCGTTACAGTTTTTACAAACCTCAGTGGGTGCTCTGCTAGCTAGATGCTAACTGTTAGCTAGCTGTCCGTCATGACATGTTCATAATTACACACCGTGATAGAAACATCACAGCAAATTACTGTGTATATATATATATCCCACACTGGAAGTTATCGTGTATGATGTGCCACAGTATTGCAGCTGTCGATATTTACTCGGCGTTAGAGACACATTATCATACCTAGCCTAGCTGCTAACTGGCTAACGTTACTTTTCATTAGCTGCCGAACTCCCTTGTTCGTTATAGCAGCTAATTTCTGATCGTTTTATGCTCCCCTGCTGTGAAATGCACTCCCAGATGTGTTGGTTTATTAATAAAGTTAGCGTAATACTCATCGAATTGTATGTTATTGTAAGCCAAAATGTTGGGCATGTGACTGTATTCTACATGGCAAACTATGCTGACCAATGGCCATTTGATTAAATCCCTAATTTCACCCTAATTTTATTACATATTTATTTAAGAATAGCGTCTATTTAGGGTTTTGGTTGGTCTCTTTACTTTTTAGTGAGTTAATGGTGGTGCATAATAACTGCATATCACAATCTTCTAGGTAGGGCCATATGTACTACTGGTGCAGGTCATGGATGTGACCAAGTTTAAGAGGAGCTGCTGTGTGCATGCATTTGACCTTTTAACCCTTCCCTTTCTGTAATGACACAGATTTACCATGGAAGAACAAACTGGTGACATAGAGGTGACAGTCAAAACATTAGACTCTCAAAGCAGAAGCTACACCGTAGGTGGTCAGGTAAATATTCAATTCTCCTTGTCCTTGTTATTGACTTTTGGTTATTTAGCTGTATGCTTTTGTTTTGTCTTAACAGGAGCATTGTCAATCGTATTTAAATTAAATGCAGTGTACTTTCAGTTAGCTTTCATCCAAAGTATGGCTGGGCGAAACTTCTGCCTCGATTTACAATTAAAGAACGATTATAAAATAGCCGATCTACAAACTCACAACGCCTCGCTTCGCGACACGTTGTGAGCTTGTAGATCTGCTATTTTCACAATTTTTTATACCACCATTGTACAATGAAGTATAATACAGGATTAAGTGGTTAATCACAATCTGACTAATCGACTTAGTCGATTATAAAAAATCTATTCGAATTTCTTTGTGTCAATCCGCTGATATAAGACATTTTGTAAATTATTATATATAAAAAAAAATGCATCTCGATTATTCTATTAATCTACAAAAGTCAGTTATTTTTTCTAAATATCGGTTTTGATATATTTTTGATCAATTGCCCAGCCCTAATCCAAAGTGATTTTTTGTTTTATCTGACCTGCCTCAGTTGACAGTGAAAGAATTCAAGGAACACATTGCACCTTCAGTGGGGATTCCTGTGGATAAGCAGAGGTTGATCTATCAGGGCAGAGTCTTACAAGATGAAAGGACCCTGACAGACTATAGTAAGTAATGCAGTAGCATTGAAAACAAAGCAGAACATGGTATTTCCTCTGTATGTAATGTAGCAGTTTTCAGAATTATGAAAATATCAATTTCCTCTATAGTGAGGCATAATGCAACCTAAAACATTGATAAAGAGCCAAATTAAACAGTGATACTACTACATCTGGTATATGGTTTACCATATGAAAAACAGGGACGCGCATTAGGCCTGCCTTATAAGCAGTTTGATAAAGGACTATCTATGACCCTCCTCTAAACCGTATGAGCTTTGCTTACAGCTGAGAACCATTTGGAGTCTTTTCACAGCTGTTATATTGTCAAACTCTGAAAATTACAAGTTGGCCTATTGGACAGGATTGTCCGACTAGTGCATCCGTTAGCTTATTTCTCTGCTGTGCTTCCAGATGTGGCTGGAAAGGTGATTCACCTTGTGGAGCGGGCGCCGCCTCCACCTTCCCAGCCCGGTTCAGGGTCAGGAGGCAGCTCGGCTGACAGCGGAGCCTCCTCATCTACCCAGGGAACCTCCCAAGGACATCCACATGACCGCAATGCCAACAGCTATGTCATGCTGGGCACCTTCAACCTCCCTGTTAATATCATGGATCCTCAGCAAATGCAGGTATGGCTGTTGGGTAGTATATTTCATCAGCTTATTATTATTATAATTTTTTGCTGTCATAGCTAAGAGCATGTGATGAAAGATAGACATATACTATATAGTACTGTCTGCGCAGTTTTAATATTAATTTTAAAGATCTGTAGAATGCATTTTTATGGAAATGTTATGTATGAGTATATAGCCTATAGTAGGTAAGAGTGACTAAGTCCTATACACTACTCGGAACACACAAGGGACAAAGATGCAAACTTCATAATATTGATAATTTGAAAAAGATAATTTACACTTGACAGAAACAGAAATGGATAGGAACTAGTGAACCAGGTAAACAAACCTAATGTGGAAGGGGGATGATAAATAGAGACAGAACAAAGACATTTGGAGAAGAGGAAAGAAAGACAACAAGTTGAGACATTTGCACCAGTAGCTTACTTATTGGTCTGGTGTTTTTTACTGAGAGGGACTCCCTTCAGATGATCGTGAGTCGCGACCCGTTGTGAGTTTGTAGATCAGCTATATTCAGTGCACGACACCGTCATATGACTAAATGTAAATACACATAGCCAGCGGAGGGGAAGGGGGGCTCATAGAGAGGGATAGTAGCCTACTGCTGATCACATGATAGACAGGCGGTCTGTCTTATCTTTACAGCGCCAGCCACTCCCACATTCACATTGGGTGATTATATTATTGCCAATGCTATTCGGTTTATTTTCGGCCAAATCATTTCGTCTGTTCAATTATTCGGTGCATCTCTACTCTAAAAAGATTAAAACAATTAGTGTTTGACACTAAGCACAGTGGGAACAAGCTTAACAGTGTGTGGACTCTACCTTTTTCTTATGTGTTCATGTATGTTACCTTGTGTCAGGACAGCCACAATTATAGAAGGAGCATGAAATCTATGCTGTTATCCCCTCCATTCAGATGTCCGTTCAGCAGATGGTGTCAGGCATGGGAGACAACGCCAGGAACGCCAGAGTCACAACTAGCACTGGGGTAAGTGGCTGAGCCACGCTGCATGTTCGGAAACGCCCTCGTCCCATTAGCCACTTTGTTGTCGAAGTATTATTTATTGTCTTGTGTTTCTCAGACTAACGGCTCCATGAATGTACACATCGATGTGGACCAGTCAGTGCAGAGTGAGCCCAGACTGAGGCTGCTATTGGCCGAGAACCTGCTTAGAGACACTACTACCCTCATCCAGAGAATGGAGGTAAGAGCTCAGTTGTTTCAAGAGACTCACAACTAGGCCTGTCACAATTATTACATAATCGTCTAATCGCAATTATTTGAGATAATCGCAATTATTTTTGCATAATCGTCATAATCGTCTCCATGTTGAAAAATGTTCACACATTTTCAAATATATAAAAAAGCAGAAATAGCAGATCTACAAGCTTACAACGCGTCACAAAGTGACGTGTTGTAAGCCTGTAGATCTGCTATTTTACATGTATAAAATTATTAAATATGTCAATAATTTCTTTGTATATTTAAGTTATTTTTCATATCTGCCCTCCCTGTGATTTTTTATTATTTATTACGGAGCCTAAAAGGCAAACAGAAATGTAATTTGTATTCATATGTCCCAATATTCAATGGCCAAACACACATTTAAATCATTAATTGCAATTATTTGAGTGACAATTAATCGTCAACTTAAATTTGTAATCGTGACAGCCCTACTCATAACTGGGTAAAAAGCACATCAGGCCAGCCTCTTAAATTGACCCTACATCTGATATTTTCAGGGTCAGCCGCCAAGTGATGCATCTGCCCAACCAGATTCAACTCCTGCTGCTCCTCCCCCGGGTCCCTCCTCCTCATCCACCAACTCCACTCCCTCTCCCTCTGCTCAGCCTATGGACACCTCCCCACCTGCTCAGCCTATGGACACCTCCCCACCTCCTTCCACTCCTCCTCCTCTCCCCACGTCTTCTGCCCAGTCCGAGGGACCGGCACCCCATGCTGGACCCAAGTAAGACACCCCAGATTTATAATTGTGACGTGAATTATGATAGTTATCTTCGTCTTGTCAGCATTATTATTTTTTTAGTTCCTGGGTCCCCTTTTAAATGAACTCCTTTCTTCATCCTATAGTCATCCCAGCCCAGCTGAGCTAGTTGAGATGTTGTCTGAGCTGAGGAGAGTGGAGGAGAGGCTACAGCCCTTTATCCAGAGAGCCCACACCATCCTGGAGACAGCCACCACTGCTGAATACAACAATACAGTAAGCTTTATTCTGCCATAGACTCATTCACTAGCGATTACCCAACCTGTAGGCTAGGGCTCACCGTTGAGCCGTTAGCCTATAAAATAACATTAATATAAAAAAAGAATCATGGTATTTTTTTCTTTAAAACCTTGAAGAAAATGTGTTATATTTGTGATACAGTTAAATAGAAACTTACTTCTGCGTTAGTTCCATTGGCCCAAGCCGTAACTCAATCGGTTGATTGATCATTAAAATAAAAATGCTCTGAAAATGAGAGATCCAAAGTGTCAAATGAATTGGGGGGCATTCATGGAGGATTTGGAATTTAATTAATTTCATCAGTTGATGCTTCATAACCATAATGAGTAAAACCGCTGGACACATTTTTATTGTTCTTATATTACGTGATTAAAAAAAAAAAAAAGTTGATGGGATTTTGAATGAAAAAACATCTTGTGGCTTTTCACGTCAGACTTCAGTACTCTATTATGTCCCCTCGCACTCCCTCAGTTCTGGTGATGCCAACATCCTGGACAGAGGCCTCTTTCTGTATATCCATATATTTAACGTTGGGTAGGAAAGGAATGTGGGTTTCATCTTCGATATTCTGTATTTCAGAGGTGCTCAGAAAGTCAATTAACCAGATTTCATATCCTACACAGGAGAGAGAGGAGGACCAGCGTATTCTTAACCTGGTGGGGGAGTCACTCCGTCTTCTTGGAAATGCTCTGGTAGCCCTGAGTGACCTGCGCTGCAACCTACTGAGCCCAACCCCCCGCCATTTACATGTGGTCCGGCCCATGTCCCACTATACTAGCCCAGTCACGATGCCTGGATCTGTGCACCACCACCACATCCCACTGCATGTAAGTGAAGTTCTTATGCGGGTATGGAAAACTTAGAACAACATAGAAGATGGAGTTGTAGCTCATGTGGATGTTGTACATCCACATGAGCTATATTTGTTTTTGTAAGCAATTACTTTCAACTATAGTTCCGCTATAGCTTTTGTGGAATTCATGTATTTGCTGATTGCAGAGTGACATTCTCTGAACATTACCAACAGGTCAATCTGGGTGCCACGGTGACTATGGGACCCAATGGCAATGAGGGACAGGCACCACCCGCTCAGCCAGCCAGCCAGTCAGAGCAGGCAGGTCAGGGACAGACCTCTCCCCCACAGACTCCTTCGTCCAATCAGCAGGCTGGACACGCTGGCCCCCGGGTCATCAGGATCAGCCACCAGACAGTACCGGTGGTCATGATGCAGATGAACGCGGACGGTGTGTTGTCCCCTACCCGCCACTGATTGAATGCTCCACTAATACCAAGCAGTTTGTCATTAACTTGCCCTGTGGCATACCATTGGAACTGAATTTTTGGTCTTTGCTATACCACCACACTGTGTTCTTTAATATATTGCTGCAAAAAGCTTGCTGAATTTACAGTGATCCAAAGAGGAAAATGGCTTAGAATTCATTTAAAGTATAAACTAAAATCTTTTTGTTGTTTATGTTGAATGGTGGCTCTGTAATTTTGAGTGTGATGCATTGCAGAGATTAGTCATAACTGCTGAGAGGAGCTTAAACCTTTGTGTTTGTTGGCTTGCAGGCCCTGGTGCTAACCCTCCAACTGCAGGACAACAGGCCCCTCCCCCACCTCCTCTTGAGCCAACCCCAGAGTTCATGCGAAACGTCATGCAGCAGATCAACCAATATGCTGCTGCCATGGCGGTCAGCTATGCCACAGCACCCGTCACCAGCCAACCTGGCCCACCCCAGCCCACCCCTCCTGGGTCCACCTCTACGGCCACCTCCTCCACCACCACCACCGGGCCCAACACCCCCACCACAACCCCTACCGCCCCACCACCACCCCCCTATACCAGCCCCCACACCGCCCCACCCCCACCTCCCTATACCAGCCCGCAGCCTCAGGCCAGGGTGGTGTTCACGCGCCCGGCGTTTGCACCTGGCATGCCCCCGCCGGCCTTCGGAACCCGGGGAGCCACAATCAATGTGAGGGCTGCCATGCCAGGCCAGCAGCCAGGACAGGTGGGAATTGTTTGTTGTTATTTGTCATCTCCGCCAGGCTGGAACGGCTGGGAAAAGTGTCTCAGTGGAGCTCACTTTGCTAGTCATTTTATGGCATGCGCTCACTTCTGGTGGATGGAAGTCATGTTTAATGTCAGTGTTGCAGACAAACAATTATCGTAAAACCATGCACACTGCAGGGGTGTTAAACAACTCAAAGAGCTGTTCATTACATTATTAATTACAGAGTCTGTAGACTTTTTCCTGGAATAATGTAATGATATAATGTATTCGCTGATTATGGTAGATTTATTTCCTCTCCTGAAGGCACAGAACATCACAATCAACTGATAGTCAGCTGTAGTCTGTGCAGTGTGTGCAGATGCAACTTTTGACATATTTAACACCGCCGTCTCCCAATGCCGATGCAGTCTGTAATAATCAGGACACACCAAGCAGACTTGCTTGGTGTGTCATGGCCTTAAGACTGGAAATAATCCACTGTCTTTTCCCACAGGCCTTCAACCCTGCTGCCCTCAACCAAATGATTAGTGGACTGGTTGGACAGTTTCTGGTGCCAGGCCAGATGGGTAAGCAAGTGCAATTGTAAGATAGGATGATGGGATCCAGTAGCAGCAATAAGTCAGAAGAGATAAAGTCACCAGTCATAATGAATATACCACTCCTTTATAATTCTCCTTTATCTTCACAGCTGGACAAGTCACCTCCTCTCACACTCACACAACATCTTCATCATCATCTTACTCAACATCCTCATCCTCGTCTTCCCCGCACTCCTTTACCTTCTCGTCTTCCACTTCCACCGGAGGCCAGGGTCCTCCACCCTCCTCGGATTCCACTGCTCCACCAGGCCAAGCTGAGGCTACACCCAGCCAGCCTCAGCCCCAGCCCCAGCCTCTGCCCCAGGGGTTGCCCCCAGAGCTCAGCCAGCTCCTCGGGTCACTACTTGGAGGCACTGCTGCAGGAGGCATGGCGGGTATGGGGCCTGGTGGCGCCCCATCTATCACGGTCACCACATCTGGTGTTCCGGCCTTCATCCAGGGAGTGTCTGAGTTTATGCAGCAGGTCAGTGGTACATTGATAGGTGTGTAATCTGTACGGCCTGAGCCCACTAAATTGACATTAGCTTGTGTGTATGCTTGCATAATGTTCTGTGCATTTTTGCTCATTAAAGCAGTGTTACGTTACACAGCTTGCATGTGGTGACCTTGTCAACAGAACACAGATGGGTCACAGATGGGTCAAGTTAAATTGAAACTTAAAAATAAAACAAAAACAAATGCTGTTAATAAATCGTTCAACAATTGCTTGTGCGCTCAATACCAGCACATACTAACTTTGGCATAAACTATTTACAGAACCACCTGTATACTTACTTGTATGACAAACAGCAATAATGGCTGATCTACAAGCTCACAACACGTCGCGATGTGACATGTTGTGAACTTGTAGAGCGCCTATTTTTGACGATAGGGACGCCAGGAAAATAGGGACGCCAGGTTGAAAGTGGTTAATGAAGAATTTTTCATATCCTTTTCACTTCCAGGCATCCCAGCCTGTCTTCACCCCTCCCCCTTCCGCCCCAGGCTCCACACCTGTACCCCCCACAGGAACCACCCCTGGTCCTAATGCCCCCGCAGACGCAGAGGCCCTCAACCCAGAGCTGTTTACAGGCATTGTTCGGGGCGTCCTCACCACCATGATGGGCTCACTGGGCCAGGCCCAGAATGACACAGAAAGTATCGCCCAGTTCATGCAGAGGCTCTCGCAAAACTCCAACATCTTTGTCAGCCCTGAGGATCCTGCTGGAGGACCTGGAGGTCAGAATGATTCAAATCTAAATCTTACGTCCTGCATTTTGTTGCTCGTTGTCCTCGTTTTCCTGTTCATTTTCTTTGTCTTTTGGTCTCATGTTTAGAACCTCCACCCCTTTCCTTCCCACTGTGCTAATTTGCAACTGAAGGCTTCCCCATTCTTGGTTTTTCGCTTTCCCAAATGTTATCCATGTTTTTTAATATATTAATGTGAAAATATTATGTAGACGTCTGGTGTAGTGTATCAAATGTAAATGCAGTAATTATCTGCTTTTGCTAAAGAGACACTTTTTATTTCCACTCTGAGACAGTACTGTTCAATTCTGTTCCTTATTCTTGATGTTTTGTTTTGGTCCTCCTGGTCCTGCTATCCTCTCATCCCTGTTGGGACGTGCACTTGTGTTGGCCATTGGAGAAAACAAAAAATATTAAAATGAAGGCATTCTTTACTCATATTGGGGGTATTGATATCTACAAACCTCTTCCCTCCCTCCTCAGGTTTCTTCAGCGAGTTGCTGACATTGGTGTGTCAGACGTTCACCATGTCAGACCTGGTGATGCTGCTCCACGGTCAACACCAGCCCCTGGGCCGCATCCAGCCCCAGCTGGCCCAGTTCTTCACCCAGAACTACCTCAATGGCAGGGAGCCCACTGACCAGAACATAGCTGTCAGTATCACTCTCCACCTAGTAGTGCTGTTCAATTAACTGAAAACCAGTAACCGACTTATAACTCATAGAAGCAAGGTCTTTTTGGATAAATGTTTTTTCCTTACAGCATATATCAATGAATTGACCAAAACAAATGTCTAATAGATATTTTATAATTGACTAAGAATCTGATTAACCACCTATGCCCTGTATTATACTTTGTTGTACAATGGTGGCATGCAAAAATAGCCAATCTACAAGCTCACAATGCATCTGGATGCAACACGTGACCTTGTAGATCTGCTTTTTTTTTTATTGAAGTTTGAAAAAAACGTGTCATACCGCCCAGCCCTACCACCTATTGTACAAAACCCAGTTGCATTAATATCAGGTCTGAGTTACTTCTTTCCTCTGTTGATCTGTCCACCCCAAACCCCCATAAACCCCATCTCTATTTTCACACTTAGGCTGCTGCTGACACACTCGTCAATGAACTGGAGGAGGACATCACTGAAAGCTTTGTAAGTCTCCTGCAATACTAAATCTTGAATTTTACTTCATCGTACGATGGAGTATGAATTAAGCATAAAACCTGTGAGTGTGAAATTTCAACATACGTTCATCTTCTCTTATCTCCATCAGAGAGAGTCTTCAGTCTCTGTGTTGGAGGGTGTTGATGTCACGCAGACCAACATGGCCTTTTTCAGACAGCAGCTGACACGCATCGCTACGCATATTCTACGCTGTACCGGTAAACACTGGGCCTCAGTAGAAAACGTTGTGTTGTCTCAATCTTGGTGTTTGGGCTTGGAAAATAATTGGCAGTAGGGCTGGGCAATTAACCGAAAGTATATCGAAAACGATATTTAGAACCAATTTAGACTTTTAATCGAGAAGCAAGGTTTTTTCAATTGTTTTTTCTTTCTCGTATATATCAACGAATCATGAAAAAATTATAATAGATTGTTTACAATCGACTCATTCAAATAGTCTAATTAACCACTTAACCCTGTATAATACTTTGTTGTACAATAGTGCTGTACAAAAATAGAGGAAATAGACGATCTACAAGCTCACAACACGTCATGATGTGACGCTGTGAGCTTGTAGATCTTTTTTTATCGTTCATTAATTGTATTGGAGGCAAATGTTTGATATTATCGTGATATTGGTTTGAAGTAATATTGCCCAGCCCTAGTTTGGCTGTAGTGTTACGCTATTGTTCTAAATGAAGAACAACAATAGAGCACCAAAGTCCTGACGTCACTGCCAGTAGAGGGCGCTTTTCCACAGGTTCGTGGCTTTACTTTTTGTGTTGATATCCTCATTGGGGAATCTTAGATCGCTTCATATAAGAACTGTGTTCCAAAAATAAACACACCACCCTGGCGATTCTACTCATATGGATATGAAGCATCGACTGAAGGTGTAAATGTACACATTTACCCAAAGAGTAACACAATATAAACACTAGAAACGAGTCAAACAACCCAAAGACTACATTTCCCATGAACGCGGCTGCTGTAGGGACAGTGATTTCAGACCCGGAAGTAGTAGTTCTTAAGACTTTTAAGGTTGAATTAATTCCATTTTTGCCAGAAACAGGCTGTATCAAATATGAATGAATATCATAAACGACGCAGAGCCACCCCCCTGACAAAAACGCCAGGGTGGTGTGTTTATGTTTGGAACACAGTTCTTATATGACGTGATCTAAGATTCCCAAATGGGGATTTCAACACAAAAAATAAAGCCACGAACCCGTGAAACAGCGTCACAGAAACTCTGTGACAAGCATATAAGGCAGCTTTAGGGAGTGATATTTTGTTTGTCTCCCATTATTATTGCAGATTGCAGATGAACATAAGGAACAACAAAACAAAAGAAGTATAATGTGCTGTGAATGAGAACTAGAGGAACCATTATTAACTCTTTCTTCGTGCTAATGTTAGCATTTGTGTTTGTTTCACACAGATCAGTCGTTTGGGCTCCGGTTGCTGCAGATGTGCAACCAAGCTCTGTTTGAGTGTCTGGCCCTCAACCTGTACTGCCTGAGAGGAGACCAGGCTGCCCTCACTGCAGTCATCAACCACCGCATAGTCCGTACACTCAAACGCACTCATTCTCACTCCTCACTCGCTTTATTCTTGACAACTGCTCCCTCTGTCTCTCTGTTCTTGTCCTCTCCACTCTCAGGGCCTTTAACACTGGGGGCGTGATGAATAAATAATACTAAAATGCGAAATACTTGCAGGCAAATATTTTGCAAATTAAACATGTTCATATAACCTATTCATATAGTTGAGGCCTCATTCATACAGGTTGATACCTTTTATTCACGGTGAGGAAGCTCATGAACAGCTCAAGAACATGTACTGTATTTTCCGGGGAATTAATTCCGCCCCCAATGTGTAAGGACCTTTTAGAATTGACATTAATACATCTTTTAAATGCTCTTCTGTCAGTCAGCCTCAAAGCACAATTTGTTTTCATTCGATGTCATCAATCAGGACCATCTGTCACTTATGTTACTTAGCAAATCAATTGGTTTGTACGCCAACTTGTTGATAGATGTTTGGTAGATTTTCGAGGGAAACATTAGAGCTTGATGTCCTACTGCTGCCCTCTTGTCATTCCAGAGGAGGATGTCGAGTGACATGAGCCCCAGTCTGATTAACTGGATGACCAGCATGATGACCATGCGGCTGCAGGTCATCTTGGAGCACATCCCAATCACACAGGAGCAGATCCAGACATACATAGTCCCCACACAGGTAACACTCATACAACCTCACTCACACATGTATGTCTGTCTATCTATCTATGTATCTCTCTGTCTGTCTGTTGTATTCCTTTTATCTCTTAGATAATGCATCTGTTTTGCAAAATGCAACCGAAACACCCACATAATATGCCACACTGTGAGAGGAAAAGCATACCCGTTTACATTGTCCCATGGCAGCCACAGATCCTGTTACATTAGACAACTGGTCTGAAATGGCAAATAAATATTGCATGATATCCTTTCACAGCGAGACCAGTCTTCTGCGAGCGATACGCCAGAGCCTGAACGGGCACAAAGTGTAAAGGTAAGCACTGTGTCGTCGTCCACTGCCCTCGATCCTGAAACCAGTCAGTTAAATAAGTAGATTAAGTAGCAACTTTAGATTCGTCTTGGTGTGCTCATTTAGTTTTGCTTCTCTTCGTCCCAGATGGAGGACACCCGCTCTCCGGCTCCAGCCGCCACAGCCGAGGAGGCCATGTCATCGCGGGAAACGGTGGCGTTGCCAGGAGACGCGGGGGCCTCGGGAGGAGCCGCGCCATTGGGCGGCGCCATGGCTGCGGCGGGGGCTGAGGGAGGGAGGGAGGAGTCTGTCAGAGACCCAGACGCCTGGACAGCTGCTGTGCCTCCTGTAAGAACCCTTTACTGCTCTTTGTTCACAATGTGGTTTTCAGCTGTGACCATGCAGCTAGTTCAACGCATTCAATCCGGGAACACATCTCTGTCATTTTAGATTTCTATGGCTATTCAAAAATAGCAGATATACAAGCTCAAAGCGCGGCACCGAGTGCCACACTATGAGCTTGTAGATCTGCTATTTTAGAAAAATCGTGAAAGGTTGTGCAAATCTTTGAGGATATATTTTTTAAAGCAAACATTTGTAACTAAAATGTTTGCTTCTGGAAGTG
The DNA here is from genome assembly GCF_963280865.1 of Gymnoscopelus braueri. Taxonomy (NCBI): domain Eukaryota; kingdom Metazoa; phylum Chordata; class Actinopteri; order Myctophiformes; family Myctophidae; genus Gymnoscopelus; species Gymnoscopelus braueri. Next base: position 27,695,730 of record NC_137605.1, read on the forward strand.
CCTAGAACAACATATTTTACAAATGTTCGCTTTAAAAGTAAAAAAATATATATTCAAAGATTTGCACAAATCTTCACGATTTGTCAAAAATGGCAGATCTACAAGCTCATAGCGTGGCACTCGGGCCCGCGTTTTGAGCTTGTAGATCTGCTATTTTTTAATAGCCAATGAAATCTTAAAATGACACAGATGCGTTCCCGGTCTTAAAGGGATAAGCTGGACTGTCAGTCCAAAATGTACTTTCTGGTCTGACATGACCTGCCTCTGCTCTGAGCAACTGTAATAGAAGATGGTCAATGCATCTCAGCTTGCACATAACACATATTGCATCTAGTGGAGTTGTGTTTCACTGCTGAAAATAAATGTACTAAAATTATCCCTGGTGAGCCATGATGGTTGTCATTCTTCTATGATTGTAGGAGTGGGTGCCCATTATCAGATGTGACCTGATCACCCAGAGGAAGATGAAGGCCCAGCCTCCATTGTCTGACGCCTATTTGCACGGCATGCCTGCCAAGCGAAGGAAGGTAATTGTTAGACACAATTGTATGTTCCTGCCTCACCCTCAGTTGACCTACACCAGTGATTCTCAAAGTGGGGCCCATGAGGGGGTTCCAGGGGCTCCCCAGCAAAATGTGTTAATATAGCATGAAAATCAGTTTAACCACTTTTAACGGCTATTCAAAAATAGCCGATATACAAGCTCACATTGCTACGCGTTGTGATAGCCTGGGACCAGACGAATCTGCCAGTGCAAAAAAAAGAATTGCCCTCGCCGATTTGGGTCTGGCACCGCTCCATTGTGAATCAATTTCCTGCTCCCGAAGTCTGGGGTGACCAATCAGGGCCCAGTATTCAAATATGGCAGACTTTAATTGGTAGTTGGTTGTAGGTCTAACCAATTGCGTCGAGAGCCATTGTTTTGATACCGCCCCCTTGGAAAAGAAACTTCCTCATAGAAGCACCAGACTCATATCCACGCAGTGATATAGTCTGGCTCATAGACATATAAAGGTAGACGCCTCCTTCGGCTCTGAAGCGTTCGTATCTCGGGCGCGCTTCCTTGTTCCGCAGGGCTAGCCTATCACTTCCTTCCGCTTCAGCAGGGGGCGTTCGGTAGGCCAATCAGAGGCAGGTGGGGCGGGTCTTTTCTTAACTGATTCACTGCCAATCACGTAGATCTACGCGAACCTATTTAAAGCCGCCACGTGCCAATCGCGTAGATCTACGTGAACTTTTATTTTATTTTATTTTTTTAATTTGACCCAAAGACCAAGGAGATATGATTTTTCGAAGATCTAGACTCCTATCCACTTCCTTGTTAACTTAAAACTTAAAAATTCTGTATCTCGGCTCCTGAGTACTTTTATTTTTTCAATGAAAAACTCTGGCACTGGCTAAAAAAATATGAAAATACCTCTGGCAGTTAATGGGTTAAGAGGCAGCCGCGCAGCAACTAGTCAGTTAGACGCGCTGTGATTGGCCAGTAGTCAACGCGATGTGATTGGTCAGTAGTCAAACAGCCCTGCGGAAGAGCCTTGTATTGAGATACCAGTCGCTCCAATGAACTGCAGAGGCCAATGAGGTATCTAGGTTTCTATATCTATGGTCTGGCTACGCGAGGCTAGTGTTGTGATGCTTTACAATCTATTTTTGAAAAATCTTGTAAAAATGTGGAATAATTTTGAATTTTTTTAACAACACAAAGCTTCCCTTATGGGGGTCCCCGTTACAAACACTTTTCAGATGGGAGTCCGCTACCAAATACATATCAATTCGGGGGTTCTTGACATGAAGATGGTTGAGAACCACTGACTTACTGTGTGTTTGTTTGTTTTTCAGACAGGACAGGGAAGTGGAGCCCTCCTCTCCCTCTCTGACGCAGTGAGTCAGGCAGCCAGGACAGCAGGAGTGAAACCTGTTACTGCTCCTGACAGACTGCAGGAGGAGCTAGAGGACCATGAGATCCAGGAGGCCTATGCAGAACAGGTAGTTGAATATTTTAACATTTCATCATTTGAATCCAGTGTTGGGCAAACTACTTTAAAAATGTAAGTCTACCGAAGCTACAGGTTACTCTTCAAAATATCATCGCTGTCGGGTGGAAACCTTGTACGTCCAAAACAGTTTTTTTTTTCTTAAAAAAAAAACATTTGTTGAAATCATAGACAAAATAAAATGAATGGACAAAGGGAGCCCCATTGGTTTCTACAGACCGTTTTGAAGCCACTTTTTCGGCAAATTTAAATCTGCCATCTTTGAAGTTCCGGTCCTGAAATGAAACCGGAAACGGCTATTGGCTGCAACCGCAGCGAGGGCGGGTCTTCACTCGGTAGAACCAGTAGGAGCCCTAGAAACATACCCTACTTTATCATTAATCAATAACATTAATTTTGTTGGGCTTGGGTCAGGCTCAACCTTTTGGGCTCGATTAAAGCTCTTCCATCACCTCAGTTCTCACAGCAGTCGTGTATGGGGTGATAATAATTATTGCTTTGTCCTCTTAGGTTAAAGCAGATCTCAAGAAGCGAGTGAGGGACGACCCCAATTTCAGCTCTCAGCAGTTCCCCAACGCACACAAAGCCTTCTCATCAGACTCATAACGTCTTTATTGCACAATTGATAACTTAACAAATCTGACACTCATAATTAACTTGCAAGCACTCTACTTCACCCTGCTCTTTGTATTTCTGTTGATTACCATTCAATGCAGCTTCACTACCAAAACCTAATAACTGTCTTCATAGTCTTTTGATCAATTATCACCTTGAGATTAATTGCCTCTGGCTAATATGTGACTACTCTCCTAGTGCCTATTTATTGGTTTGTGTTTATTTCTTTATTTTGGCCCTTCTCTCGCTGAGATCATGTTCCTTAAATCATTTTCAAATACGTTTTCACTAAACCTGGTCATTTTATTTCCTTCAGGATACATTTGTATCAGTACATTGTATTTGTATGAATGCATTTGTGTTTTCACGAACGTACTTCTTTTGCTTCCTGTTCCTTGTCTTGCCCTGTTAATTAGCCTGGTTCATGATTATTTGGCTCTTATTTTTGCCTTCATCTCTTGATACCTTTCATGTCAAGAGTATAATTACATGTAATAAAATGCTGTTTGGTACATGAATGTACAGTGGGCTTAATAAAAATGTTGATATACACATTATTCGACTTTATCATATAGTACATATTATATTGGTTCAATGTACTTCACTTGGTCAACGTCATTGTCACATTACAGGTATACAGGTGTAAAGAAAAAAAGAGGGTGAAATAATTTTTCGTACCATCTCCCTTCATTTGTATTTTTCAGAAAAAGGGAACTAGGGAGACCGGTCAGATATTCCAAATATTTCACTTGTACAATCAAGTAAATAAGTCCCTACTGGAAAGAAAAGTAGTTGAAGCCTACATGTAGCTAGCTAATAGTGTGGAAATTAAATATTGTCAGTATTCACATTGTCGCCAACACAGAAACATCCAAAAGGAGCTGATATAATGTGGGTCGGGATACTAATTTTAATACAGAATACAGATTAAACAAGTGAAACTGGAGGTCATCACACAAAGTAATGAGCAGACAAAATTTTTACTGGAACACTAAAATTGAAGCTGATAAATGAGTACTCTCCTGATTGGCAGAAATTGTCATCCCACCTGAAAATTTATTTTCTGTTGGAGAGACTGGAGAACCCTGTTACTGAACAAACACTACAGCAATGATTACTCAGCTTTAACCTTTTAACTCAATACTTATAGTTTTAAGCAAAAAATATCACTTACTACCCTACTTATTACTACTTAAATATGTAGCCTATTGAAAAATACAGTAGCAGGTAAAAATCTGTCTGTCCTTGAAGGCAGGTTGATTGATTTACTATATATAGTACTGCTCAAAAGAATAAAGGGAACACTTTGATCCCTTAATTCTTTTGAGTTTTTTCGTTAGTATGTACACAGTTCATGAAAAAAATCAAAAGAATTAAGGGATTCTTTTGTTCCCTTTATTTCCCTTGTTCTTTTGTTCCCTTTATTTATATCTTTTGTTCCCTTTATATTTTTTGATTCTTGTGTTCCCTTTATTTTTTTGAGCAGTACACATGAGTCAGCTCATAAGCGAGGACTTAAAGCTAGCCATGGAGATAGTGGACTTAACCCTTTAAAAACCAAACGGTTGAGATGTCGCTTTGTGGTAAAAGTGAGTTTTCATGTGTTTATATAGATTTCATCACCTGAAAAATATAGATCTTTATATTCATACATATCTCTGCACATGACTATGCATACAAGTTAGAAATGTAAATAATCCCAAAAGTATACATTATCATAGCGAAGGTATCAAAATACATTTACAAATACAAATGAATGAAGAAAATGTCAAAATAAAGTGCAAGCCTAATAACCAGTGTGGTGTGGGTGATGGCTGATTTAGGCAGTCACACCTGCAAGGCACTGAACAATATGGCTTACCCCTACCTCTTCGATCTCCTCAAACGTAATGTCCCCTCCCGCTCCCTCAGGTCTGGTGAGGCAAACCTTGAGGTCCTCAAGACCAAGTATCGTACCTGGGGCGATAGAGCTTTTGCTGCCCCAACACCTATGGAATGCACTCCCCAAAACTCTGAGATGCCCCCATCCTCCAAACCTTCAAAACCGCCCTAAATTAAATTTGACTGACAAAATACACACCATGTGTCACGAAACGATTGGACACTGGACACAGACAGTGATCCTGAATGCACCATGACGACAACATGCAAATGTATGATAGGAGGAAACCATATAAATGGAATGACTGAATATGTACAGTGTAATTCGACTTCAGCCATAGTAGCCTGAGGTAAGTGACTTATTTATCAATTCTAGTCTTGTAGTAGCCTATTTGTTACAGCCTGTAATCTTTTGCATTTATTAAACAAAACTTTTCTTACTGATTAATCTAATATACCTTGTGATTATTTTTGCTGAATTGTATCTCTCCTTTCTTCTTTAGTTTAGACCTTCCCATTACTTGATGCTAATGTTTGGTAATAATCCTGGATATGTCCACTGTCAATAAAATGGGATGTGAAGGAGGAAGAACTGTGACCATATTGTCATGGAATGTAAATGGATTTCCAAAGAAAAGGACAGCAGTGTTAAATCACCTTAAATCCCTGCAAGCTGATATAGTGTTTCTTCAGGAGACTCATATTGGTCCAAACAAAGACAACATCCTATCTACTTTGACTGTTGACCACAAATTGAGAACGGATTACAGCTGTGAAATCTTCACATTGTACAAAGCCAACAGCCGTGGGGTTGGGGTGCTGATCAGAAACAATGTGGGTGTGGAAGGGGTCACGATTTCTGAGGATGCCAAAGGAAGGTACATAGTCATATCTTGTACAATTTCAGGGGAAGAGTTTGTTTTTATTAACATCTATAACCCAACAGATGAGAAGATTGACTTTGTTGGGAACAGTGACATCTCTTTCACACATCCAAAATCTGGCAATTTGATAATAGGAGGAGACTTCAACACTGTCCTTGAGACACATTTTGATAAGACTTCAGATATAAAAAATCGTTCTCACATAGATATGCTAAAATCACTGAGGGTATTTTTAGAAAAGGCCAAGTTGGTTGACGCATGGCGAAGTCTTTACCCAGATGCAAAATGCTTCACTTACTTTGGTGACTCAAAAAAGGGGAAATCAAGACTGGATTATTTCTTTATCCCGATAGAGGTCTTGTCCAGGGTGAGAGAGTGCAAAATTCATGACAGACCTCAACATGCAGGCAGGCAAGACTATATTTCTGACCATTCCCCCATTTCAATAAAGATCCAAATAGATAATAGCAGGTGGCAATTTAACAAGACTTTATTAGAGCAGGAGAACAGTGTTGCACATCTTTCAGCAACAATCCAAAACTTCTCAAGAAGGGTCATAGAGAGAAAAACAGACATATGGCCTTGCTTGAAGGCAAGACTGAGCATCGAAGCTGTCAGTTGTGAAACAATTAGAAGAGGAGAACAAACCGAATGTAAAAGGATCAAGCAAGATGCAACATTTTCTGCTGCCATAGCAAAACATGTGTCAGATGGAACAGCTCATAGATTGATGGTCTTGCAGGAGCAGACAGAATATGGAGGTAATACAAAAATTAATACATTTGAGCTTGTGTATGTTTGCACAAATTGTAACATTCGTTCTGTAGTTGGCAGAAATACAATTTGCTTCTATCAGATTTAAATTTAAATGTTTTTGCCTGAAACACTGATTGTGCTTTTCCTGTAGGTTCAACCTTAATGAATGAAGGGGTTCCCCTTGCACCACAGCAAAGTCAGAAGACAGACCTCCTGGAGTTCTTGGACAATCTGCACAACAGGGGGAAATTTGAGGAAATACATTGCATTCTAAATGATGTTTTAGTTGAGGGGATTTCAAAGAAAGAAATTCTGACAGCGATACTGTTACTTTGTGATTCAAATGAACCACACCCAGATGGCTTGCCTGTCAAATTCTACCAACATTTCACACACCAACTCCTTGACTATCTTCAAATATTTTTCAACAAGCTCCTCAATACCAAGGCAGTCACTTCTATTTTCAGTGAATCATTCATTATTGATTCTTCTGCATCTGTTGACCACAGTTATTGCAAAGGTCTGCTACAGCGAGTGCAGGTGTTCAACTGTGACTATGAGATTTTGGCATTGATTCTTGCTGAGAGATTGCACAGTGTTATAGATCATCTTCAAAACCCAGGCCAACATAGGCCACATCATCATATCCAAGCTTGCATTGAAGCTTTTGAGAAAGCAAAAGTCCTACTCTAGCAATTAGACTGAAATTAAATCCAGGGACACCGAATTGGGCATATTTGTTACAGAGGCTGCAGAAATACAAGATACCAGAAGGATTTCAAACTATTCTCAAGCTATTATTAAATGGTCATAGTAATGACTTAGACTCACAGGAAAGAGGTTTAAGAACTGGGTGTCGTCTTATTGTAATTTTAGTACAGATCTGCCTGCATTCCCTCATCCAAACCATTAATAGAGCGGAGACAGTTCAAAGTTGTGATGAGGTTAGGGACAGTGATAGGATGAAAGGATTGATGGACTCTGATAAGGCTGTGTTTTTCATTCCAAATCAATGCCAAACTGTTGAGGCCTTTGAGGAAGTGCTCATGAGCTTTTTGGCCAATTCTGGCCTTGTGGTTGATCAGAGATGTTCTGAAATCCTCTCTGTTGGGTTTTCAGAATCCCTAGTATATTCAAAGGTGTTGAAGCAGTTCAAAAGTGTCTCTGATGGATTTTGGTGCCATGGTAAGTTTATAGGCTAGGGCAGGGGGTCTCAAACATTCTTTTATCAGGACCCCACCTCACACTTGATTTATAGTGCAATTTTCAAAGTTGAAATAAAAACAAAGCATATATTGGTAGCCTTGAATAGGATTATGTATTAGGAAATGCATTTATATTACTGATTCCTGCTGATTCTGTGTCTCATCTATGTAGTGTAAAAGCTACGGAAAGGTGTTTCTGAAATATTACAGCTGTGCCAGAGATTCTGCTTTCATATTCATGTCAGGATAAAATATATTGTCTAGGGTGCGCTCCCACCAAGAGTTGGCTGGCCGCTGTTTGCAGAATCTGCCAATGCATTGTCAATGCAAATGCGTTGATTCACGCAAGAGCAGATTTTTCCGCTAGTCGCGCAGACCTTGCGTTTATCTGCTCTCCGCGACTAAGCATAAAACTGCTGGAGGCAGGAGACGATTTTCTCCCTCTGTCCAATCGGGTGAGTTGAAGGCGGACCGTCCCAAGATTCAGGAAGCATCATGGTGCTCAACTTGGCAGCATGCCCATAGAGCATGCCGTGCGGGCTATGGGGACGGTCTTGAATGTGAGTGACAGGTGCGTCACAGCGTTTTCTTGAATCCGCTGGCTGCAAAAAACTGGCCGCGCACAACCTGCGTTTAACAGCGGCCAGCCAACTCTTGGTGGGAGCGCGCCCTAAAGTAGAATAAATTCCGTTCCAACAACCAAACATTATGCTAGCATAACCAGATGCTTGGATTTGGAAACTAATTGCTGACTGAATCTCAAAATGTCTATGCTATTGATGCATTCACACACACACACACACACACACCCCCTGTAAATATAGCAAATTGCTCCTATTGTGAAGCATCAATTAACATAAATTGAATGAATACATCAGGGTTGTGATGTAACAGAATGGGCCTATGAATTACTCATCACAAAAAGGGCTATACCTAAATATATATTTTTTTTAATTCTAAAAGGCACCATAATTGAAAATTATATTTCCATGCTCTCTAGAACCATCAAAGTTTTGCATATTGCGGGTTGGTGTCATCCATTGGAATTAACACAGAAGAAACAGATTTCAAAACTTCTGCAGTGCTTTATTTTACAGAACAATAGGGCTGGCAAAGTTCGCTTGGGTGGGGGAGTGATTTGGGGGGCGTGGCCAAGATTCACCATGTTGGTTGGGTCACTACCAGTCTACAGACCCATCCAACAGGGTACACTACTATATAGCTAGTACACACAGCGGTACATCCAAAGAATTACATCAACAATGTTAAAAGCCAACTGCAAAAACAAACTTTCAAATGTATAAAATGTATAATCATTTGAAAATAGCAGATCTACAAGCTCAAAATGCTTGTAGATCGGCTATTTTCAAATGGCCGAAATGTATGGGCTGAAGTGGTTACTGTATGTTTTGTAATAATAATCAAAATCTACAAAGTAACCACTGTAAGTCAGCGTCACATGAAGGTGTCTTATTTGAAAACAAGGTACATTTACAGGTTACTATGTGTATAAAAAAGGAACCTCATCAGGCTCAAAGAGGAGTAAAATGGTCTCTGCCCATCCATATTATAATGTGATCATTAACAAGTGAGGCAACTGGTGATCTGATCATCATCATCAGGATTCGGTTATATTTGCATTGAATGAAAGCACTGCATAATGATAGAATGGCCTATGCATTTTAGCCATGTGAAAGAATTCGGTTCTATTTGCATTTAATCATTTTATGTAGAAAGACTATGTATTTTATTTGAAAACATGTACAGGTTACTATGTACATAAAAAGGGAACAGATAATGTATCTACAGAGCATAACCTCATATCTGCTTTTACTATGCAGAAGGGTACTATTACAAATAGTTTCAGAACCACACTGGTGCACAAGTTAGTCAGATCACAGCATGCTCAGACCACTTTGTCAAGGATTGTCTTGTCCTGCCCACTCCTGTTTTATGCTAGCCTGATTATCAGCCTGTTTGGAACCAGGCTAGGTGTATGCACCAGAGTGATGGGTACCCTACCATCTAATATATCGTCAGTGTCCAGCCGGGACCAGCTAACTCCATTTTCAGTTTTTTTTTTTTTCATAAATCAACGCTATAGAACCCCCTCTACATCTGTGTAAAAAATGTTTTAATAATAACATATGAAAAGTATTAAAAAGCGCCTCTGACGAAAACTCCTAACTCCATTGGACCCTCAAACTGTCTGTCAAAAACAAACAACTCCCCCCTCCTCTCAGGCTCTCGAGAAGCTCTGCTCTGTATGAGGCAGACAGGGAGAAGATTTTTCAATGCTTTTGGGAGAACATAAACTGGGAAGAGAAGAGAATGTATGTGCAAGGTTTGATAGATGTCACCCCAGTAAAGAGGAGAAGGGTGTCTTCACAAAGGTCATCTGCTCGTGTTTTCTTTTTAAATGTTAATGGACAGAGAATGAGTGTGTGCAGGAGTTTGTTTCAAACATCTCCAAGAGCTCAAGGAGATCATGCCAAAAGACTTTCACAGCTTTTATGACAATCTAAAGCACTAAGAAACACCCACCACACACACGCAACACACAACAGTGTGATAATAAAATGTTGATAGGTATATGATAGGTAAATTCAACTGTGGTTGTTATTGTTAGTGCAGTAGGCTACAGATTTGACAGATTCTATTTTTCATGAATGTATTTTGTATTTATATGCCATTTATTTATTGTTGGTGTGCCATGATCGCTTTTGTTAAATACATGATTGAGTATTGAGGCAGAATTGTTTGTTGCACTCAACTGTAGAAGAACAACAGTGGTAACAGTTAGATCCATGGTTGTTTACAATGCATGTTAAAATAAAAGTTGTTTAAGTACAGAATTCAGCTTGATCTATAGTATATGAGGATGGCGCTCACCATAAATAGCTGATCTCCAAGCTCACAATGCGTTGTGATGTGTTGTGAGCTTTGAGATCCATTGCCAGCTGTTCTTATCAATGATGGACAAAACCTCCTAACTCCACTTGCACTGGATTTGGGTAAAGTGGTGATAATATAATGACACATGCAAGTATCTGATAATATATAAAGTCACAATACCAAGTTTGATGAGGCAGTATTGCTTTGTTTTAAAAATATAAGGTTTTCTTCATTTTCTGACAAATTGATATTTTGTTTTTCATTTCCTGAACAATTACCATTTTGGATTTAGCTGGTTCCGGCCGAACAGCAGAGATATGGTACTTGTTGCGTATCGTGCCTATAACCCTCTCTACATGGATCCTGAGGTGTGCTATCTTGCGTGTTTCTTCCACGTCTTTTTCTGTCATCTGGGCTGTCAGACAACCAAGCCATGCATCGTCTCTTTGTTACGTCGGGAGACCTGGCTGGCTTCCATTTGGGAATGCGGTGAAAAGTTAGTCCGTTGTCCATTTTAGCCCCTTTATTCTCAACTTGTCGATGGTGAGAAGCGGTGGAACAGTTTTCATACAACAATTCATTCCCATTTTGGCGAAACACTGCTGAAAGAGCACTAACTAGCAGGCTACTATTAGCAAACCTCCAAGTGAAGGGAGATGTCGACCCCACCGACCGGGGGCGGGGCTAGCCGCAGCCTTGGAGTGACACCAGCCTTGCCAGCCCTATTGAACATTGACCATACAATGCGCAGAACAGAAAACTGACATGACCTAAACCAATTAATTACTGAGAGGAGTTCTCTCTTGTACACAGACCAGATCACAATTACATGGCACAACTCTCAACTCTAGTCTAGCGCAATGAAAGATTGTTAATATAGAAAGATATACCATCCCAATTGGAGCCACTAGAGGTGAAATAGCACACAAATCCTACAAATGGTCTCCTAAGTAGGCGTGGTTTGCTTCTCCCCCGGCCATCCCACCACCCTCCCCCTCCCCTCTCCCTGGCTGATGTCATGTGGATATGCATTTGTGTATTTAATTCATTAAAGAAAATAAATGCTTTACATGTTTGAAAGTGCACTGTTATTGGCAAAGGTGCTTTTAAGAAACCCATAAAAGTCCCCCCACAAACACACACGTATTATTCAGTCTTATGCTAGATGTGCTCCTGTTTCTACTCAACATTGTAACAGGGCCTTTTATTTATATGGTATATATTTTACCACTATAGACTACAGTATAGTGTGTTTAGCATGAATGTTTAGCAAAATGTCATGATTCCCAAATCATACCCAACCAAGACAGTTCATAATGGAAAATTATATTATTGAGCATTGGAACAGACATTTTATTAAAAAAAATATGTCCATAATGATTTCACGTACTAAATTCACTTATAGAATCTCAGTTCATCAGTTTTTAGAACATATTATGGGGACAGAGCATAGAGTTAAAAATAAGGGATAGAGCCCTCTATGTCTCGTCCGTCAGACTGCAGATGGACTCTTCAGATATCTTCCCAAATCTCGCAAGTGTGTGTTGCAGGGATAGAGAAAGGTCAATAACAAAGTTGGTTTTCTCCTAATTTTTGTCTCTAAAAAAAGCCATTTTAGTATGAAAACCTTGTAAATATTGTGGCTTGTGATGATCGGGTCCAATATTTAGTTCAGTGACCATGGGGCTAAAGACTGGTTCAGAGGCTGTGTTCATTCACTTTCCCATTGGAATCAATAGACTCCAACCTGCTTCCGCTCTCCTAAAAAGGCTTCCACATACATCACGCAGATATGGGAAGTAAACCGGAGATGGCATGTCTTGCCATTTCCATCTTGGGTGCAATATATCACTACAAAATCAAAAGGGAGGCACCACCTTGTGGTGCTATTTGGTATTACAGTAATACCATATTTACTAAACTGATAACTGTATAGTTGTGTTTTTATGTAAAAAGATCAGTGCCTTCAAGGCTGTTTGATATATAATGTGAATAGCTACTATGACGAAAGCATTCATTTGTATATGTATCTTTAAATATAACATTGAATGCTAAAGATCCTAAATATACCCGTTCCCTGGAATGCAATAATCTCAAATGATAGTAAATATAAAACACAACCAATATGTTATGCTCTGTAAGGAACACTTGGCATAGATTTAATTTAAAATTATAGTAGGGATATATATTTATTTACAAACATTTGTTTGTGCCACATGACATTTTTTGGACAGTAAAGTTATAAAATAAGTAATGTTAAGAATTTAAACACATATTTAACAAATGAAACTTGTTTAAACAGTGTTCCAGAGCCAGACTCAACGATGGCCTGAATATACCTTGGAAAACAGGTCAGACCATCATCAGAGTCATTAGCTATTCAGGAATTTAAACAAAGTGTAGTTCCTGGTTGCCTTCCTGTTTGGGTAAAAGGAATGCATTGTGCGGCACTGACTGGTTCTGTGTCAAAACACTGCTCTGTAATGGTTCTGAACCATGAAGTGACTGAGTATCTACTACTGCATTGAACTCTACACAAACTCTACAAATCCTGCGTTAATTTAACTCTCAGTTACATTAATACACTGAAGATTTTACGGTGTAGTACAATGTTGAGTAAAATGCTGTGGAAGCTGGGTTTGCATCTCTGTGACAGCCATTACACAAATGCACTGTCTTAAAACAAAAGACACCACTGTGTGGTTACAAAATGCAAGCACAGCTTTGAACGAGTCCAGAGCGAATCCTGAAACATGATCTTCTCTGCACTCTATTTGCATAAGGTGTGTGTGGGTTAGCATACAGGCAGTCTATCACTTTGAGTCAGATTAGGATTTAAAGTGGTAGTTGTCAAATTTGAGAGAGGCCGTTCAGAGTCACAAATTACTTAACTGATAAACAATTAGCAGCACTTAAGACTCATAAAAAAGGTGTAGGATTTAGAGTACAAAAATATCAAGTACACAGAATTGCAAGATTTGGTTTATTAAGACCTTAAATGTCACAGAAAGGCCTGAGGGTTCGAACGAGGATCCTTCATATTTCTGTATCTGTGAGTTAGCCAAACTCCCAGCATCTGAAACAATGTGTAGAGAATCCTTATGTTAAGAGTGTATGGAAATATCTCTGTATAACTACTAGCACAAAAAATTATAAACTGCTAATGCTACTATGCTAATCAACACCTATTTGATCAACAACTTTTTTCATGAGTACACCATAGCCCCCACCAGTGATGTTTCGCACTAAAACCCAGTTCGCTTTGTCAACATGGCAGTTTACTCACCTCTGTAAAACTAAAGAAGAGCCCAACTCCACCCGCAAACTGTAAAACCGCCCCAGCATACTTCTCGATGGTTACTGAACAGTCGTCACAAGAAGGCGGGCTGTCGCGGAAACAAGTCTAAAGAAGGAAATTCAGCCATTGTAAATTCAGCCATTGTAAGCATCTATGTGTTACTTGAGGTCAAGTTGCTGCTGATGACACAAACAAATGACCCAATTGGGAACTTACAGCAGCACATGTGCCATTATAGTCCACATGAGTAAAGCCACAGCAGTCAAGTGTCTTCTCCACATCTCTCTGGGTGCTCAATGATCTGTTCCATCCAGTCTCCAAGAGGCGGTCCTATGGGTGAACAAAAATCAAAGAGGAAAGACTAAATAATAAACTTAAGCACTCATTTAAAAAGGGCTACTTGCCTGATTTCTTTAACCTGGATCCTGTCATTCCCATTGTGAGGAAGTGAAACATTTGACAAAAACTTCACAATACATTGTGTCTCTTGAGTGTTTTCGTAAGCTCTGGAAAAACTAGTAGTTTTACCTGAGCCTTTAATGGTGATCTCTCAAGACACTGGGAAATTGTATTCAGTCAGATTTTCACAACAGAAGAGGATTGAGGTTAAAAATCAGGCACGTAGCCATCCAAGTGCATATTTCTTAAGTGTGAAACATATGTTGTCAATCTCTTCTGGGAAGTATGGGGAAAAAAAACATTGTATAAATGTTTTTTCTCAATAGCCCAAACTTTTCTTCAGTTATGATCACAGATCTAGACTATACACACATAACTGGGTTTAAACAATGAAACATGTATTTAACAGCCGAATATTCACAGCCCATCTGCGAACCAACATCTAAATCAGTGTATCCAAACACCCTCTGCAAGGGTACCAATAAATTAGTGGAAGACACTAAGACAGTATTTATTATTTGAAATTCATATATTGATTGAGAATACATACGTACCTGTTGCTCTTTATTGAGAGTCAGACAAGCACAGGATACAGAAAACTGCACTACAAACACCATGAACAGGACAATCATGTACTAGGCTCAGTTAAGTACAATAAAAAAAAGAAAGTACAAGGGTCAGAAGGTGAAAGCCATAATAGCACCCTATAATAATATCAAGATTCCTGTTGTTCTGTGTTACATCCTAATGATGATCTTTGTAACACAGAATAACAAATAAGCATGCAATGCAAGCTAAGGAGAGAAGTAGCCTAGAGGAGATTTATTTTTGTATTCCAAGCCTAAGGACAAGACAATCAAGCCCTGGAATACAACAACTGCAATTAAAACGTCCTGCTGCTATGTTACATTAGTGGCACATGTGAATAAGCAAATCATTTTGGTTACCAGACTTGAGACCTCAGTCTGAACGGTGCTGGCACAAAGTGGTTAAAACTATACTCTACTAGACTAGTCTTTTGCAAACGAATGAGAAAAGCATAATGACTTGCTGCTTAATGTGCTCCTACATAAACAACCTGGGTAAACAAGATGAAGGATACAAAAAAGAGCAGGACTTGGTGGTGATTCAGAGCACCACAGAGGCCCACGAAGGCGACCAGAAACAGGAAGGTGCCCACTCCAAGAACCCCTGCCACCACCCCGATGCTGGACACCAGACCGAACCATTTCCCCCACGCTGCCACTCCAATCAGCAGCAGGCTCACCATCTGAGACAAAAACAATGTGGGCAGTGGTGGATAAAAAGTACACATTTTTACTCAAGTAAAAGTATCAATACTGCAATGTATTGGAATTAAAAATGTACCTGAGTAAAAGTACAAAAGTATTGGTATCAAATACTTAAAGTACCAAAAGTAGAAAGTACTCATCATGCACCCATTTCACCACACGTTTTCAAATGTAGAAAATGTATACACACATCTTTTGAAAATAGCAGATCTACAAGCTCACAATGCATGGCGACGCATTTTCGAAAGGTTGAAATGTAACTAAAGTTATCAAATAATAGTAGAGTAAAAGTACAATATTTGCCTCCGAGATGTACTGGAGTAGAAGTAAAAGTACTGAAAATTGGAAATACTCCAGTAAAGTAAAAAATACCTCAAAATTGTTCTCAAGTAAATGTACATAGTTACTTTACACCACTGAATGTGGGTGATGAAAAAATCTGTTGAAGCTAATTTAAAAGGAAAGAAAACTCTCAAAGCGCCAATTTATTTCAATACACCATATGGCTTGCAGCAGGCACATGTAGTCTATAGTCTGAAACATTTACCTTCCAAGTTAAATATTTGGCAAACTAATAAAATACACACCCGCCTTATTATTCAATCCTCCCAATGCCTGAGCATCCTGATCACATACGTCATACGATATCACTCAGTCTCAAGCTGATCGAATAGTTAATTTGACGCCCCCGTTTCACCGGTCACCTGCATTTCAGGTGATAGAACAATGCTTCAGGCATCTACATATGTAAAGGTTACAAAATTGAAGTTTACTTACAACATACAATATGTTGAGAGCACACAGAGCATTCCTGGTGCAAGTGTATCCTCCACAAACCATTCTCGCTCGTTGGGAAGCTTTGTCTCCAGCTGCTAGATGCACACTGACTCAACTCACTAATCAGACTGACTGACCGCACACTGTGCGCAACAGGTGTATTTACAATCCATGGGGCGTTGCCGGAGGCGATGCTGCACGCTGATTGGACAGTAACCTCAAAGCGTCGCTTACGTTTTAGTTTAGTTTCTCAAGGTCTGGTCCGGGGCCCACCAGAGGTCCAAATGGAGCCTTTTTTTTTTTGCATGGGACCTCTTTTTATCTTTTGGAATCTACACTGTAAAATGATCTGTGTTCATTTAATTTAACCCATTTGTAGCTTTAGTTTTAGTTTTTTGATTGATTGATTGATTGATTGATTGATTGATGTACTTTATTTAGTAAGACATGAGAACAACAGTACATGGAAGTACAAATTCACAATACAAGGTCTACTAAACTGGAAGACGCATTAAGCACTGAGCTTGTTTAAGATGAGATCCCCATGCACACAAATCATGACAGATATACACACTACTATACAGAACGTCATATACAATCAGCTTACACAGGTTACTGGTATGAAGAGTGAAAAATATGTACAAGAGAAGAAAAAAATTGGGAGTGGGGGGGTTGGGGGGGGGGGGGGGTAGTTTAAGACTTAGACAGGGGCCATTTTCGAATTGCAGCCTCCTGGAGGTGTATCTTTAGGGCAGTTTTGAAAGTGAGTAGGGTTTTACTCCTTTTGGCATCCATTCCGTGGGCCGCAGCCTAATATAAATGCATACACCTATTTGTAAACTGCATCACGTTAATGTTTCACCGAATACGCTACTAAGTTATTTCGAATAACCTACGTGGACTGCACAAAGATGCAGAGAGTCCACGCAATGTGTATCAGTGCATGCGTGATTTAGCTGTGCAACTTGTAACCGCGCGTCACCAGGCTGTGGAAAAGCCTTGGTTTCTGTAACTACTCAGTGCTCTGATCCGGTCAAGAGCCCGCCTACCGTATCCGGTCATTTGCATATACACATAAATTCAAGCATTGTTTCCGTATCCGCTCCACACCCAGGCCGGATCAGCAACTTGCAAAGAAAATTGATCCGTCGTCAAATCAACTGAACTTCCTAGACTTCCGTGGAATGAACTAAACTTACAAATGCGAGGGGGGTCTGTTATGAGCGCTAGAGTTTGAAAAAGTGCTTAACTGTATTATTTTAGAAAGTATCGTATCTATATATTTACACTAAGATTTTGAATCATTAACATTGTAAGATGAGTCCTGGTTGATGACTGAGAGGTGTTTGAAGTCACTGGGATAACTGTGTCACCCCTTTAAATGATGGTACAGACCGAACGAATGCCTGCTGCGCTTCGAACATGAGCTTCTCGTTACCACTGTAGTGTGCACACAACAAAACACATTTAACGTTTAATTTGGATTGCTTCTTGTCTTTCGCGCTGTCATAGTCTCCTAGGCTGTACGTAGTTATAACCAACATGTCTGCTCCAAAGAAGGGAGACTTATCCGCCTCCGAAAAGGAATTGTTTCAGGTCATTACTGCAGGTAAGCCTCTTTTGCTAATGCTAGTGGCTGCATAGATCTATTAAGAAACTAGCTAGCCCCATCTGTGACCAGTGACCTCCCCCATTCACTGTCTTGGAGATAACCTGGCTAAATGCTAGCCTTGGATCAAGGCTATCGTAGATGTATTGTATCAATTTTGCATGACACCAAAGTAAAAGTCAGACTCGATAAAAAATACATATATGATAGTCTTGATCCAAGGCTAGCTAAATGCCAATGTTGAACAACGCCATCTGTGTATATTTCAATATATGTCATTGACTGTACTCCTTTGATAAGCAGGTGCCACTGGCAGATTGATGTCAAACACTTGAATGTATGCATGGCATGCAACAATAATTTATATTGTTTGTCTCAGGGAATGTTCAAGAGGCCTCAAGACTCCTGGGCTGTAAAGATGTCAGAGTCAACTGCTTGGATGAGGTAAAAAAGATCATCTCTAGAGGCTAGACATTTAGGCTACAGAAAACATGTCAGTTTGCTCTATTATGTCATCTTGGAAGACTCCCCTCGTCCACAGTATTGCCCACACTTGGGTAGCCCACCTGACTCTTGTTGTGAGCATTTAATGCAGTCTGGTGATGTTGTTACAATGTTTTTATAATGATGATAGCAACGGCTTTGTGTGAGGAAAAAGGGGGTAGCCAAGAGACAGAAGGGCTTTAGAGGAGGTCCTTATGTGTTGGGTCTGTCAGTCTAATGCCTGTCAAAATCAGGTGTTAACTGAACCATGTAAATGTGTTATGCCACAGCATAATTCTGTAGAAACCTTAGTCTACAATGAAATGGCTATATGGCTTGTCACAATACTCTGTAAAACAAGATGGCTAATTTCCATAAAGCCAACCCTATAGAAAAGCAGTGTTTGCATGTGATGGATGGATGAATAGATAGACAGACAGAACGTTTTTGATTGCCGTGGGGAAATTCACATCTTAAAGTATCAACAGCATGAATAATAATAATATCTCGAATATATGAAACATAGAATAGGCACAGGTAAGGGTAGAGAAATAATGGAAAAATGAAATAAGTAGACTTGAGTCTGACCATAGCCATCTGCACTTGGTCTGACTGAGTTAACCTATGTTTATTCTTCCACTAGCCTGACATTTCTCAGTTTACTTTGGATGCGTGTTCCATTTTTCCATAAGTTCTATTAAGCATAATACATTCTGTAATGTCTACTTTTTTTGTGAGCCTGTGCTTGTTACGTGCAAATGCTGTTATTTAACGTGCACAGTTTTAATGACAGCTATTGGGTCTCCTCCACAGTATGGAATGACGCCTCTCATGCATGCTGCCTATAAGGGAAAGGCAGACATGTGTAGACTGCTCCTGCAACATGGAGCTGATGTGAACTGTAATGAACATGAGCATGGATACACAGCGCTGATGTTCGCTGGCCTATCAGGTACTGTTGTTGTTGAAAGGGATATAGTCGTCCCTTTAATAAGTGTTAAAGGGACGACTTCACCTATTTTCAACCTATCTTCGTATAATTGGTCCTCCTCACTAATGCTCATGATGGTATGGTTTGATTGATTGAATATTTTATTAGACAGATATGTAAAAACAGCAAGATTACAGTCAAACACTTTGTCTAAAAGGATAACACCAAAAAAGTCCTTGCGGTCTTGTTTCCATTGAGGTCCTAGGTATTCAATTCATCAACATATAAAATGGCACCAAAACATTCAACATCATCACAAATTCACAATATAAAAAAACTATATGTACAGACCATTTTTGTCAACTCACTCTGTGTCTCAGAGGAGAGATGTGGACAGTTTAGAAACCTGCATACCAGTGACATCATCAATGGGAAATCCAAGCCAATAGAAACGTCAGGCTTTCCGCGAACAGCCTTTTTGCATGTAGTTTAAGCGCAAGGGGGCGGGGGGGCGGGTGGGGAGAGAGCCTGGCGATGCGAGCTATGTTAGTGCACTGACTGGCAGTTGGGGCAAACGCATAACTTTGGTATGGTTTGATTGATTGAATATTTTATTAGACATTAGTTTAAGCGCAAGGGGGCGGGTGGGGAGAGAGCCTGGCGATGCGAGCTATGTTAGTGCACTGACTGGCAGTTGGGGCAAACGCATAACTTGGACGGCGCTTAGTCGACTAGCAGACCATCGGCCGGTCGTCGCGGGCACTCGCGCCTGGAGTCGCTCGGGCGCGACTCCTCGGCCTCAAGGTCTGCTGAGTCGGCGCGCCTCCGTCATGGTCCAAAACTATACTTTATCGGCGAAAAAAAGTAGTCCGCGGTGTTTGAAAAGGTATTGTCCCAAGCGGGAGTCGAACCCAGACTCCCAGTGATAACGGTTTTAGAGACTAATGATTAGCAAGGTGCGCCACTGAGGCTGGTGCTGAGATTGGGTATTCGGGCTGTATTAGAATGTGACGTCCTAACTCTTCTAATGTAGAGGAAAGAAGTCCCCGCCCGCGTGCCCGCCCAATAGGGGAAGGCGAGGCTTCCAAACTACATGCAAAAAGGCTGTTCGCAGGCTTTCCACTCCTGGAAAGTTGGCATGCTATAACTGAGGCCATTGTTCTCGTGTTGATACAAAAAAAAAGAAAAACAAAACTGCCTAATGATGATGTCACTGGTAGGCGGGTTTCTGAACTGGGTTAGGCTTAGCAGACAAAATTAGAATTGGAACACTATGAAATTGAAGCTGATTATCTTTGTGGGGTTCTCTATGGATGAAATTGGTATCCCACCTGAAATTGTATTTTCTGTTTACTAAAGAGCTTGAGAGATGGTGTGCATTTTTAACAAAAAACTTTGTTTAAACCAAAAAAGACCACTTTAAATACTATTTTATAAATGAGTAAAGTGATAACAAAATGAACATTTGCCTTAAAAATGCTGTAGAGTTTGGTATGTGTGTGTATAAAATAATAATGTAATGCTTTGAAATTGAGCTTTTTGTAAGAGTAAGCATAACCGTAATATTTTTGCTATTTTTGGCATTTTTGGACCAAATACTTATTTTACATGATAAGAGCCAATGGATTGGGTGTGTGTGTTGTAACTTCCCTGCCCTTCTGTGCCTTCAGGTAAAACTGACATCACATGGATGATGTTGGATGCGGGGGCGGAGACAGACCTGGTGAACTCAGTCGGGAGGACTGCTTCTCAGATGGCTGCTTTTGTAGGTATGTCACTCTGAACAGTATTGCCTATACACACACACACACACACACACACACACACACACACACACACACACACACACACACACACACACACACACACACACACACACACACACACACACACACACACACACACACACACACACACACACACACACACACACTCAGTGGTGTGTAGGACCACACCCTGTTTGGAGCCTTAAATGGGAATGCTGCTCATTTTTAACAACCTTTGACATGTTGTGTGGAAATAAGATAATGGTTCCCTAGAACCGGTGAATACATTTTTGGGTTCATGTGATCAGTGACGTATGGTCGATGTACTCTCTGACCCGCCCTCTAGGCAGCCTCAAATGGCATGTCTTGAATATAGAATTAACAGTTGTTAGAGCTTTTTCAGCTAATTGAGTTATATTATGTATTTGTATATTATCTATCTATGTAAACTACCAAGATTTACTTGCCTAGCAATTACTCATTCATTGGTCCGGATATATGGAACATGGAAATCCGTTGGTGACGTAGCCCTTATTTGGTTTCTAAACTATACCATGATGACGATTCTAAATGAACGTCTCCAGAAAGTTTAATGTTGAAAATGAGGAGCA
Source organism: Gymnoscopelus braueri (assembly GCF_963280865.1). Lineage (NCBI taxonomy): Eukaryota > Metazoa > Chordata > Actinopteri > Myctophiformes > Myctophidae > Gymnoscopelus > Gymnoscopelus braueri. The sequence goes on from NC_137605.1 coordinate 27,717,129, forward strand.
TACCCCTTTAAGCAAAGAGAAAGGCAATGTTAGAACTCGTTAAGAAACCTTGTTCAAGGAAACGAATGAGGCGATGTTGCATGTTGGTATTAGTTGTGAAGATCCTATGTGTGCTCAGCCCAAGAACTTATTAGGTAACCTTTTTCACCTTGAGTTTAGTAGTCAGGAAAAGCCCTGAAAGGTTAATATTGTCTGTTCCTTATCCAGTACTACTCCACATGTAGAATAAGAGTAGAATGGAATTGAAGAGAATAGGCCCTTTCTCATTCATTTTAGCACCTAGTTTTATGCATGCGTCTTAACTATCTTCTCTCTCCTCAGGGCAGCATGACTGTGTTACCGTGATCAACAACTTCTTCTCTCGGGCGAAACTAGACTATTACACCAAGCCCCAGGGGCTGGAGAAAGAGCCCAAGCTGCCTCCCAAGCTGGCTGGGCCCCTCCATAAGATCATCATGAACACCAACCTCAACCCTGTCAAGGTAAGACCAATGTTCCATCTAAGCTGTGCTCGTGCGAACGTAGTCGCACACTTCTCTGGAGGGGGTCACGCAAAAGAAATATGGTGACTAATAAATGACAGGGTTGTGTGTCACTGGCACACAAACACATCCTACATGTTTAATTGATGCTGACACCAGCAGCGTCACAAGTTCACAATCGCAACACTGTTGGTGTGAATTCAGGCTGCCACACACTGGTGCCTGTTGGCTTTCAACTACAATACAAGTTTGCATTTACAGTAAAGAAATGTAGGCCTGTAAACTACTACAAATATGATCGATGTCATATCCTCAAGTGAGAGGCATGCTTCTGTAGTCCATTATATGGTTTTGTGCTAAAAGTTGTTTGTTTCTAAAATCTGTGACATATGTCATATGATATTTTGTAGTATCAGGATTTATTACTTGTGCTCTTTAAGTACAGGCATAAACAATTTAAAATGTTTGTGTGAACACCATGAGTCAAAATCTAGTAGCTAATTTTATTCAACCGCTATTACTTGTAATTATATTCTTTGAATAAGAACTCCTCATGATCTAAGCCGGGGTTGGACAGGTGGTGCCAAGGTGGCCACATTGTACAAGTTGTGTTGCTCAGCAGTAATGCTCAGGGGGTTTGAGTGTTTGCTCAGACTGTTAAAACATTTGAATTAACATTGGGTAATACTATCAATAGACACCCTTAAATTCATGTCATGTATGACACGGTGGCCATTTTGCTATTAAAGGAGAATTTTGGACTAAAGTTTTCTTACCTTTTCTATGACGTTATGATATCTTAGGATGAATGGTACAGTAGAAAAAATTCATAACTCCACCCCTGAGCCGCCACAGCTTAAAAGGTGCACGGATAGGCCTTAGGTTAGATCACATATTTTAATAGCTTTTTAAAAAAAAAAAATTGGTGAGATCTGATGTTCATAGTGACAGAACACTATGCAACCAAAAAAAACCAAAAAAAAAAAACAGAAGTCTCGCTAGACGAGATTGAATCTCGAGATTTCAATCTCGTCTAGCAAGACTTGTTTTTTTTTTTGTTTTGTTTTTTGGGGGGGACAGTGTTCTGTCACTATGAACGTCAGATCTAAAAAAAAAGAAAAGAAAAAAGCTATTAAAATATGTGATCTAACCTAAGGCCTATCCGCGCACCTTTTAAGCTGTGGCGGCTCAGGGGTGGAGTTATGAAAATTTTCTACTGTACCATTCATCCTAAGATATCATAACGTCATAGAAAAGGTAAGAAAACTTTAGTCCAAAATTCTCCTTTAAGTTGATGAAATGCCACCCCGTTTTTGAGTGGTGCCAGCCACTCCTACACTTGACCGTGTGTGTGGGTCCGTCCGTCCGTTTGAGCACGGCCTCAACAGCTGCAGCTGATTGCAACACAAGGATGCAACCAGTTACACTAATTCAAAGGCACCACTCTCTTCACACTGGGTGTGATTTTTTTTTTTTTTCCTCCAATGCAAAGTGCAACATGGCCGCCATTTGAATATGGTCTATAGACATTCATCTGGGACACTGCACACACACAGCTACCCAGCTGCTTCCAATTGATGACCATCAAGCCGGCATGGAAAGTGACTGGTTGGTGTGACTGTTTGCAATATTATTTTAAGTGTTGTTTGTTTATGTGTGAACAAAAGAGGATGCATGTATAGAGAACCAAACTCTGACATCACTGTCAGACTTTGGCCGCTATCACCCTGGGTCACAGTTATTTTTTCCATTGAAAATACCATTATGTCTCAATAGCATCGTGGTATAAGAACAGTGTTCCAAAAATAAACAAATGAGCCTGGTGATTTACTCATATGGATATAACATGAGGCATCAACTGACGGTGAAAAAGTACTAATTTATTTAATTTAAGTAAATATATTAAATACATTTTCTCCAACACAGACGTGAGTCACATACCTGAGAGAATCGCCGGGCTGATTTGTTTTGGAACACAGTTTTTATATGACACGATGCTAAGATGACTCTATTCAATAGAAAAAAATACTTCCGTGATCCCAGGGGATTACGGAGTGACGTCAGGACTTTGATACTGTGTTATAGGGGCTGCCCCGTGATAACCTGTTTCTCCTTTTCTTCCTCATACCGTTTGTTACTTATCGCTTTCTTTTGCTGCTCTGCATCCAACCGCTAAATATTTGGTTGACATCTTCGTCAGGTCATCTGACGAAGATGTAATCTGACATCGAAACGATTTTCTTTCGCCTTGCACCCTGTTATTAAAGTAAAAGGCTCCGAGGTTGCTCCAGCGCCTTCTTTATTCCGTGCAGTTCTGACATTGCAGTCTCCGGCTCTCCAAAAATCCCCTACACACCGTAGTTGCCAAACACGTTTATGTGTTTTACTAGAACCTGACTAATATATCCTCCAGCTAATACAATATATCATATAGTATATGTTTTTACGACATGGCTCTGTATCATGCTAGCCATCTCCAAGAGGGTCTGTCTGTGTGTATGTCTGTCTGGAGCTATTCTCATAAACTGCTGGACCGATCAGTGCCAAACGTTTTTTTAAATTTTTTATTTAAAGATTTACTTTTGGGCTTTTATGCCTTTATTTGACAGGACCAGTGCCAACGTTTTGTGCAATTTTCCAGCCAACTTAGTGCATCATAGTACTAATGTTTTACATATTTTTCATATTGTCAGAGTTATATTTAACTTTATGATGGAAGTCAGTCGGACTCAGATCGGACTGAAACCATACCTAAATTTAGAGAATTTGGGTATGGGGCAAATTTTGGAAGATCTGGGTACACAGACAGACAGATACAGTACACACACACCCATAACTTCATTAACTTGACATAGTAGATAATATTTTTTAATTCAATATATCAGTGAGGCTATAGCATTTACGTTATTTGGTGTTTTTGTTGATCCTGGCTCTGATCTTCTTCTCCAACCCAGATGGTGTTGCTAGTGAGGGAGAACCCAGTGCTGGCAGAGGTGGAGGCTCTGGAGAAGTGTCGGAGAGTGATGGAGCTCATCTGTGAGAAATGTGTCAAACAGCCGGACATGAACGAGGTGCTGGCCTTGAAGATGCACTTCATCAGCTGCGTGCTGGGCAAATGCTCCTCCTTCCTCAAGGAACGTGAAGACAAGCTGGATGGCCTCATCAAGAGGTAGAACATGTGTGTGTTTGACACTGAAAAATGTCGTGTTGTGTAATTCTTTATCACATTAACTCTTTCACTGCCAAGAGTAATATAAAGTACTCCCCCAGTGCCCGAAATTTGCTTTTTTTTTTTTTTTGTAATTTTGTAATTTTTTTTTTTTTTTGTAACATTCAAATACATGATCTGATTGGGTTTTTAAACCCATAATACAGTTCTACCAGTAGAGAGCAACAAATCGACACATTGATGACCTCGCTGGCTCACTCGCCCCCTCCCAAACAGGCTCACGTCACATCCGGTCATAACCGGATGTTGACATTTTTGACAATCGTTGATCGGGCTAAATTACGATGTGATGCATCTAAATGGTGCATTTATATAGCGCCTTTATCCAAAGCGCTTTACAATGTGCATTGCATTCACCCATTCGCACACACTCACGGATACTTCGAAACTAACTCAGGGGGAGCTGGGGATCGAACTGGGAACCTTCCACTCTACCTCCTGAGCCACTGCCGGCCCTTCTACACGGTTAATTGTAATTATTATTTTGTTCTGTCAACACAACATAAAATCATTCTAAAATGCAGCCTTCTTATGTCACAGTTTGTTAAAGGGCCGGGAGAGTGATGGCTTCCCAGTGTTCCAGGAGAAGTTTGTCAGAGAGTGCATTCGCAAATTCCCCTACTCTGATGCCACTCTACTGCAGCAGCTGGTGCGGAGTATTGCCCCTGTGGAGATTGTGAGTCTTTCTTTTAAAAATGATTAGGTTTTATTTTTCTTCTTTCAGAGCAATTCAATTAACATTCGGATCCATGATTTATTCTTCTGAGACACACATGGGCGTTACATTAGTGCAAACGTGTAATCTACTGGTTAAGACGCAGCTGTTTTTTCTGTCCTTGCAGGGCAATGACCCCACAGCTATCTCAGTCCTGACCCAGGCTATCACAGGCCAGGTGGGCTTCATGGACTCAGAGTTCTGCACTTCGTGTGGTGAGAAGGGGGCTGAGAAGAGATGCTCCGTCTGTAAAATGGTATGTCTCAAACACGTACTACTGTATCAATGCTACGTCTGCTCTCATACATTGTACACAACATATTTATGTATGGTGGCAACAAACGCCAGAGAGGCAAAACGCTATTGGAGCACTCCATGGAATGCACATATTGGACACCCTTTTTAGTTAAAAAAAAAAAGAAAGAAAAAAAAGAACAGAATCCCTTCACGTCTTCACTTGTTGCCAAGAATCTTTCCTTCCGTCTTGCGACCGAAATGCTGCGCCTGTTAAAATATCTTGAGGGTGATTTATACTTGGCTGTGCGCCAGTGTGACGCACCAAAGATATAAGCTTGCAACGCGCAGCTAACACTTTCTTTTTGGTCGTCTCCACTCTCCAGGTGATCTACTGTGACCAATCTTGCCAGAAAATGCACTGGTTCACCCATAAGAAGGTCTGCAAGGCGCTCCTGGAGCAGAGAATGACACAAGAGGCAGAATCGGCAAAGCTCAGAGAGCAGCTCAGCAAAGGTATTGTATATTAGGACTTTGTCACCTTTATAGTTGACAGAAGCTGATTTATGTGGTCATAACTGGTTAGTTGGTAGTCATTCATGTTCTGATCATCATATCATTGAACCACATCTATTTTACTGCACCTTTTGAAAAATCATGGAATATTATCCGTGACCGCCGTCCTCACGGAGATCGGCTCATTACACACACGGGGTTGTCGTAGTATAGGGGGGAAAAAAGGCTATGGCCGTTTCAATGAGGCTTGTTTTGCCGTAAAGCAGGATCTAGCAGAGATATGGCCATTTCACTGCAGGAAATAAACAAAGTAAATGAGCTTTTATTTTTTTAAATGATGTTATTTCCGGGTCAGTCATCATCAGGCAGTGAAAGCATCATTCATAGAATAGGTAACAGCGCCATCTAGTGGAAAACCACTGAAAATAAAAACTCATCAAAACAATGAGTTTTGAGGGAAAGCCTTTGCAGAATTCGATGTGTTAACGCATCCATGGCAGGCAAAGAGTTAACTTGATGCACACTTGACGTGAAAACAGCCAAATATGATATCTGTCTGTTTCACGGTCAAATCTGTAAAATATGGGGTGTCTGCAGGTCCTTGAAATGTATTACATTTAACTTAAAGTCACTAAATTGGCTTAAATGTAAACATTTGATCCGATTTTAATTATTCATTTATTTATATCAAAGGTTTTGATCGCCTGTAAAACCCCAAGCCTACCTACAGTAAAACTCCCTTTATACTTATCTGTCATCATGTGAATAATAGAGAGCATTGCAGTCTTTGGGGGAAAATGAAAGGGTAATGACCTTCCTCAGAGCAATGGTTTGACATTCTTGTTCATGGCTGTTCTGTTAATTTATTTGTATGCATGTTCATTCATTCATTTGTTCATTCAGAAGAAAGCCAAGCGGTGCAAGGGGCCACAGAATCCATCCAGAACTTGTCGGTGGATTCCTCAGACCCCCAGCCCCCAGCAGAGGAGACCCCCAGCCCTGCTGCCATCCCAGCCTCTGACAACTGAGGAGCAGAGTGTATGCGAATGCATAAGAAAAGAGAACAACACTGTGGCCAATTCCCAACTTTCTCTCCTTCAAAGTCGTATAGAAGCCAACTGTCCATGAGACTAAAACCCTCACTGTGACACAGTGTAAAGGGTGAAAAGAACCCGCACACTCCTGGAATAGTCCATTGGGAAATGGCAGTCTTATTGATCAATGTCCTGACATTGCCACCAAAGTAAAATGAAACAAAAACACTAATGCACAGAGTTAAGGGTTTGAACCATGTGTCAACTTGTATTTTTTTAGTATATATACATATTATATACTGTATATATATATATATTATGTTTTTGGTTTTTTTTTGTACGTGAAAGATCTGTAAACCAATTGTGTGTATGTATTTTAAAAAGTATTTGGAAGAATTTCAGGGCACGTGTGATCTGATGAAGTGTAGTAATATTTACTTCTTCACATCCTTGAAGTGTAATTCTGCCTTAAGAAACCCAACCATTGTGTAGTAGTTTGTGAAGAAGCCATGTTTAAATGGGTAGTTGTATATTATATACTGCATAAGTTTGCTTTGCCATAGAATTATCAGCGCTTTTCTTTTATGTCATGACAGCAACCTTGTCTTAGAATGTGAATGTCTGAAAGGGCCTGGCGTGAATGGGCAGAGAATATTTGAGGTAAAATAACCCAATAGCTGAGGATAAGTTTCTGGCACAACTTGGCACACCCAGTTGCAAGGTGCATGGAATTAGTTATTGTGCAGGAAATAGGATCCAAGGATTTCCACCACACTTGGTAGTATTGGGAACAACTTCATTTGTCAGATCAGAACCAACGCGTTTCGGCATGTGGCCTTCATCATTCTGATCTTATCAATTAAAGGTGGAGTAACCAACCCTTCACCTTAGATTGTATTTAGGTTTCCAGGTATGTTACAGAACATTGTGGTTTCAGTACAATTAAATAAAGACCAACCTCCTCAAGATATCATTTCTGTTTGAGTAATAGTTAACACTGTTGCACTCAAATTGGACTGCTTTCATTCTTTTTTTAAATGTTATTGTATTTGTTTATTTAGACGTTGCACCATGTATTAGCTACTGATCAATACATAGCAATGTAATGTAAGTACAACAGACTTAGCAATGATGCCATTTTAATCCGCAGTCCCCACACAAATACAACAGAGTACATTACACTACACAAGGAAAACTGCAAAAGTATACCTATTTCGGACCAAAACGAATTTTTACTTGACTCATTAAATGAGTCAAGTATTGTTTAATTTTTTTTTAAAATAATATATATATATGTATAATTATATATATAAGCCTACTAAAGGAAGTTATGTATCAAGTGCAGTATTTATTTCAAGTAGTCGCAGGATAAGTTGTCAGGTAAAGTGCAGGATTCATAATAAATGGATGCAAGATTGGTTATCAAGTAACTGTTCTCAAAATGAGAACTCTTTAAGACTTGTGTTAATAATACACACATTATTCTTATTTACCCACATTCTTCTTATTTACCTATGTCTGAACATTAGGAGAGCTGCAGGCAGTGTTCTGTGTTTACATTTGACCTCTAAATTCATTTCAGGGAACTGCATGGGAGTGGGTGACTGAACACCTGAAAGTGTGTTGTCATGACGAGGGCATCCTGTGGCAGAATGGTTGTTGCTTACCACTGAGCTGCTTTTGTTTACTGCTAGGAAGAATTTCCTAGTTCATGGTGAAGGGCTTCTCACAGTGGGATTCGGGGTCTCATCTGGTCAGATCCTTTCAGGTACAGTAACTTGCTTGCTGACAGGTTTGACAGTTGACAGTCGTCTGGAATTAAATACCAATGCAAATCTGAGCATTGTTTCACATGTAGCTTTCTGAATGCCAATTTATCCTCTTAATAGATTATTCAAACGGCTAGTCAAGACAGCCAGGAGAAAGCAACATTTCATTCCAAGCATCCTGAAAGGGAATATCCAGATAACAGAATTTACATTGTGCATTGCCAGTGGTCTTGGACAGTTACGCCAATCTCTACAAATATAGAAAATTGTGTCCCTAAATTGATAATGAGAGCATCAAGACTTGGATTTATGTCATCACTTGACACATATTGGAGTTGGCCCACTTGACACTGAATTAGTGATATCCCCTCCTCAGACTGACCTTGTGTAATAACTGTATATTTTTTGTTTGTTTGTTTTTTGTTGCCTATGGCCATTATTTGACTCACTGATGTGAAGGTAAAGTTCAGTCAAGCAGCAGCTGAGAACATCATAAATATAATATTTATCCACAAGGGGGCATACTTTCACTAGAATTGATGGCTAAACATGGCTAACCCTGTGATAACTTATGCTGCTGTTGAGTTGCACATATGCTGTCAATATACCTTCTTTTTATTTTTTATAATATCATATTTCATCATAATGTAGATATTGTAGGTCATATGTCATCATAATTATACTGTAGTTCTGCTCTAATGCATGTGAAGGCTATTTTGATTTTAGCCTCTCAATAATGTAAATAATGGAATGTGCTTTTTATAAAATAGGTCTATTTATAAGTTACAGATGAATTAAACCCAGAGGAGCAGACACTATGAGAGACATGACCTGCATATACATCCATTGTCTGCATCACACACTGGCTCTTTTCCAAACTCTGTGCAGCCATGACCTATCTTTCTTGGCTTTGTTCCAGGTGTTATGCATTCCTGTTGTGTCCCTCTAGTATCCCCTTGCCCCACCCCACCATTACAGCATGTGGGTACTTCCTGAGAATGTGTACACACTCCTGCCATGCTGCTTGTCAATACGCTATTAACTCATGACCCCTTCATTTCCCATAGGGGTTAGACTCCACTCCTGTGTGACTCTGCCCCTCAGTCTGTATGACAAGAGGAACTAGATCAGCTTTCCTTTCTTTTCATAATAGGAGCACAACAGTGAGCCGTCTCATATTTACTATGCCGCATTCATTTATGAGGAAACTCCAGGTGTCAATGTGTTAATAGTCTTCTTGGAAGTATTGGCTCTTTTTCTATTCTTTGCTTCCCTTTCCTTTTGTTGTCTTTTGTTTTCTTTCATTTTCTTTTCTTTTCATGTTGAAACGGGGGGGGGGGGGGGGTGATTCCTTTCCGGAACACCTTCAAGAACAAAGGAAAAACAACAACAACAAATGTCATTGTCACATGTATATCTGCCACTGAGAGAGAGACCACAGTCCAAATGTGCTCATATGATAATAGCACCGTGGGAGGCGTGATCCCCATATCATATTTCATTCACATGTTCAACAATTAGTGTCTGTGTATGACGCCTCTTTTCAAATCAGTAAGACAAGCCTGGATTGAATGTTACCCACAAAAGTAATTATATATCTCCTTATTTTGTAAAGAAGACACACAAAGACTCCAGTTAGTCTAGGCACATTTTAGACAGACATTTTAGACAGAGACAGAGATTGAGAGGTATGGAGAGAGAGAGAATGATAGAGAAAGACAGCAAATTATACACAAACTATATCACCTTTCAGTCTTGAATTCGACAAGCAGATGGAAAAGGCAAGTCAGAACGTGGGGAATAGCAAATGAGAAAACAAACAGGTCTGTTCTGAGGGCAAAATACACATTGTGAGGATTACGCTGTGCACCAATGTATAGCCTGGCATAACGAGGGAATTGGGGAGTAAAAAGGGCTATAAGGCACCCAAAAAAAGAACATTAAAAAAGAAAAAATAGCTGTCATCTCTAGACAAGATTTGGGTATTTGCAACTTTTAATTTGCTTCATGTGTTGATTCAAGTGCTGCGATGTGGAATGACTTGGGGAAGCAGAAGTATTAAAGTAGTAGAGCAGACACTTATTTAAGGTGATGCTTAGAGAAGCTAGGATTTTAAAAAAATATATTAGTCTGCAAGGGCAGACTAATTTATGCCCTAATTTACACTTCTTGAAAACATCTGGTGAGTGATAACATTGTGCAACAAAGTATAACATTAAGCTTGCGGTATGACTCCCAACTGCTGACGTTCAGTCGTGAACGTGTGTAACTGGATGAACGTGATGCTGGACAATGAAAAAAGAAAGGAAGAAAGAAAAAGATGGATGGATGACCAGATAACCTCTCTGTGATATACGTTCCAAATGTGGACAACAGATGAACTGTCTCCAGAGCTCCATGATCCTGGGAGAGAACGAAACAAGATGGACAACACAGATCAAAAAGCACAAAAGAAGTTAACCACTTGAACCCCAGCATCCATATTCATTTTGGGGCGAAGAGATTTGGAGTAGACTGGAAAAAAAGTGTTCCAAGTACAGAGCCAACTCCGGTCCAGTTTACTGTGTCTAGGGGGTTTAAAGGGGAAATCCACCCATTTTCAATATTTAACTATGTCATTAATATAGCATAAAGGAGTTGTGTGGAAATAAGAAAAAATTAAAAAAAAAATTAACATTGCAAAAAAATGTAACATTGCAAAAAAATTAACATTGCAAATTACACCATGATGAGTCATCACAGTGTAATTTGCAATGTTAATTTTTTTGCAATGTTACATTTTTTTGCAATGTTAATTTTTTTTTTAATTTTTTCTTATTTCCACACAACTCCTTTATGCTATATTAATGACATAGTTAAATATTGAAAATGGGTGGATTTCCCCTTTAAGTGGTTAAATCTGCTCAACGTGGAATGTGATCCCAGACCAGAGGAAGGTGTGGTGTGAGGGGGTCCCTGAGGAGGTCCTCCACCTGGACACTTTTCATTCATATCAAAAATAGTAGGAATCACTAAAAGCCCAATTTTATTACAGAGCAATCTTCTCTTATAACATGGTGTTCAGAGCAATCACTAAGATCATTCTCAGCATCAAAGAATGCAGCTTTTCCATATCTTGTAATGTATTATTCACATTATTCTAAATAAAAATAATAAGAATCTGAACTACATTAAACTCATCTAGGATTGTGCTTGTGCTGTCTGGATTTAGACATTTCAGTAAGCCCAAATATCGTTTTTTTTCTCTTATTTTTCCCCCCGTCTTTTATTCTTCTGGAGTATTGCTACATCTGTATTTCTATTCACGTTAATTTTTCTATGGCTGTCTTGCCCTGGAGTCTATTTCTGTTTACAAATGCTGCTCCCTTTTGCACCAGAATCCCAAGGTTTTGCAAAAACATCACCCTTAATTTGGAGTTGCCTACTTAAGGTGATAAGAAAGTGAAATGTATTCAATTGGTGTAAAAAAAAAAAAAACTTAAAATACATAGGCCTACTAACAGTGTTGGAAAGTAACTAAGTACTCATGTACTGGAGTATTTCCAATTTCAATACTTTTACTCCACTACATCTCAGAGGCAAATATTTTACTTTTACTCCACTACAATTATTTGAAAGCTAGTTACTAGTTACTTTGAAGATTTAGATTATTATTACAAAACATGCATTAACCACTTTAGCCTTATATATAGCCTACTTCGGATATTTGAACATTTTCAAAAGATTTGTATGCATATTGAACTTGTTAAATGGGACATTCTGCATAATGAGTACTTTTATTTTTGGTACTTAAAGTATATTTTGATGCCAATACTTTTGAAATCTTACTCAAATACATTTTAAATACTGGACTTCTGCGTTGTGGCATTGATACTTTTACTTAGATTAAAAACAAATTAGTACTTTTCCCACCACTGCCTACAAATTATCTAGGTCTAATCTTATATCATGCAAAGCGTCATTCACACTTAATCATCGTCCAAGTAAGATGATAATGAAGGTGCGTGTAATTAATCAACACACACACTATCCCATCATCGATGATGAGTGATCGACCCACTCCAGACATCAGAAGAGAGGATGAGGATGGGTTTCCAGAGTTCAAATCGTGGGCGGGGATGACAACTATCCAGTAAACGGCCAGCCACCAACCAGTGGCTCTCCTCTTGCACTGGGTGCACCTGAGCAGCTGCCAGGGACGGGAGGCTGGACTCGCTATATAAAGCAACAAGGCAAACACATCCATCCATGCAGTTCACTTTTTTGCACACGACAACATCGGTGTAACGACTTACCTGATATAATAACCGGACTCAATACCCATCAGAACCCGACCACCATGCACTTGAACGCGTTCGAGTCCTGCAATGTCTTCTTTGTGTTTTCCATTCTTCTGAGGAGTTGCCAAGCCTTGAAGAACGATGCTACAGAGATCCTCTCCTCACACACAGTGAGCGCATCACCGCTGCAGCATGATGCTGCTGCTGCTGCTGCTGCTGCTGCTGCTCCCAGCAACGTCTCACTGAACCGTGCGAGGAACGGTGGGAGAGGACTGATCGGCAACACTGCGCACGACAGAGCTGGTGAGCGCAACGTTCCCATTCATTCATGTTTTAAACACAGTGGTTCTCAAACCTTTTCATTTAAAGGACCCCCACAACTCTGAGAGTGTACAAATGGAACCAAATGGACCCTTACGGGTCCATTTGGTTCCATTTAAATTTTGTACACTCTCAGAGTTAAAGACCTGTAAGGGTCCATTTGGAACCCACTCAAGGAACCCAGATGGTCCCTGGATCCCACTTTGAGAACCACTGTTTTAATATAGGAAGCTTAATGTAGGCACTGGCAGTTGCCTAAAGTAACTAAATACATTTACTGGTATTTTTTACTTTACTGGAGTATTTAGAATTTTCAGTACTTTTGCTTCTACTCCACTACATATCAAAGGCAAATGTTGTACCTTTACTCCACTACCATTATTTAAAAAAAAACTACAAAACACACTAACCACTTTTAGGGCCCGACAGCCCTATATATATTTCGTCCATTTGAAAATAGCAGATCTTTTATACGTTTTGAACTTGTGAAATGGGACAACATTCTGCACAATGAGTAGCCTACTTTTACTTTTGGTACTTTAAGTATATTTTGATGCCGATTACTTTTGTACTTTAACTCAAGTACATTTTTTATACGGGACTTCTACTTGTAACAGAGTATATCATTGCAGTATTGATACTTTTACTTAAGTGAAACACATGAGTACCTCTTCCATCACTGCATAATATGAAGCTTAACGTATAGGCTGCTAATAGTATACTCCATCACACGGTGTCCCTTGCCAAAAAGAATTGCGAGGCGCAGGCGTTGATTGGTCAGCGACACCGTGGTACGGAGGAGGCTATTTGGCTTTGCTGTGATTGGCAGTAGCCTACAGGATGGGCAGTGATGCTCATGCTTGTGATCAATTGTCTGATGGGGATTTTTAGAATGAGTGAAAACAGCATACATTCAGAGGAATTTGGCTATTATAAAACAAAATGTGGCATATGCTCCAAACAATAGCTGTCCATATAGCCTAACATTTGACACATACAAATGTGTAACACAGGAGGAGCTATAGCTGCCGACTTCATAACTTAAACCCTGCATGGGTGAATTCACTACTTTTGTTCATGAAATTGTTAAACCATCAAAAGACCATTATAGGCTACATGGCCACAGTCAAGTGAGATGAGGTGAAAGCTTGATCCACAGATGTGTAATGCACACCTCCCTGGCAGGCTTCCATAGGGCGGTATAGGGATGAGAGTCTCAGAGAGGCAAAAGGCAGTATTTGAGGAGCGCTCATGTGTCAGTGCAGTAAATTCAGGTGTGCTCCATGTGCACGAGAAGCATGCGATTGTGGCTCTGTTTGACCTGGGCTCTCTCAGTAGCAATGAGCATGAAGGAAAGAAAAGAGAGCTTCTTCCCTGCCATTTTCATTCATCAAACACTGTCATAGAGAGGGGGGGGGGGGCATTGTCACCAAAGTGTATGGCACAGTGTGAATGGACCCAGGTTTGGATTACAGTGCTAGGAGGGGGTGAGAGTTGTAGCCTGCAGCAGAACAATGCTGATAGTATTACCGGTTGCTCAGAGATAATCCTATAAAGCCCTGCTCCATTGAGTTTGGAATGCCAAAGGCTTTCCTCTCGTCCAGAGGAAACACACAATTTCCTCAACAAGTGAGTTATATAGTAGGTTGCTAGTTGTGTGCCAGAAACTTCAAAAGGAGTCATCAGGATTTAGACAAGTTGTGCAATATGTATAAATAAATGCTGTTACTACTTACAGTCAAATTGAAAGAGGCGCAAATGTGCCATGTGGCTGGAAAGGGTTCCATAATAACCATATAATTCAGTAGGTATATATTGTCAAGACACATTGCTTTAGTTTCTCATCATTTCCAATGTGTTCTTCCAGCAGAGCGGGGGCAAATCGGATGCAGAGAACTGAGGTCCACTAAGTACATCTCTGATGGCCAGTGCACCAGCATCAACCCCATAAAGGAGCTAGTGTGTGCTGGCGAGTGCCTTCCTGCTCAGATGCTTCCTAACTGGATCGGTGGTGGCTATGGCAGAAAGTTCTGGAATCGGCGGAACAGCCAAGATTGGCGGTGTGTCAATGACAAGACACGCACCCAGCGCATCCAGCTGCAGTGCCAGGATGGCAGCACGAGAACGTACAAAATCACTGTGGTCACTTCCTGCAAGTGCAAGAGATACTCAAGACAGCACAATGAATCGGGCAACAAGTTTGAGGAATCTGCCCCGTCCCAGCCCCAGATTATCCACAGGCACAAGTCTAAAAGCAAGAGAAGGCTGGGAAAAAACAGGCTTAATGAGAACTGGCATGAGGCTGAACCCTGAGATCTTGAGGACAAGGAGTCAATGTCAGAATTATTCTAATTACCATGCACAGTGGCTGTGCAGGAATGATCATTCTTAGCGACATTGGTGCAGAGACATTACTGAGAACTTGCAGAGACTGCAGTCACATAGTACCCTAACCCTAGCGACTCTAGTTGTGGATTATCTCTCAATGTGACTGGAACTTGATTCACAGGCAGCTTGTGCCTTGCTGCAGCGGAGAAGACAAAAGGACATTCTGAGAACTTTTCCCGCTGTTGTAGTTCACACTGCTTAAGATATAATGGCTTAAGTTGTGCTGTGTCAACAACAATGAAGTTATAGTTTTTATACAAATATCAAGCCACCCCTACTTGTCCAATATGTAGCCAATGTATTCATAACTTCCTTAACTTCTATATACAGACTGTAATTTATAGCTTCTTGTATAGGCATACATGGCATGAAAAGAAACATGTAAATAGTCTAAATACCTGTATATATCCTATCAAATTGTTACTTGTCTTATGAAGTATGATTATGTGTATAAGATTTTACTATATAAGATGTATGATGTAATATATTACTTATGGCAACATTTTATAAGCTGTGTTGTATGTTTAAATGTCAACATAATGGCATAAACAAAGTGCTTTCATGAAAAGCTTTGTCACTGCTCAATGTTGTAATGTAGCCTATTCATATGAAATAAAATCATCTTCTTACACGTATTGTTGATACTGGCTGTCAGACTTTATCACTGAGGCAGAGGAGACATATATTCATGAAAACAATTCTATGAAGAAATTATAAAAATATATATAAATAATATGGAAATATATAAAATATAACCTGAGGACTGGGACAGTGGCGTTACCACGTGTAGCGGCTGTTGACATGCATTATCCTGTTCGACTCCGCCTACATTTCAGCGACAGCTCTGACTCAATGTTGCCATGTCCGCTTATTATAAGCGACTTTGGGCTTATGTTTCTGTAAAGTTGCGGGTTTTTGGGGCTCGTTTCTAAAGTACAGTTGCTTGTTTCCTAATGTTGTTTAAACAAGTGGTTCTCAAACATTTTCATGGCAAGGACCCCCCAGATTAATATGTATTTGTCCGTGGGCCCCTCATCAAAAAATATTTGTGCCAGGGAGTGGGACCCCCGTATCAGATTTCTGTTGTTAAAAATGTTTAAAAAAACATTCCAAAATTCCCAGAATCCTTTTTGAAAATAGCAGATCGTTTGGGCTTGTTTTCATGGACCTGGTTGCTTATTTCTCTCACACAACCTGGCAACACTGCTTCAAACCTCTGTGTAGTTCCAAACGGATGGATTGGGGATTTGCCATCATGCACGAAGATAGCGGTGACAGTGATAGGCCCGATAACAAGCCGGGGCTTTTCCCGGGCTACGCGGCCGGGCCGAGCGGTCGTAAGGCGGGGGAACGCTGCATAGATTTCTCGGTCGCCGTGGTGCTTCCAGCCGGTGGCAGCGGGCTGAGAACAGGGCTGGCGACACCTAAACAGTTCTGCACGCTTCTCAATAATAGGCCGCTTATCAGCTACACTATTCAAGCCTTCGAAAGGTAGGCTGGCATTGTTGTTAGTGTCATTCTGCAATGTTTCCGCTGCATTATAATGAACCCATACAGTACTGACGAAATTCACTATCAAATCAAATACCATTCACATTCCCCCCGGCCTAGTTGGCTAGCTTCTGTCTAATGCGCACTGGTCCAACCGCAACCAGTGATACATCATTCATGCAGTCCAGTGGTGGAAAGTAACAAAGTACACGTACTCAAGTACTATTTTTGAGGTATTTTTTTTTACTTGAGTATTTCTAATTTTCAATATATTTACTTCTACTCCACTACATCTCAGAGGCAAATATTGTACTTTTACTGTACTACAATTATTTGAAAACTTTAGTTACTTTGCAGATTGAAATTATTATTATAAAACATAATAAACCACTTCAGCCCTATTTTATACATAGGCTATCAAACATTTTAGTACTTTAACTTTTGGTGCTTTAAGTATATTTTGATGCCAATACTTTTGTACTTTTACTCAAGTAACATTTTGAACAAAGACCTTTTACTTGTAACAGAGTATTTTTATATTGTGGACGGTATTGCTACTTTTACTCAAGTCAAATATCTGAGTACTTCTTCCACCACTAGATAAAAGTGTTAACTCAGTTATGTCACCTAATTACGCATCCTCCTAAGAATAGTATGACTTCTATGTGATTGATTGAATACTTTATTAGTCAGAAATGTAAACAGCATGAGGTACAGTCAGACACACACACACACACACACACACACACACACACACACACACACACACACACACACACACACACACACACACACACACACACACACACACCTCTCTCCCTCTCTCTCTATCTTTATCTATATATATATGTGTATATGTGTGTGTACTAAACAGTTAGGTCTGCATAAGCCTACTATTCTCCCCACCGCACCACTGGAATTATCACATTATTGCACTGCTGAGGTTGTTGAATGCACTGTGTCTGTCTGACAGGGTGTCATGGATCAAAAGCATTGTTGTAGTGGTTGCCAAAGAAAGCATGGATCTGATGATGGACATCGTACAGCGCTTTCAACACAGGAAGATCAGAGTTGTGCAAGGCGGTTCTACGCGCCACAGGTCCATATTCAGTGGTATCCATGCCCTCAGTGAGGGCGAGGATGGAATGGCTCCTCTCAAACCAAAGGTGGTTATCATTCATGATGCTGTACGACCATTTGTGGAGGAGGATTTTCTCTGCAAGATAGCCATGGCTGCCAAAGAACAAGGGGTGGGTCTAATCTGCATGTGGTTTGCATTTCAGTCTTTTTAACTTGTGTGTCTCTCAGGGCTGCAACTGACTATTTAAATAATTGATTAATCTGTCATGTATTTAATCCATCAATGTGATGAATGTGTGGACCATTAGCATTATGGTAAAATCAGAAAATATAGTTCAAAATGCTGTTAATGCTCATCACAAGATGAGCTGGTGTACGCAGACAGAGATCTTGAATTTTGCCCAGCAGAGCAAAATCAAGCATTCCCATTTTATAAAGTTGTAAATAGCAAACATAATGTTTTCTCTAAACTGATTATTTCATTAACAAAATTAATTAATTAATTAATTTCCTGATGATCAATAAATTATTTGATTAACCCCTGGTCTCTGTCTATTCTATGTCTAAACCACACACACACACACACACACACACACACACACACACACACACACACACACACACACACACACACTTGACTACTTATTACATATTAGGTATTTATTTATTGAGAGTAATCTCTCAAGTCTCAAGACAGTTTCTCGTTACAGCAGATTCTGTCAGCACCACTGCCATAAATATGTAATGTTGGTGTTAGTCGGAATAAACACAGAAGCACCTTAGAAGAAGTGGACTATGAAAGGGGAGGGGCCAAACCAAGTTCCTGTCTCTACACACAAAATTAGGTGGTACCCTGAGAGGAAAAAACATATTTTTTTCATCGAATGGGTTCCCAGATTGATTGACTTGTGATTATGACAAGTTTAACAATCAAAGTAAACTTATATTCTTAGATAACTACATACAAGCAAGGTCAAAATAACAGCAGTCAGACAACCTCATGTCACCAGGTTTTCTGCAGTATCTGGAAAGCCTGGTTTCTATTCAAAATTAAATCAAATAATTGTGTCCTTTTAGTTGTCGAGTTATTTTCCAAGTACATTTGCAAATACTTGGAATTTAACCAGTGAGATCCAGTCTAGAGCCTGCCTACTCCAAAAAATCTGATTATGTTTTATGCCGCAGTGTTATTGTTACCCCAAATGCCGACTGGCCAGCCAGACGTGGGTTCACAAAAACCTTTGTGAACCCACATGATCAGTCTGGTCTGGCCAATGCCAGGCTAGCTTAGTCGCACCAGTCACCAACACTATAACTTAAACATGGACATAACAAAAGCGTATTCCATGAGGTGCTTGAAGAAACTTGCCGGATTCATAACATTACATCTTGGTCAAAACAATAACACTGTGGCACAAACTGGAATAGTTTTTTTGTTTGTTTTTTAAAGTAGGCGGGCTCTAGACTGGATATAATGCAACATGGTAAAAGCGATTCAGTCCCAGTCTAGTCAGACAATAGACAAACCATGTTCCTTGCAGCTCTGATGCAGCTCTGATGATAAAGTATCTTTATATTGGTTGTTGTATCTGAGTGACATCCATTGCTCCCAAAGGTTGCTTTTAATCCATGGAAGATAGATGGAAGGCATTTGGGAAGCTCTCATAGCTGCCCTGAAGAAGACACACAGATTAGTTTCAAAATGATTCATAGGCTGAACCCCACTAAAAGACGTGAGAAAACATTGAATGCATAGAAGGTTGCGAGTAAAACCATGGCTCTTTGACAAGCGGCAAACATTTATGGTGTGTCTCTGAGGCCCTCCCTATGTGCGCGTCTGTGTATGTGATGTGTAACAAACTCGCAGCACCGCGTCTGGTCTTCATTATCTTGCCAGTATTCCCCATCCATGATAGAATGGCCTTCTCCACCAAAGAGCAGCAGATGAATTTAGATTTTCACAACGCTGTGTAACACGCAGAGCACAGTGTTTGCTTTCTTTTCATTGTGTGAGGCACTTTGCCCACACCACCTCACTGGCTGTGTTTACGTTTGTCCCTGCAGAATTATGCGCCATGGTCAGATGAAAATATTATTACACAAATGTTGTTTGTTAAGAATTTCAAAGCTGTGTTGGTTAATGTTAATTTGTTAGGATCATGGACAATTTGATAATTATCGAGTGCTATCTATCAATCTGGCTGTATGGGTATCTCACTCCATCCATCCATCAGTAATAGTTTTGTAAAATTACTTCACCTAGTTCCTCCTTATTTTCACAAGGCAGCGGGAGCTATCCGACCTCTTGTGTCAACGGTGATAGCCACTACATCGGAGGGCTACCTGGACCACTCCCTGGAGAGAGGGAAGTACCGGGCCAGTGAGATGCCCCAAGGATTCCTATATGACATAATCTATCAGGCCTATCAAAGGGTACAGTATACTCCTTTTAATAAAGCAATAACACCCAAGCGGGCTTTTCTTTGTTGAGATTATGGCTACTTGACTTGTTACCTCACTGTCATATGCATAATCACAGTAAAGAATGTCCTCAAGGGTGCAATATGTTTTAATGTTTCTAATGCCTGTGTTCTGTCTGAATATTTCTTTCGAGTTAAGAATAAAAATAATTGACGAAGCCACAATGATGGCTTACCAGATTCCTGGTTACCACAAGCGTAGCACATAAACTAATGTGGGAAATACCAACACAGTTGTCTTTCACTAATTATATAGTTTGGATAATTAAGCTTAGTACATATTCACTGGGTGGTGTTTTTAACATCCCCTTGTGTAAATTTGTATTATTTTATTTCTTAAGCCTACACTTTACGAGCTCGGTTTTAATAAACTAATCTGACAGAAGTGATGCATGGAATCCGCCACGTTTCCATTTTGGAATATTGGCGGTGCTATGCGAAGAGGCTTCCCGAATATTTTGGACATTACTCTTTAAAGATGTTTAACGGCGGAGCAGTTTATTGAACATTTGGTTCCTAAAGTCGATACCGCAACATTGATACCCATGCCAGCAAAGTGATCTTCACTTACTGACAGGGAGAAAGAAAACAGAGTACATAATACTACAGTATGTACAAATCGAGCGCCATTCCTGCGGGTTTGTAGTGCTAACGCTCGGTGTCAAATAATTACTTTAAAAGGTCTCTCCAATCGTATGAAATGACAGATTGATTGAGATTTATGCTTGGAAAATAATAGTGCCGCACACTGTCCCTATGACAAAGGACTCTATGGTTCTCATACATCATAGCAGGCTTTACAGTTCTTCATTGTTCAGCAGATGTGCCAGAACCTGCAGGGTTTCACGCTGAAGAGTTTGCGGTATGGGTGCTATCATTTTCACTATGCCTCGATTATGTCTGGGAAAGAAATGACACATTAATATACTTTGGCACACTGTAGCAAGTTGGTCTGCTGAACAAAAGTGAG
The DNA here is from genome assembly GCF_963280865.1 of Gymnoscopelus braueri. Classification (NCBI taxonomy): domain Eukaryota; kingdom Metazoa; phylum Chordata; class Actinopteri; order Myctophiformes; family Myctophidae; genus Gymnoscopelus; species Gymnoscopelus braueri. The sequence continues at coordinate 27,738,118 of NC_137605.1, forward strand.
CAAAGTCGGTAAAGAACATGGACCTTACGGTGAAATAGAGATGATTTAACATGGATACCTGGACAATTGAAAACCATCTCTCTAGTGCTGCAAACTAAATGCATTGATTCGTATCTTAATAAGACTGGGGACTTCGTTATTGATAGGCTTTGACTAGCCAATGCCGGACGATGTAGCATGAATCATTCGGCGCGGAATCTTGCCCTATTTATTTTTCAGATACTTAAGTGCTTTGCTGTTCAATCTTGACTTGGAGATGGTGACATCGATGCAAGTGTTTTTGAGGGACACAGGAAGCCTTGAGCTAAGAGCTTAAGTATGCCTCCAATTGGAGCCGCCTTTGTCTGCAGTTATTTTTATTCTTGGAACATGCTGATTTCAGATTACTTAGGAGCCATGTTGGTTTTGGCATTTTCAGAAAATGAGCTCAACTTCATTCTGCGGTTGGTGTCAAGACAAGTCAAGTTACGAAAATTAAAACAAATTTGTGGAGATGTTTCAGTAAACGGTGGTGTGAGAAAGGGAGGCGTAGGGTGCACTGAGAACATGCCCCCTTCTTCCCATTACTTCTCCCCTCTTCAGTCTGTCAAAAATGGGGAAAGTGTAAGGTGTCTGTCAGGTTAGCACTGTAGGACATGTTCATGAAAAATCTGCAGAGCTGCACCTATGCAGTTTGACATCCATTGAGTCTGGTTAGAACTTAGGGCTGAAAAGACAAAGGAGAAGACACTTAATCCAGTCCCAGTGAGCGCTTTTGTATGAGGAGAAAATACTTAAGCTTAAATTACCACAGGAGGAAGACCATATATCTCCCATAATTTCTCTTGCTCATTTCATGGTCCCTGAGAAAAGAAAATACCCCCACTCTTTTATAGCCCAATAAAATATTAGCCTGGCTATATCTAATCCTTCAGGTAGTGTGATTTGCCTTTGTAGTTCTGACTGTATCTTAAACCCTATGAGCTCATCGCCTCAATCCATACGTCCATGTGATCTTTAAATAAGGGCAATCTGACTCCAGACAAGTTTTCCTATCTCCCTGGTGTAAACCCTCTTAATAAACCGTTGTCACATTCAGCGGTTTCCTCGCCTAATGCCATTTTATTTGTCCTTTCCAATACAACATTTTTGAAACTATGTGGATGTGGTTCTTATTGTCAACTTTTGTCAATGTCTCTTGTCTCCTGTCCTTTAGTGCAATGAATCAGACTTTGAGTTTGGCACTGAGTGCCTCCATCTGGCTTTGCAATACTGTGGCACCAATGCCAAGCTCATCGAGGGCCCAGCAGCACTATGGAAGGTGAGCTAGCCCGGGGCTCCGTTTTGGGGACAGGGTATCTGGTGACATTGTCCTAGCACAGCTGTATGCTCATTACTGGTTTATCATACAGGCACAAAGAAAGCTCACATGTCAAAAGTTATGAGTGACAGCTGAAGAGCACAAACCCATGTGTTTAAAGTTATATCAAGACTTGTTTTTTTCCCTTTGTATTAGTTTTAGTTTGAAAGCACATGTATTGCAGTGTTCTGCTGCACGCTGTGTCCGAACTAAGAATGTAATGTTAAACCAAGCTGATTTGTCCTCTAGGTGACCTACAAACGAGATCTGGCTGCTGCAGAGTCCATTATCAAAGGTATGTTCCTTTATGCATTTACCATTACATCACACTACAGTGTCTATACAGTATATAGTTGCAGACATGAAGTACATGACTACATGAATGAAGGCTAGTGCGTCTCAGACAGGTTAAATGGTCAGAAATGAGCAATGTGAGAATCTTTTTGTCTCTTTTGAGACGGGGTTTGAATTTAGTTGAATAGACTACAGTGAACCAATAGATGATCTGATCATTGTATTCCAACGAAGCCTGCTTTGTAGTGTTGTTTAAGTTGGTTAGAATGAGATGGGCGTATGCAGTCTATGAATGCTACTTTGAACAAGTCAGGACAAGACAGACTGCACAGTTAGAGAAATGCACATAAACACAGTCCTGTATTTTACCTCTGTGAGCACCTGGACCCAAAATTACCTACTTGATGATGACATGAAGTGCACAATGATTATGTCCAGAGTTTGGTTGGTGAATGAATTCATTGTCTGCCTTGAATACATGGCAAAGAAATTCTTGTCATTTAATGTTGGAGAATCTTAATTTATTAATTATTAATTAATTAGAAAGACAATATCAGTCATGAGAAGCAGGGACGTGTGTTTGATGTGTGACGTGTGTTTTTACAGACAATTTACAAATTGTATATAATACACACACACACACACACACACACACACACACACACACACACACACACACACACACACACACACACACACACACACACAAAAAGAGAGAGGTATGAGAGAGACAGAGAGAGATGAGAGAGTCTAAAGAAAGCGTCCAAAGAATTGTCAAAGTAATTCCATACAAAATTGTATAATGTATGTTCAAAGATAAAAGCCTTTTACCTGGGCACTTAAAACAGATTACCCAAACCAAGAGTCAGAGATTCTGTCCAAATGTCAGTTAGTCACCCCTGCAAGACTTAATGAGCGCTTTGTCGTCTTTCTTTGGGCTGCCTGTCTGAAGTGACAAGGTAAAAAGTTTTTACTTAAAGTATACTGTCCTTTACTGTTGAGCACCTAGCCCATTCATTCAAAACTTGCCTTTGGGTTTCACGTTTGGTACTATATGTTCAAACATACTGTATTTCATTGGCCAGTTTATATAGTGAAACACATGTGAAACCTACATTTTTCCGGTATGGGGTATGCATGTTTACACACCCACGCACATGCATTTCTTCATATCAGTCGTTTCATTTGCACAAATTAATCAAAGTTGTGTCTGTGCACAATGAATGCTCCTGTTGTTGATATGATAATTAACATGGCTTCCTAATGGCATGCTAATGGTTTGCAGCCAACCGTTCATCTGTTCCTTTCCTTCAGAGTCTCTGTCCCGGTTGGCCTGTGTTATCACAGGTGGGTCCGTGCAGGCTACGACTCTGACCAATGCACTGCACAAGACTTTGGGAGCTTTGGACACGGTAGGTAGTAGCATGACGACCACAATGATTGTGATGATGACCGTGATGATGTTATGTCGATTATATTGATGATAATGATGATGACAAGATTGCTAAAAGCTTCTCATGAGTTCACCATATGTGCACTACGTCCCCCTCATCTCACTGTCTTCGATTCTCTACCTCCGATCTCCCGCAGCGAAATACTCTGTTAAATACTACTGTTAATTTAACTCTTGAGAGTGTAAAAACTGACCCATAAGGGTCTCAGAGTTAAATTAACTTTGAGGATTTCACTGTGCATGTGCACGCCACTTGGGTGGCCTGGTGGTGAGACTTGCTATCTGCGGTCAGACCTCTAATGGAGCCTGTCTGGGACATCCATGCACTCTTCCTTCTCTTAGCCTCGATCCTCCTACTTCTCCTTCTCCTTCTCCTCCCTTGCTTCTTCCACTCCCCCTCAACCTTCACCTCTCACTCCCCTGCATGAGGGAAAGCAGATGGCACTCATCTGTGCTGTGCCATGGGAATTCCCTTGATTAATTGAGTGTTTAGTGATGACTGTCCCCCACCCCAACCCCAAACCCCTCCTCCACAGCCCAGTCAGAGATGATGAGCTCCCATTTTCCCATACTGTCCAACATAATCTACACCTATGGACAACTAGTCCTCTTTCTATTATACGACATTTTAGCATGCGTAGTATTTCAACAAGACGTACAGTATGGAGAATAAGCCATGTTATTTAACAGGCCTATTCCTCCTGTGGCGTCTCTATGTTGCATTCCGTTGACGGGCTTCACTCTGATTCAAGTAGTTAACGGTCTACATTTCTATAGCGCCTTTATACAAAGAGCTTTACAATGTGCGGCCGCTCTATACCTCCTGAGCCACTGTCTGTTACAAACTTTCATTAATGACCCCAGGCTCTCATATCAGCTCCACGGGGCGTTATGGGTACGAAGATGTGTTTACTAAATGTAATCCTAATGTAAACATACTCCCCGGGTGTAGCTGTTGACAGAGGGTGGGGTACGGGGGGAGGGGGCGGTGACAAAGCACGCCGCATTACGTTGTTTCCATGTTTCGCCACGAACCGAACATCTCATCCTCCTTTCAACCCGCTCCAAGTCCTTCATCAGCGGGTGTCATACATACGGATCTTGCTGTCTCAATGCTGGACTGGGCCCCAGAGACGGATTGGTGTCCGTTGGCGGCCTCCTTGGAGCGGCTGATTGGAACCATTCCCGCCCTGTGCTCAGGTGGCTGCCGGGGCCGTGTTTTCCGGTGTGCACGTGTCTGGGCCCAGTTACATCCTTTTCAGGGGTCTGGGGAAGCGGGAGGACGGGAGGGGAGATGAAAGGAGAGTGGAAGAAGCGGAAGATGAGGAATTAGCTTTGTCCCTGTGCCATTAAATCCAATACAGGAGGGATAAGCGAGGTAGGGCTGCCCAAGCTGGGTGGAATGGTTTGAATACGGTGTCGTGTGTATGCAGGTGGAGGATTTGGCTGTGTGTGTGTGTGTGTGTGTGTGTGTGTGTGTGTGCGCACACGTGCGTGATTGCGTGTGTGTATATATAAATATTAGGGGATTGTTTCAGCAGGATGTGACCAGAGAATGGAAATTGAAGCAACAAAACAAGGTTTTGCCTTTTAGGGCTGCATACATTGAAAATATATCAAACCACAATAATGATGACTATTTCATGTCACAAGAGGCTTTACATTAGCTTTGTTTTTAAATTTGCTGATGCAACACGGTATCATGTTTTTCTCGAAGAACCTCTGGTCTGCAAATTAAAAGAAGAAAAAAACGGAGCACAACCACATCAATTTTTCAAACATTTTACTGAGAAAGACATAATGTGGAAAATTCTGTGTAGCATGAGTTTATCCCTGTTGATATTGTTATCGCTGAGTTGTCCCAAAAATTATTACAATGTGATTACTTTGGCATTATCAAGTCCTAATGTCTGTGTGCTGTTTTTAAGTTCAACATTGAGGTCTGGATGTGCAAGTGGATGACTTTGTCAGTGATAGGCATGTTTTCACAATTTGACACTATCCTACCCTTACTTGGCCCAGTTACAATGATGCATTCTGGCTGCAGTGCATTTTGAACAAAGGCAAAACTCGGGACGAGTGCATGCTTTATGAGCACATAAAGACATGCACAGAGGAAGGGAGGATTTGATAACGACTGGCCAAATAACCTCCTCTTCAAGCCCTGCCTTATCACTAATCCTTTGAGCTTGATATATGATAGCAATCACATATTATGTCCAGATGAAAGGGAATCCTCAAACACATGTATCTAGTTACTTAGTTTTTTTAACGATTAACCTCAGCCTATAAGAGGATCTGTCATTTGGACAGCCGGCAAGACGTATTGTTGAATGGCAACCAGGCCAGGAAGCTGATGTTTTTGTCCAACAGCCGCAGTGGCTGATCTTCCAGATTCCATAACCTGCCAAAGCGTCTACTAGAGTAGATGAACGTAACCGTCACTCAACATTTACCAGCATTTGGCTGGTGTTTGGTGTTTGTTTACCACCCCGATGGCAACACAGGGTGATTTCAACGTGGGGTCCGGGGACCACCAGGTTGTATAGCATCAATATCAATTCACTTGACATGAAAATGTTTGAGAACCACTGAACTAGGCGGTCTACTTAGATATTGAATCTCATACAGAGTTGCACATGATTTAACACATGATATTTTGGTTTGAATCTGACCCATGGCTGTCACATACCATCACCTCTCTTTGCTGTCCTTTTTCACCCGATCTGCTGTGTCCAATCTAATGAAGCAAAAACATAATCAAATGTAAAATGTGTTTTTCTTGTTCTTCTTGTTATTTCAATAACAATGTATTTTTTAACCGCACAGTTCTGAATTAGAACCGCTCCAAGTCATACGGGGCGTACTGCGATATAATCTCTGCCTCGCCAAACACATTTAAAATTCATACTAGTATGATTTTATCACGGCGCTGAATACTGAAAGATTGTTTCTTTTCTGTTCCGAGAGCCAGTCGGTCCTTGAGTTTCTGTCGTCTTGGCTCCCCAGGCCGTACCTAAATTTAAATAAACAGTCCCACTCTGGGATTTCATGCCCAACCTGGTTTAGATCACGTCAACATTTTAAAATCTTGTAAATCGACATTTTGGACAGAAATGTTTTTCTCTCGTGAAGCCATAGGCATTTATCTTTCAAGACCAATTAACCCCCCACATATGTTTTCCATAACCATTTCATATTTCCAATTTCCTTTGTTATTTTAATGGCTAAAACAAACTGTATGTTAATGTCAAACTCAGACGGTAGATGTTTGTTTCTGTGTTTACGTCCTGTGTGTGTGAAATGTTAGTACTGGGGAGTAATTACAGGCAAAACAACAAAGACAGACGTGGAATGGACATGGCGTGCTATCCAGTTGCCTGGCGTTACGTGTATGCCAGGGCACAATCTGAATGGAACAATTACGAGCTAAAGTGTCCTCATCTTGGAAGCAAAGAAAGCTTTTACAATCTTTGGCCGCATGCTGATCTTTGACTCAATTTGCAGTATAATGAAATTTTACTTGGCTTGTGTAGGATTTCTTTTCCCAGCTTCTGCATACTTCTAGACCTTTTTTTTGCCAGTTCAGAAGTATAAAGATTTCACAAAAGATGGTCATTTCTTTTCTAACAACCCCCCTCCCCTCTTCCCCTGCTATGAGCCTCTGATATGTATTTAGATTTCCCTCTAATCAGAAATTGATTTATGACGGGAAAGCAGGTGGGTCTGCTTCTGAGCTAAATGATTGAATACGTGAGAGAAACAAAATGCAGAAGGCCGTTGACCCTCAAGCCCAGAAGTCATACAACTCCACATAAAGCGTTGAACACACCAGAGGATTTTTGTAAGACTGTGAAAGAACTTGACGTCACACATTTTCACAGATTACAGTTGTTGACAAGCACACTCCATCATAGAGGTGCACACAACTTGCCCGACAAGCAAGGATTGGCCATCACAAACTACAGGATCACATTCCGATTTGTCCATAGGCCAAGGCTCCAATGGAAGGCTACAGATCTGAATCCTAAACCGCTGCACACTACAAGATAACGTGTGCCAAATGTCCATGGTGATCTGCCCTATTTTGTGCAATCTTGAATATCAGTCATCATGGCGTGGGGTTATAATAATGGTTAAATCTTCATGTGTGTTCATAGCATGAGATGAATTAGGTAGAGGCCGCACACTGGACCATGCTCTCAAAGTTAAGTTAATGTATTTCAAGGTGATATTTTAAACATCTTAGCTGTTCCTCAGAGATAAGACGCAATGATCCAGTTTGTGGACTCATGTAATTTTAACGTGTTCTTCTGTCAAGCACCTGCGATTTTATGATATTCAGATTAACTTTATTTGTCACTTAGATGCACTGGTTAGGTACATACATGTGAAACACTAAAAAACAACAGCCTTTTGTCCATGAATTGAAAACCAAGGACCTCGTTGGAAAAAAGACCGCAAGGACTTTTATGAACGGACCTTTTAGACAAAGTATTTTAAATGTAACTGTTGTTTTACATTTTTTGCCTAATAAAATATTCAATCGATCAATCAATCAAGCCTTCTTTTATCGTTTTATCTCTTGGATGTGAATACTTCCAAAAGTAATAATTTTTATTAATTGTAATTTGTTTTGTATTATATTCATTAGGACTTTGGTACTGTAATACCTGTTTTAAACCTCTGTTTGTGTGTCGGGAGATAATCTTGCAAACCACAGCACCAAATGTATTGTGCACACTGCCAGTAGGCCACATATGTTTTATACTTACTTACTTACTTGTATACTAAAATATTTAAAATATTTAATAATGGAATCAAGTGTGCTCTGATCAGGCTGAAAACTGCATAGATGACTGATGTCACATGCTGGCCACATGAAGTCTGAGATCCAGGGCCAAGCTGTTCCTACAGTATGTGGATCCACATGATTCCATTGTCTTTACACGGGAGGCTGTGACCTGCAGAATATGTGCTAAGAAAGTCCTGTTTTTAATATATGAATGCTCCACCTTACAGGAGCTGAATGTTATCCCAGACATGACCGGAGAGAACATCAGGCATCTGGCAAACCAGTGGAACTTCATTCAGATTTCTGTGAGTTTTGAATTTAATTATGTTTTCCTCAAGATCTGCACAAGTATGTAAATGTTTGTAGTGGGCTTTTTTTGTCCCAGTTATTCTTCATTTTATAGCATACACCTCCCTCCCTTTTGATCTATGCAGGTGAGCTGTCATTCCATATCTCAGGTGGAGGCCGTAGTGAGATCTTTGGAGGAGATGAATCAAGCCCTCCTCTACCCAGTGGTTGTCATTTGGGTGAGTTCACACAATGCATCTAAGTAGGTCTGCGACTATCAATAGTTTTCGTAGCGATTATTTTATCGATTACTTTTTCATTTAGGGTGCGTTCGGAAATTGCGCACTGGAACGCACTCACCTATTAGTTTGTATTGGCCAGTGCGCTTAATCAAATCATTGAAAAACACTTTTGACTTTTAGATCAACAAATCGATGCGATACAATTCTAATAGATGTTTTATAATCAGCTAAATATTAAGCCTGATTAGCCCTACTTTGTACTTTGATGTAGAACAGTACCGGGCAAAAATAGCTGATCTACGTGCTCGCGTCACATCTTGACACATTGTGATTCTGTAGATCTGCTATTTTCATTATTTATGAAAATCGATAATTTTTCATCAATTAAATCGGTTAGTTCGATATATTATTGCAACCCTACATGAAAGCCACACATGAATTCACTTGACCAACACCAACTTACACCCCACCATTGACACTTTACCCTCCTTCTCCCCGTCCCTGACTTTCCTTTGCTTTGCTGTGAGTCGGCCATGTTGATGTAAGGTTAGAACTAAGCCTGTGGAGAACATGGAACGCTCTGATGTTGGGAGTCACAGTAGCCAGGCAATGTCACACAGCAATGTTGTGAAGTTATATATCACATTTGAACTGAAAATAAATACTTAAGAAGTAGAAGTCTGGGGAGGCCACTCTCGGTAGTGTCTCCAATGATTTCTAACCACAATTTAATCACTGTAAATACCATGTAGAATTGCTCCAACTCTGCCTTGGATTTGAGTTAGCTGTGCTAGCTTTTCATTCAAGCCCTGAACCCACACATGCACTCGTATTCAGAACCGTCCATTGGAGAAACTCCTCTCTATCCTGTTGGCATAAAAAACATTTACAGTACATGTGCATGATATCAGTGTTTCTCAATGTGGGGTCCGGTATCCCCATGGGTCCTTGAGGGGGTTCCAAGGGGTCCCCAGCTAAATGATTGATCTTCACCACCATTATTACATGTACAAAATACAACTAGAGAGTTTAAAAAAAAAAGAGTTTTACTGTTATCTCTATACTTACAGTACACAGACAGTAAAGGAATTATGCACCAAATGACAGACCCACACCCTTTCTAATCTCTATTTAGTGCCCTTTTATTCCAGTGAAAGGAAATCGTATTGCTACAGCTGCAATGATAGTCTATATCTAGACAATTGTTTGATTTGCAGCAACAATTATGATTTGCTTCCATTTGGCAACAAGAGTATTACCCATTAAAACAGGGAACGCATCTGTGTAACCACTTAAACCATTATTTTATACTTGGCATTTGGCTATTTTTGAAAAATAACAAAAATTTGTGCAAATCTGAATATATATATTTTTTAAAGCAAAAATATTTTACTCAAATCTTTGCTTCTGAGGGTCCCTGGAACAAAATATTTTTAAATGGGGTTTGGCGGCCAAATACATATAATTTTGGGGGTCCTTGACATGAAAATGTTTGAGCATCACTGATATAGAAACATGTTTTTTCAAAAAACTGTTAAGATTAAGAAGACATTTTGTAGAATCGGAACCTCAGGCCTTAATGGGTTAATGAGGTCAAATGGTGCATTTGGTCAGACACTGATTTTGGGCAGTTAGTCCTGGCTCACATTTGGCGTTCCAATTCATTCCAAAGGCGTTGGATAGGGTTTACGTTCAGGGCTCTGAGCAGGCCAGTCAAGTTCTCTTTTTTTACTATTTTTTATTATTATTATTATTTTTTTTACTAATTTCTGTTTGGGTGAGCGTGGGGGTATGGGGGTGATTGTCATTCTGAAACGGGAAGCGGCCTTCCACAAACTGTTGCCACACAATTGGAAGCACAAATTGTCTAGGCACTAATTAGAAACACTAGTTAGAAAGATGGTCCACTGACATTTTATGTCAGTGGACCTTATTTCAGCATCTCTCTATTTTTTGTGAATTTTGTGAACTTGTAACCATTTCAGCAGTTTGACCCCATACAATTGAAATACCTTATATACCTACATAATTACCCTAATGCACTCATTCAGATGTACATTTTGTAAACAATAAAAAAAAGAAAAGAAACTTATATTTTTTTAAAGATTAAAAACTTAAAGAGTATTTTCAAGGAGGTTTTATTAAAATAAAGATGAAGGAACACCATAGTGGCACAGACATATCAGGTACTCAGCCAAATCAGGTGTGTTTATTTAAATCTGAGAGTGTAAAGAATTCAGCTGCAAGGCTCTCAGAGTGAAATGATCACTCAGGGGCTTTTACTTGTGTATGAACTGTACTTGAAGGTATTTAAAGTTGGTCATTGTGTGCTACAGTAGGTATGATTAACCATTTAAACGCTATATACTTTGTTGACAGGAGTCCCCCAGGGGTCTATGTAGGCCCTCTGCTTTTTCCCTCTACACCAGATATCTTTGCCAAAAATAGCCAATATACAAGGTTGTAGATATGCTATTTTCACCAAATGTTTGCCCCAGAATAGGGACGGGTTCATGCGGTTAGCCCGTTCAATCCGGGAACGCATCTGTCCGTGTCATTTTAGATTTCTTTGGCTATTCAAAACGAGCTTGTAGATCTGCTATTTCTGCTATTTTTGAAAAATCTTCAAAATGTGTGCATCTTTGAATATATATATTTTTTAAAGCGAACATTTGTAAAAGAAAAAAAAATGTTACAGGGACCCTCCAGAAGCAAAGATTTGAGTTACAAATGTTCGCTTTAAAAATGCATATATTCAAAGATTTGCACAAAATGTTCAAGCTCGCTATGGGCTTGTAAATCTGCTATTTTTTAATAGCCAAAGTATAAAATAATGGTTATAGCTCAAATCTAAAATGACACAGATGCGTTCCCAGCTTGAATGGGTTAAGACACTGTTGAGCATACCTCGCTATCATTTCCCACACTTTGAATGAACTTTCCTTGCATGTTTATGAATACAGACATCTGGCACAAGACAGATCCAGTTTCCTCGAGGTACATGCACTACACGGTCAGTCGACCTTTATTTTCCGCTCGTAAAAACGTCACCTATAGTCCACCTCGGGTCCCTTGAGGAGCTTAGTCGCTACTTAGAAACCCTATGCCTCCCAGGGGACCACCACAGCTCAGCCACACTAAAGCCTAAATTATGCTTTGTCGTGCATCGCTTGCCAAAAGGAACAGATTTTCAAGCAACTAAAAAAAAAGTGACGCATTTGCTGAGCCGCACGGCAACATGGAGCTTGAAGGACAACTAAAAAACCCTGATTAACCATATGAACCCTATAGCATCTCTATTCTGGTGCGAACATTGTATTTTCCCCAAAGAGATATCGTGTAGGGAAAAAAGGAGCAGACCTACAGTACCATAGCCCCGGTCAAGTATATCATTAGTTTTATTTTTTATTTTCTTTGGTGTGTTTTGGGGGATCTTTTGAGCCTTTGTTGACAGTTACGGTGTAGAGAAACTGGTGGAAACACAGCGAGAGAGCAGGGGAGTGACATGCAGAAAATGGTCTGGCTGGCCAGGAATCAAACCCATGTGGTATGCGTCTTAATCATTCAGGTATCGGGGTCGCCCCAAGAGGGTTTAAGTGGTTAAATCAAACCAAAAGAAACATTTTCATTGGACCAATATTTAAATTCGAATATGACCTTGTCACCTACGGTGCTTTGTGACTGCCAAAATGATGCTGGGCAATAGGCAAAATAAGCCTTGTAATCGCAGAAAATGTCATGCAGCATTACTAGATAAAACCCATGACTTGATGATTTATTTTAGCTACGCTAGAATTTCATTAAAGCTCAGAAAGAAAACACACACACACACACACACACACACACACACACACACACACACACACACACACACACACACACACACACACACACACACACACACACACACACACACACAGGCTGGGACTGAGGGTTCAGGCCACATTTGGAAAGGATTGACTCTCTGCCACACGAGAACAAAAGCATGTGTTGCATGTCTTGATTTCTCACAACTCTCACTGTAAGACTTCTTCAACAGTTTGAGGGACTAAGCTATCAGTACAAGCTGGGGGAGGCGTGAGAATGAGCAGACATGAAACATCAGGAAATCCCTAAATTTCCACGGTGAAAGTAAATGTATCAGAGGACTTGGGTGGCGTCGGTTACAGATTATTTATCATGCATGGTAAAATCCTCTGTTGTTATTTTATCTATTTGTAGCTCTCACACAGTCTCACAGTTTACAAATACTCTCAGAGTTAAATTAACACTGAGGATTTTCTGTGTACCGTAGGCTGAGTCGGCAGTCTGGTCCATGGATTGGTCTCATGGGGATAATCAGTAGAAAGAGTTTAGGGAAGGTGTTAAGAGTAGGTGACTGTCTCCAGAGGTCAGACAAGCAGGGTTATGGCTGACAGGCCACCAGTGTAAATCTCAGACTGACTAGGGAAATCACGGTGCTGCAGAGAAAGTGAAGGAGAAACAGTATCCCTGAGCCCTCACTTATTAACTACCATCCGGGCGGCCTTGAGAAAACACTTAACCTCAAACCTTCAGTGGATCAGATCAGTGGTTAACAGTAGAAGGCATTGGTTCCACTGGGAAGCTTAGGTCTGGATATGTTTAGGTCTGGATATGTCTATATATAAAGTGAAGTAGTTTGTTGCTGTAAAACAAGACATGGTCTAATAACTGTGGATTCCATGTGGATCTTGAACCTCGTGTGGCCAGCCTGTCATCAGTCATCCGTGACATATCTATATCTAAGTATGACTCCATATTTGGGCAGGGTTTCAGTCCCATCTAATCACCATTGACTTCCAGTTTAAAAAAATAAAGTTAAATATTTAAAAATGTATATAACATATACTATAATATTGTGCACACTGCTTGCTGTCAGGTAACTACAAAGCTTGGACCAAAGTTTCATTTTTGGTTTAAAATAGTTCAGATTCTTTTTGTTCCCAAGACCTCGTCAGAGGTCTTGGGAACACAAGCCAACTGAATTTAACCTCGAGATAAGCGACACCTGTTGTAATGAATAATGCATCTTCATGTTAAGCCAGCTGCCGATGACAGTGGAGTTTCTCTGATTGAATAATAAGTGTCTAGACACATTTAATTATGTACTTGTCACTGCCACCCAAACTCTGTGTGTTTTCTTTCTGAGCTTTAATGAAAATCTAGCGTAGCTAAAATAATTCAAGTCCGGGGTTTTATCTAGTAATGCTGCATGACATTTTCTGCGCGCGCACACACACATTTAACACACATTTAAGCCACTATTATGTAAAAGAGTTCAGCAGTGGATTCTCTTTTACATAATAATGACTCCCAGTAATGTGAGTTGCTGGGCTCACTTTTTAATTCAGAAATATCTACAAAAATAAACCCCAGAGGCCCTGAAATTTTACATCTGAATGAGTGTAATTACAAACTTTTGCCAGAACTGTGCTTCAGCCAAACGATGTTTACCCTCACACAGTGACTTCCTAAATCTTCTCTGACTAGCACCTTAAATAAACAGGCCTATTGAGTTGCAACATGTTTAAGCAGCCACTTGAACAATGAGCAGCAATTACTCCAAAAGGGCATAATCACTCTCATTGTAAGAGATCCCTATTATTGGCGAGCGTCATCTGATTGGGTGCGGGGCGGGGTGTTTTGATAGGTGCTTTTGGATCATTCTGATGACCCGTCAGTCAGCGAAAGGACAGTAGAGCCAGCAGTGATCATGGAAATGGCCTCAGCAGCCAAGATCCAAAACATTCTCCTCTATGGTATCCAGCTTCATCACTCAAAGGTAAGCCCCTCCCTGCCTTGTTTTGCCAATATATTGCTTAAACGAATTTGATGTTTCCCTGGAATGTGCCTTTGGTACAAGCCAAACAAAACAGAACGGGAAATGTCTTTTAAGTCTCTTGTGCCAAAGCCTTGTCACATGCTTTGGCTTCAGGCAAGGTTGTTGTCTTTTATCACCTGTGTGTGTGTGTGTGTGTGTGTGTGTGTGTGTCGGTCGCGCGCACATGAATGCTTTCCATGTGATGAGGGTGTCAAGAGTATCAACTTTTAAGTCTTTTGCTATTAAGTGTTTCTCGCTATTGTTTAACCCATTATGACCTGAGACCGATTCTACAAATGCCTTCTAAATCAGTTGTTCTCACACTTTAAAGATTTTTCTGAAAATGTTCGAAAATAGCAGATGTACAAGCTCGCAGCGCCAACGCAAAAATCTAAAATGACACAGACACTTTCCCGGTTTTAATGGGTTAAAATGAAAAAAGGGGGTGATGAATGGTCACTAGAGGTGAATTAGTTTAAAAAGCCATTTAATTCCACACCCACACATTGTTTCAACTTTCAAGTGTAGGCCCAAACCACATGGATGGTTAAGTTTGTGTCATGGGAACCGTCTGCAGGGTGTTTGAGGCTAGCCTGCCAAGTCTATGCTGGAATTGTCAAGGATGATGTGCTTGACCTGAAATCCATAACTGAATATTCAGTAATTACTGGATTATATAATGTGGAATAATTCATCATGCTCAATAGAAGATGTCTGGATGCGTGCTACTATTAAGGCAGTCAAATCACTGATTTCTCAGGCCAGTGCACTGTTGAGGAAAGATGAATGTTTGTTGTTGGTGTAAGTAAGCCATCACTCATGATTTATATTGATGACTCTCTGGAACATTGTGACAAAGGAATGTCCCTGGCTGGCGACCCCATCACTTCACAAATCAGTTAATAATAATACTTAACTGTCAAAAGCAACGAAAGGCTTCTACACAGTAAAATCCTCTGTTAATGAACCCTTAACAGCGGGGGACCATTTGGGTACAGTTTTACACTCTCAGGGGTGAATTCACAAAGAATGCATTACGGCCGCTGATAGTGCCATAAATTGCACATCTTGCACCTGCTATCTGCCTCGTCTCAAGGGCCGATTCATGAAAATGATTGCACTAATAATATAACAGTGCAGACACACCCATAAAGGTTTGCAGCTGAGTGCAATTTGTCCTTGTTTTGCGTCTGATTGCAATTATCCATGTAGCAAAATGTAAATGGTGGCTTTGCACCGCACTATTTATTTGTGTGCCGACTTCTTTGACTGTCACTGAGGACTTTGTGGAGCTGGTGCAGAGGCGTTTATGTAGGCCTAGCAAAAGGCCTCAAATGGGCAATGCCAAAGCATAATGATGGATTTGATTTGGAGCGAACTGTCAGCTGAGTTTAAAAGTTGGATACAGTGATTAACCGCTACATACAGCTGTAGAGGCTAAAATGAATCACTACAGAATAAGTGGGGAGCATTAAAACAGAACATTAAAGCCCACAAATTCTACCTAATTCACAAAATAAGATTTCATATTAAAGTGTAGGCTACCCACATATATTTCCACCCACATAGTGGCATTAATCATTTATTTTGTCAAATGTCATCAGAATTTGTTCTTTGGTATGACTCAAATGTGCATGTGTTTGGAAATATGTGGGAAGGCATTACGCTGATGTGGCTTCTACTTAGAATTGTCCTATTCTTTGTGTAAAATCAGTAGTGATACCGGCGAGTGCCAAACACAAGTTTCAGTGCGTTTATATTTCAATTCAATCTTTATTTCAGACCCAGGAAAATCCATATCACAAATATACAACACCACACAATAAAAAAAGAAAAAATAAGAAAATACATATACATTGTCAGGTTTCTGATTATAGCCATTAACAGACCCATGTGCAGTGCACACACTCTCCGTCATAGAATGAATAGGCCTCCTTTATACACATGGTAAGTAAAACATATAGTATACACACATTCCTCTTTAGTCCTAGACATCAGTAGCCTAAGAATAGTGGTTCTCAAACCTTTTAATCTCAAGTTTACAATTTGTACATTGTCAACTTTACAGACAGTGTACAGTTTGTACTTTGTCAGCATTACAGACCTGTAAGGTTCCTTTTGGTTCCTAACTATCAATCATTTTACTAGGGACCACATGGAACCCCCCTAAGGACCCCTTCCCACTGTGGGAACCACTGTCCTAAGAATGTTACTCATCATATTCAATCGTTACTCATCATGTGTTGTGACTGAATACTATGCTACTATATTACTATTATTGCACGCAGGCATGTACAAAAAATTGTCTGGTCTGCACAAATTCACATTTGAACAATCTGGCCCATGACCTCAAATTAGTTTGACACCCCTGTACTAAAGGGTGAAAATATCCGCTCACAAGTGCGCCTGGCATGACGATACCTTCGCCCTGGATAAAATCACTGCTGCCATTATCACTGGAAAGTCTGGGCATAAAGCCCCCAACTGTCTGAAGCCACTAATAATTTTCACTCTTAACTGTGTGGTTATTAGCACTGGTGATTGTAACTTGGACGTTTTCTGCTATAAGGCTCATTTGCATGGAAAGAGGCCAAATGGAGCATAAGCTCTAATGCCCGAGAGCGAGTCGGGTTCAATCCAAGTCTGCACGTCACTCCCCTGCTCTCTGTCCACATTTCCTTTCCTCATTGTATCTATCTGAATAAAGCATTAAAATACCTAAGAAAAAAGAAAGGGGCTAAATGTTATGCATTTTACCTTAAGTACGTGCAAATGGCACCGGAGCCCTGATAAGCCATTTGTTTGGCAGCACAGTTAGGGGTGCAATTCATTCTTTGCGGTTGCTTTGAAAATTACCCATCTGAGTTAACCACTCTATACCTGACGTCCCTATTTTGGGCATGTCATTGTAGGCAAAAACACTTTCTGAGTTTGTAGATCATCAATTTATGCTATTTTTAAGATGGGGCTCAAGTGTTCAAATCAACACCTGGTTGGTTTGATACAGAGGTGGGTATTTTTTTAAGCCCCTCTGCCAACATTTATCCATCTGTCCTGCAAGAGTAAAACATACAATACTTTCTTGAACATTTTAGAGTAGAATCAAATTGACTGCCTCTAACCCGAATAGTTACCAGCCCATTGCTTTAAACTTCCAACGTCTGTAAATGGAGCCAAACATAATTTTTCCAAAGAGTTCCTCTTTGGGATGGAGGACGCAGTCATCATTAGATAAGCAAGTATTAGTTAAGCAATCATGCAGTAAAACGTGAGGACTTCTGAAGTGGCTTTGTCTTTGATGCCAGTGGTCGGCGTGGAAAAGAAAATGATGAACTGAAGACAGATTCCCAATCATAACAGTGGTCAGTTGACTTGGACTTGATGTCAACATGTCATCTATTAAAACGAGGTACCTCATATTGTCGATGGTGAGGCATGCCAAGACACCGCTGGTTCGCATGTGAGTCTGATTGTGCTGACGATCGGATGTTGGTCTCAGTCTTCAATACCGAGCATGCCAGAGCTTTCCTCTGAATTATGGAGACTAATGTTGTTAATTAGTCATCCTGCCCCGACTCTTATGAGAGAAAAGGGGAAGGGAGTGGACAGAGATTATGTGTTTCAGCATGATAAAATGCTTATCGTTATGAGATAGTGGAACAGCAGAATAAGGCCTCGCATAAATCACTCTGTTAGGTTTTGTTATAATGAGGATAATTCTTCCCAGATGGCTTCCCTCATACAGTATATGTCAAGATTGTTGCCAACACTTCCTTTGTCAAGCTTTATATATATATATAAAATGTATGCTTAAGTTGTGAATTATTTTTTTTATGTATGTATACATATATATATGTGTGTGTGTGTGTGTGTGTGTGTGTGTGTGTGTGTGTGTGTATAATATGCATACGAATACATACAAATATTTTTTCACAACTTAAACATTAATTTGATGCATGTTTCTTTTGTAATAAAAAAAAACAGATGAGGTTAATATAAAAATACAACATTTTTCATTACACAGGATGTGTAAGGTTGGCTGAATGGTTATGGCACAAAACATTTAAAAGAATATAAAATAACTACACAAACACAAAAACTGAAAAACTAAGAACAGCCTCAGCTCTGCACCAGGCAATACATCTTTAACTGTTGTCTCTGTTTCAACAAGGTATTACTCCTTTAATTAGATGGGTCCTAATAAGATAATTTGATTAGTGTTTAATAATCAGTTAGCCCATAGTACATAGTTCACAAAATGTCCAAACATTTACAATTTAATTACGAAACATACCAAAACTCTTTTTAGTAGCCTAATTATTCAAAATGCAATACAAATAGCATACCATTTTAAGGCTGCCCCATTATGGCTACAATGATAACCATGATTATTTTGCTTAATATTATAATCAGGGTTATCAATACCAATTATTGATATTGATTATTTCTTTAATAATTTCCTTTATACCTTTGTTGCTGATTATGGTTACCAATGCCTTATTTTTGGCCAAATGGTCTGTAAAATCTCTTGATATTATTGTGCCTCTGTGAACCTGATGGATGGGGATATGCTGGGCTGTACTATGTTCTGGTTATTAATTGTGTAATGCGTGATAGATAAGGGAATGGAGACGAGGGAAGGGTGCAACAGCTGACCAAATAAGATGCTTGAATTAATTG
This sequence comes from Gymnoscopelus braueri, assembly GCF_963280865.1. Classification (NCBI taxonomy): domain Eukaryota; kingdom Metazoa; phylum Chordata; class Actinopteri; order Myctophiformes; family Myctophidae; genus Gymnoscopelus; species Gymnoscopelus braueri. Next base: position 27,757,051 of record NC_137605.1, read on the forward strand.
CCAAGTATAACAATTACATTATTCTGATCCATAAAATCACAATGTGTTGTTATTTTCAATGAATTGTGCAGCCCTAGCTCATTGACAAAAAAAAACACCCAGCCAACTCTACCATACTTGGCCCCATCCCCCGGGAACGAGGGTTCCCGGGGTTCTGATAGACTGGGCAACATATAGCTTTGTACTATCTGTACTTTCTGGTTAGACAATTTAGACATTTAGTCATTTACAGACTTTATCCCCTCGTGAGATGGACATAAACTGGGAACGAGGTAACCCTTTTCATGAGCCAATGGCACCGTCCTGTACAGTTTTGTCAGTTCCAGTTCTAAACAGAGGAGCACAAGTAGGCTATCGCAGAGGAGAAGCAGGTGACACACGATTGGTTTTCCTTTTTAATAGAAAAAGAAAATCAAAATACTCAGTTTTTCCATTACAGGGGATGTGTAAGGTTGGCCGAATGGTTATGGCACAAAAACCTTCCTCCTTTATTTCAGATGAGTCCTAAGAAAATAGACTTTGATTAGTCTTAATCAAATAATTTAGCCTACTGGAGATGAATACGATGGAGATAAAACTGGGAACGAGGTAACCCTTTTCATAAGCCAATGGCACCCTCCTTTACGGTTTCGCAGAGAACACATGGTTTTCTTGCTAAATACTTTTCACAAGAAATTGAAATGTATTATACAATTACTATCCCTGTGTCTTATTTTAAAAATACATTCATTGTTCACTATGACCCACCAAAAAAAACCACTTTGTCAGCGGTCCTCCTGACATTACCAAACAGAAGTAATGATTATTATGTGAAATAATGCTTTGCTAACTAGGGCTGTCATGATCATGACATTTTAGTTGATGATTAATTGTCATTCAAATAATAGCAATTAATTACTTAAGTGTGTTTTTGGCATTGAACATTGGAGCATAATAAAAATTGCATAGGGCAGATTTGACAAATTACTGAAATATGCAAAGCCTAGGCTATTACTGAAATATACAAATAAATCACTGATAATGACCGGTACCAATAGTCAAAATGAATAATGTACTATGGTCAAAACAGGCAATATAGTTATTAATTGTATCCAGATATATTGCAATGCATTGTGAACTAGATCAGCAATTTCTGAAAAATTATCAACATGTTTTTGTTGTTAATTTCTCCCAGCTGTTTGTACAGATGAATGGGAACGATTTCAACGATTTTGCAACATAATTGCTGAAAGCTCAAATAACTGCGATCATGTGATTATGTAATAATTGTGACATGCCTAAATGCAAACAATACAACTCGGACATCTCCAAGCTGGCTTAATTGAATTATTAATGAAAGTGTCTATGCAGCATGTGTGCGTGTGAGTGTGCATCTCTATAGGACACGGGCTGTAACAGCCGTGACAGGATGTTATTGTTTGTAACTTGATTAGTAGTAGGTAGACTGATACATTGTGGTTGCACGGTGGTCAGAAACTCTGGATTATATTTTCTGTTCCACCAAAACAAAAACAAAATTTTGATGTCTCAAAACATCTCATAATTCCCCAAGGAGCCAAACACAGACATAGAAACATTTTTGTTATAATGCCGTGCATTGTTTTCTGTTAACAAGGAGTTTCACTGTGGTCCATCATTTATATAAATGTTTTTGTTACGCCTTCTTCAGATTGTTTAAGTATAAACAATGTGGCCATTGTGGCCACTGTTTCATTGATTTGTAAAGCATTATGTGACACTAATGTACATTGAAGATGAAAGGAACTTATGGAACATGAAAGTTAGAGAGCATCCATGAGGATCTTATGGGAATTTGATTACATCATTTTCTTAAGAACTGTCATCACCAATGCATTAGAGATCTCTATTGGATGTAAAAAATCTAACAGACATTATGTAAATCCCTAAGTCTGACAAACCACTTTCTATGGAGCAGTTCCAGTCTGCCCATCTTGATGACATCACTAGCCATTCTTGTCTCTTTGGTTTAAGGAGAGTTTTTCACATTCCATAACTGACTGAAGTCACAGACATATCCCATAGAATCCCTAAGCCTTATTTTAGGAATTTTTAAGACTCAAGAGAGTTGAGTTTTATATTTTAGATATTCAGCTGGTGATTTTATCAAGAGCAACTTAAAATAAGTGCAATACATTCACTGCCAATGACTTCTTCGTCTGTCCTGAGATTGGGAGACACGGGGGTTCAATCCCTGGCCAAGTCATACCAAAGACTACACAAAATGGTACCCAATGCCTCCCTGCTTGGCACTCGGCGTCAAGGGTTGGATTTAGTCCCTGCGACATACTAGAGTCATGTCCAGAGGGCATACTTGTACATCACGGCCCAGGGATGTACATCAAACCACCTCACGCTACAGAAACAGAAGATAGGCTCCTGACCTGCTATGGGCCTCATGGCTCGGGATCCTTTGGTTCGTAAGGCTATACTGTCTACCGTCGCTCATAGTAGGCGGGTGAGGCTGAGGATTATTAGGCTAGGATAGGCTAATATTTGACCAGCTATTCAACTACTGTGGAGGATAATGTCTCGATGTCTGTGCGGGGGGTGGGTGTTCACATGCGCACACGTCATACTGTAGTGTAGTCAACTGTAGTCTCTTATGTGTGTGTGTTTGTCTTTGTACTGTACATTGTATTGTTCACTGTGTGGGTGGGCTAGTTCCACTCCATAGCCTTGCCGACATTATATCCTATAGCCCGGAAGGACAGTAGATCTGAGTTAATGCATTCACAAAAAATTTAAATAACATAATTGTCGTTGATGGATTGGAAATTGTTGGTGGTGTGCCTTGTACGACTGGCAGCATGCACAAAAAGCTTGGAGCTGATTGGTCCAGTAGTTTACAAGATATGTTAGAACACAGACACACACACACAAACAAAGGGGAAAGCATAATCTCCGCCCCTGGCCTTCAGTCTGGCTGAGATAACAATTTCCATTTAGTATTTTCTTAACTTTTTTTTTCTTTGCCAGTTACGGAAAGCCATTTTTGTTGTAAGAACACTGTCATGTGATAAGGATCAGTATACAAAGTCTTGTAAGTACGGTCTCGACTACCATAATAAGAACAACCTTGTTTCTTGTAGTGAACTTATTTGATTTTTCCATTGACATCTGTGAGTGTAACTTTTGCCAAGATCAAATTCCTCATCCTCAGGATATTCACCTATTCTCTGCAACTGAAGTTTTTCCGCTATGGATAATCAAGAAACATGGCTTCCAAGAGTCTGTGATGACATGAAGGGTAAAAAAGAAATCATTATGATGTCTGCCTTTGCTCTCCAGTCACTTTTGTTAAGATAACTTGACAGTACAATGTGATGTGTATATTCACAGTGAAAGCTTTGTTATTGCAAAGACTTTGACTGACTGGGGCTCTTATCAGGATTGAAATAATCTTGGAGCAAGTACAAGTACTACTACCATTACTACAGGAAACTTATTTTTACTACAGGAAACGTATTTTTTAAAATTTCTAATTGCCAATGTATGTAATGCTCTACAAACAATAAGACAATGAACATTAAATAGGAAACAAACCAATAATTATCTGTATACAGTATATATATATATATATATATATATATATATATATATATATATATATATATATATATATATATATATATATATATATACAGTATGCTCTCCCTTTGTCCCCGTTCATAAGGGGCCAGAATCTCTTAAATGTAATTTTTTACACAAAGAATAAAAAAAGATTCAAATTTCAATCCCAGAATTCACATTTCATACCATTGTACAAAAGACGTGTCAAGTGATTGTCCTAAATAGAGATAAAGATGCATGCTCAATTAAAGTTGTCATTTTGAGAATCATTGATTTTAAGTGATATTTTGGGGTTTTTTAAATTGTTTAAAAGGTTAATGCTTTATATTCTGATAGTAATAATTGCTTTAGGGATTGTTCACTAACAGGGTCTACTCTCCCCATCTCTCCAGTTCTTTAATAAACAACATACATGTTCAGGTGGGTCACCAATTTCATCCATACACATGCAAACAAACACTTACACCCCATTTAAGTACCCTTTTCATACCATTTCCAGTTTAAAAAATAATTACACCGCTTGTATTCTTTCTCAGTAATCACCCAGACATTGTTATTGGATGTGTTTTACAAAAGTTTGGTTAGGCCCTCAGAAGATACAATAAAGCGATGAGATTTTTAGAATAAAGAGTACAGTGGTACAATTATACAATGATGCTAAAAGGATAACACAAAAAGCCCTGAGAGGTTGTTTCCATTGTGGTCCTATGTATTCAATTAATCAAGACACAGTGAGAACATGTTTTAAGTATGAGGTAACTGAATTAGACCAGTTAAAAAACACCAGCACTCATTCCTCTCTAAATTATTTCAAATTCCGTTCATCTGGTTCTGGTCAAGTGTACAACCATGAGAGCGGACCTAAAAGAACAACATGGGTGATCATATAATCACTGCCATTATGCATCACACTAACGGAGTAGAAGACCCACCCAGTGCTGTTGAAACTATTCATTCTATGGAATGCTGTGTTAATTCTGGGCAACATGAAGAATTAGGCTGATTAAAAGTGTCTCAGATACAAAGGATGGTTTGAAAGTATGTATTTTACGTCCACTTTGAAAATCCACTGTATATATATATTATATTTTTTTCTCGTATTATTTCAAGTGATGCTTAATGGAATTTAAAATTCGTACATCAAAGGTTTCATGCGCACACGAAATTGCACATGAAATCATCTGGAGTGAAGTAAGGAAAATGGTCCACCTCATTGATCTTTAGCAATTCCTTGTTGGACTAAAAAGTTGTTCATCTCAAATGAGCCATGACTGCGGTTTCACATAATTCACAGCAACACCCATCAACAGTTGAGGTGCCGCACACACAGCTTGAGTGTTTACTTAAGTTACAGAGACAGAGCAGAGTAAATTGCCGTCACGGACAATGAGCGGCAGCCTTTTGTGAGACGACGTGTGATCAAAATGCATTTTCCAAACGTGTTGTTCTTTCATGCCGACGATGCCCGCGGTCCAACCGCCAGGCTGCTGTACTGTCTGAAAACCACACACCCAGTGTGTATTGTCGGCAGAGGTCTGGTGATGATGAGAGAGAGAGCGTGTGGACAGTGTTCTCATATGAGGAGCCGACATGACCTGTGTGAGCGCGGTGATGGTATTCACTATCAATGGCTTGTGCTGCGATAGGAAGTGTCACCGGATCCCACACCTTCCCCCACGGTACCCTTGCATATCGCTCTGGCGACTTGTCAGCCAGTGAAAGGAGGGTTGTCACTGTGATATATGGGTGTTGTAATCCCTGCAGTGAGAGCCCTGATGTTTACCCAACCCTGTGTTTCCTCCTCCTTAAAGAGCCCAGACCAGGAATTCTACACCTGAGAAGAGATTAGCCAGTCGGGAAGAAAAGAGAGGGAGAGAGAAAAAGAGAAGAGGGAGGGAGAAAAGGAGAGGGCTCTATAGGTCTATTCTCTTCTACCTGTTTAGATCTAGCTCCAAATGGCAGACAGGTGAAACCGTACACGGCCTCGTGAAGCTCTTGCTGTGACACCCATCGAGATGCACCCTGGCTGAGGTGGAGGGAGATCAGAGTTGACTGCTGTCTGTGGTTTAAGCACACTCCAAACTTTTCCCAAACTAACGATTACCCTCCACTGAGTCCCTGGTATTAGTTTCTGTGATGTGATTGGAGTACTATATGTTGACAGGCCAACTTGTAGATATGACGCATTATCTCCGCTAAGAGAAAGCAAACTCTTATTTTGCTCACAGGATGTGATTGTTACAAATGTGACTTCTCTGCATAAATGATATTCCTCCTGTCCTGTCCAATTCACGGGTCAAGCTACATTTTAGTTGGGACTACCTTGACATTGTGGGGCCACTGCTTTGAAATGCGTCATTGTTGAATGAACCGAAGATAAGAGAATAAAAACATTGCGACATCAGACGTGGTGTCGGCCTATCTTGACTAGATCCACTGCGCTTAGATTTACGATACCAATATCCACCCTCCACAATTCACACGGCATTTTTCCGTTATCTGCCTAATTATTCCTCTTTGTTCTCGAATTATCGTCTTTAAACTTTATTATTGAAGATTATGCTGGAAAGAGGGAATGAGGTAACCGGGGTTCCCTTGGTGGAGTCTTGACATCTCCATACAGACAGAAGCACAGGAATTGGCCTCCCTCCTTAGTGATGTATTTGTAGGGTGTTAAGGTCAGAGCCTTGGGAGAGACTCGCACTGCCACAACATGTGCAGGATATCAAGCTTGATCTTACGCGCCTAGAGTGCGCCAGATGTGTGTCGGTATGTGTGAAACTCAACCGCTGGAGCTCGGCTCGAAGACTTGCGCATACCAAAGCAGTGTGTTTACTCAGCTTTGATTTCTTAGATTAAAAAGACCAGCAAGAACGCTCATCGGGCTGATATGACTTGACTCCGGGCCCTTACACCCAATTGGAAAATGACATACAGAGAGGCAACTGTTACAAACAAGAGGATGTATTCGTATAGATGCTTAATGTGATCCAGATCCGTGCAATTAGTTTGTAAACACTCAATCACACAAAATAACGTCTAAGCGCATGTATGCGTATGTGTGTTTGTTTTACCACTTGGATTTGAGTTGTCTGTGACCACCCACAGTAGTCGTGGTTTGAGTTTCCACCTCTTGAGCTATGTTGTGGGGAGCACAGCTCTGCAGGGATTACTTTTTTAGTTTACAAGCTTCATCAAGGACTGTTTTTGTAGTGTTCACCTTTCAGCTCTGCCGGTGCTTTCATTTGCAGGGGACCTCTCTGTACACATGCTTGTCTTAGGGTTGTGGGTAATCCCTGTGGAATGGCACACCATGCCATGCATAATACCAGAGTGGGAAATCAACACAAGCTTGTTTGGTCGATCCTGTTCTGTAAAAAGAAAAAAGTTGAATCTGCTTGTAACATGTGCCAAAATAAAGTAGAAAATAAATAAATAAAAAAGTTCCCCTCCCTGATGGACCCTCTTGAAAGTGCAGTGATTAGAATGTCATAAACAACCAGGTTTCAGTGCGTGATTCCTTAAAACTGGTCCTGTAGTTGATGTCTTAAAATGAATCACACACTTCTGCTGTGTCTTCATGAAGCCCCACGTGAAAATGATTTCCGCGGCTCCTCCAATCCTCCCTTATTCGCACACTACATCCGTCGGGCCACACGGCCGGCATACTCCTTTAATGTTTAGTCTGCTGTGAGTCGTTATTTTGACAGCAGCATAAAAACACAGTGTTTCACCCTATGTTTGTATGTTTGGCTCACGGGAGATATGCCAGTGATTACACTCTCCTGCTTGTGTTAAGAATGGAAGTGAGGGTACTAATCCATGACCAGGATGTGTGCAGTTCAAATCCAGGGTGTGTCACGGTGCTGGTGGGTGTCTCTGTGGGAATATTCCTGTACCTGCACCTGACCTCAGAAGCCCTGCGATACAGAGTCAGACTGTATTTTGTTTACCTGATTAATGAAGAGCTGTAGAGTGATAAGCGAGGCATTACTGATTTTTGTGCGTGTGTGTGGGGGGTATGTGTATGTATTTGTAGTACGTGTGGATGTGGGGCTGCGTCACTCAGTGTGGGGTACAGTATATTCATGTGAAAAAAAATCCATCCCATGCCTTAACGCCTTCATAACTCCATAACCGAAGCTCCGTTGTTCTGGTTAGTGTTTAGAGATATGTCTGTCGGTGGGACCGATTCAAACAAAGCCATCACTCACCAGAGCTAATTGAGATAGTGCAGTATTCGTACTGAAAGGATCTAGTGGAAATACAGGCTCCCTCTATTTTCTTTTCCCATCGTTGGCCTATTTCTGTGTCCCATTCTTCCAAAGGTTTGCCTTTACTAAAGAGGCGAGACAGAAAAGATAAGTCACACATTATGCTTTAACTAACAAACTTTTTTGTTCATCCAGGAGAAGCCCCTAGACAGGATATTTTGGAAAGTTATGTTGAAAGCTTTTCTCAATGTACCGTGACCGGATTATGTGGCAGTAGTTGTGTCGATGGGGTCTGAAAAGCACTTATCAATACGCGCGTGTGTGTGTGTCTGTTTTTCCACGGCTGGAAAGTCTGAGAGGAGTCACGGTTGCACACAAAAGTGGAGTGGGATTGTAAAGCACCAATTCTTTTTCATTTTTCCTACATTTACAATCCTTTTCAAATGAAGTGAGACAGATTGGGAATGACAAAGATATCTAAAATACAGACGTTCAGGCAGCGACACTGAATACTTCTACACTAGTCAATAAAAAATTATTCCCTGAAGACACTTCTTCCAAAAGACGTAGGAAATACAGGGTTTTGTCACTGTCATCTCATCATCAATTTTCACTTTCTTATGCTACACTCTCATACAGGATCCATCCTTGTATTATTTTGTATTTATTGCTGAGGTTTTGTTTTATCGAAGCTCAAAGGTATGCTCTGGAGAAGGCAATTTAGTCTAAAAGCTTAGTAATAGGAACGTGAAAATGGCATCTTCCTACAGTATGTGGAAGTGTTCTTGTTCTTCTCATGCATCTGTAATCTCCACTCTACCTTTTGCAACTTATCCACTGCTAAACCCTTGTAGAGCTGCAATTTTTGCAGAATGTACTTCCCAGAACAGGGTGGTTAGCAAAGTTTGGTCAGGTGAGCACTAGCCCTTTGGTTGAAGTCTCTGACCTTCCTGTGATTTATTCAATTCCGCTTGATATAGACCCCCACCCCCACTTCTCTGCCCCTGCTTTATACTTTCCGTTTATCAACCAGCAATTTGCCCAGTCCTTTGGAAGAGGCTCCATAGGACCCCAGTGGTGTTAGGTTTGGCGCTCTAATCAGGCCCTTGGACCGGCCAGTAATTGGACCTGCTACCTTCTCTCTTCTCAGTTAAGCCCCCTAGCTACTGCCTGTCCACATCGAGACACTACGGGAGCGAGGGCGGCAGGACCACAATACCCACTCTGGGACACGCTGTCAGAAACCCTGAAATACAATCCTCTCTCAAACCAAAGCACACCGTGTTTTTAAGGCCTATTGAATCACTGGGATGCATTGCACAGGTCATCTGGGGAGAGCTTTCTGAAAGATTTCTTCACTGTTTTCAAGGTAGCCGAATCAATAAAAGTGAGAAGTTACGTAAAGCTCATTTTAGGTGGTGGTCTCTCTCTCGTCTATAACGGAGAATGCTGTATGGCTGTCATGCCAGTAATGATACTGCCCTCAAGTGGTGTATGCTATGCGGCCATCATTGGTAGCACACTCATGTCCCAAACATTTGTCAGAGGGATAAAATACAATGACAATGAGCCATTTGGATGATGAAAGGAGGTGATAAAAATTTCTAACGTTCTTGGCCACTTTGGTTATGGTAGCTGGTGTGATTCTAACAACTCTTTCCAGTGCTCATGGTGTGGGCACTCGGCCAAGCTTTTCCATGAGTTGTTTTTCGCTCAGGAACCCAGTGCCCTTGGCACTTCATGAAGGGAACAGAAGTGGAAGCCCTCAGTAGCAGCAGTCCTCGGGGGCTCTGGATCTAGGGAGAATGACAGAGGCGTGCAAATTGTCACTGTTAAAACTCCTAATTGCCTGAATTCTCTAGCTTCAAAGCAGGCCCTTCTTGTGTGGCAGTGGAGTTGGTACAAGCTGCTTTTAGATGGAAAGGTTGATTGCATCTGTGGCATTTAAGAGTAGATTTAGTTTGGGGATTGCTTATTGTGTGGTCTGATGCTTTATTCCTAGCTACCCTCTCCTCTGTGTTTCAAAGACCTGTCGCCTTTCAGCTTGTCAAAATCCTCCCTTCAAAAAGTAAGCAAAAATAGAACCTAATGATTGAAGTTCCATTCCGTAAACTTAAGGCAGAAGTTTGGAATAACAAGCCTGTGCGCAGTGGCTGCATGTGTGTGTGTGTGTGTGTGTGCGACTGCATGCATGTGGAAGTGATTGAGCGCATATTCCTTTGAGTGATTTTATGATATGATTGTTTATGTATTGTGTTAGTTCTACGTCAATGCAAGATATTAGATCATTTACTTCAAGGACCACATACCCAGTGTGCACACACTGCTGGTATTTGTCCCTTTATACAGTTCAGACATTGTTGTTGATGACAGATCCTGTATTTGAAAAGTGAAATTTGTCAAGACAAACCATGTTAATGTCATATAGGCGACTGATAGATTGAATGTGTTGGTAATCGATGTAGCAGAGGCTTATTCTGTCAGCGGAAAAAAGTGTCACATTTCAGAATGTAAATGTGCTGCGCTCCCATTTTACTGTGGCATACATTACTGGTGACAGTCCTTCCACTAATGTGAATAAATGATGATACGTTTGGCCGGGGAAATCCTTTAAGTGAGGATTTGTGGCAGTTCATCATTCTGAAGTGGAAAGTGAGCTCCCCTCATGTCTAATAATGGCAAAATGAAACGGTGAGTGAATCTCGTAAAATTGACCCGTTTCCCCTCATGCCCTCCTGCTGAGTCAGAGAGCACTTAAAGCTTTTTTGGCACAGAGGAGATTTCTGTGTTTTGGCACTCGTGTAGAGCGACTCCTCGCTGTGGACAGGTGAATAATAACGATACCAATCAGCTTTCCTCCTAGAACCTCAAATAATCATTTTCTTTTAGATTTGTATCCACTGCCTGTCCACTGCCATACACAGCTACGTTGAACGTTTGTCTTAGTTAAATTCTCCCTCACTGTTTACACCGTCTCTTAACCACTCTGGAAAAGAGACAAACGGTGGAAAACCATCTTGGCCCTGGAGGACTTCTTATAGACTTTGACTCTGATGGAGCTCTTGAGACATGGAAATCCCTCCAGGATCAGATTCCCCCTCTGTGTGTGTGTGTGTGTGTGTGTGTGTGTGTGTGTGTGTGTGTGCGTGTGCGTGCGCCTCTTGATGCATTAGTGTCGACTGCATTCACGTGCTCAAGCACAGACGCAAGAGCATGTGTAATATTTACGACTGTGCACAAGCAGGAGTGATATTTTGTTGTTTGTGTTTATTATGCTTGCATGCAGACGTCATGCTTACGTGTGTGTGCCTGCGTGTGTGTCCACGTGCTCTTGCGTGTGTCCCCACATGCCTTGCCTTCCCGTGCGTGATTGCCTGCCCATGACAATGAGCCAGAGCGCTCATTATTAAACTGCTTCATGCTTCCTGGATGGTCCCCAGCTGAAAGGGGAGATGTGAATGGAGTGGAGTGCCACCTCTGCCAATGGCGGAGAGGCCCTGCGGTAGAGGCCGGGTCGAGAGAGACGTACCTGTCATGTCTGTCAAGAACATCCACTTAGCGGGCTGAATTGTGGCTCATGGCTGTGCGGCGATTATTGGGGTCCCCTATTTCCTCGCACTTGAGTGAGATAGATTTCAGCCTGAAAGCAGTTAGATATGCAAATGCGCCGGGTCCACAGGCTTTGTTGTTACTTAAGTAATTCTATATCCTTTTGCCTTGTTTTTTTCTTTCTCGCTTTCTCGCCCACATTTGAAGACTCTGAGTGACAGTTGTGACTACTTAAAGCTGCGCTGAGAGTCAATAAACAGCTCAAATTGTATATGTATTCCAGTGAGCAAGCAACTACTTGATTCAATAATATCGTCGTATGAAGTATGAACCACATTTCAAAGATCACACATCTGGAGTGGAAATAATTCACATCTATGATTTTGACAAGCTTAAAACTTTGATCATCCTTGGTGATCTTGTGTTGGTTTGCCGCCTTCTTTTTTTTTTGTGTGTGTATGTGAACGCACACATGCATATTTTGTTCCCTGTTTTTTTTTGGGGTTTCTTTTCCGTTCTACCCATAACAAAACAGACCTCTATGATAGAGTCATTAGCTGTGGGTTGATGGTTGTAGCTGTCTCCAATAAGCCCAAGGTTCTCATGACTTTCCCATGGTCCACATCATTACGCCTGGGTGGTAATGGACTGCTGATCGTCTTAGTTACGTTCATTATCCCCACAGCGCATGTTGCATCCACACATGTAACATTTTAATACCCTCCGTGTGAAGACCTGATTGCCTTTAGATAACAGTCAACGGTATGCTTTGATCTGATTGCTTATGATGCACGCCGTGAAAAGAGGCAACCAGATTGACCAGAATGCTTTGATTCCTTACTAAAAGCTCTCGACTGTACCCCATCACTTAAGAACCTACGTGTGTTCCTGTAAGGGGGGGGGGATGTTTGCGATGTGCCATATTCTGCTGACTGCTTACAGATGTATTGGCCCATCACCTCATAGCCCAGTACCAGTAATTAAGCTAAAGAACAATGACTTGGGTACATCTAAAAGAAAAACAGAAAATAACCCGCCCCAACATCATTTCTTTTTCTTCTTTTGGTTTGATTCTTCAAATGTCGGGCCAGTTGAGAAATCTAAAAACATATTAAAAAAGTACAGGAAATGCTGACACGGAACATTTCTGGAGTCCATTCAAAGCTATCATATTTTGATTCCATCATGGCTTTCTTTTCTTTTTCTCTCCCTGTGTTGCTTTAATCAATGAGAGGCCGGAGTCACTGATCTGTCCTCCAGCGCGTTTGCCTCGGATCCCCTCTCAGTCGGTGTGGAAAATCCGTGTCATCTGACTCCGTCTCCACTGGTTCTGATTAGTGAGGAGTGCTCCAGGAGTACTGGATCGTGGGTCTCTAGCTCACATTAACCACGGTCGGGCCCCGATTCCACGCCGGTCGCTCGCTCATCTTTTTCACAATCCAACCAGTTGCCCGACTTGTCTGCTAGGAGTTTGCTGATAAAGTCTGGTTAGAGAACCCAAAAAGTGAGTGTCAAAGGGTTTTGATTCCTTCTGTTGAGATGATATAGTCAGACCCGATCCTATTAGACCTTGCTTAAGTGTTGACACATGAGTGTAATGGCTGGGGTACGTGAAATGCAGAACTAACGGTATGCTAAACAGTTTGTTCCATTGCACAAACCAAAATCTCTTCCAGACATTTCTTCTTTTTTCTTTTTTTTTTACTTGGATATGTATTTTTTCAATAATGCAAGAGATTTTAATATTTAGAGTCATGAAACTCATTTTTTTCCTTTTCTTTTTCCATGCTTGTTTCAACATCAAAAGCTTTGTCAAAAGCCTTATTAAAAACTATTTATGAAAAAGACCAGGTAGAGCATAAAACATAAATCTATGTGCCGAACTCCTCTGGTGGTTAAAACAAAGTCAGCACCACAATGTCTTTGAAAGACGAAAAACGGGTCATTCTGAGGCCTCATCAAGTAACTAAATCAAAGTAAGGAGTCGTCATAGCCTAAGGAGTGAACTTAGAGGAGTGAAAACCATTAAAAGAGTATTGTGCAGGCTGTTTAGGGAGAATTAAAGCAAGGAAGAAAAAAAAAGAGATACGGCATAAAGAAATCACAAAAGCAAAACAACCACAACAGTAGAGTTTGCTTTTAAAAACCAAAGGGACTGAGCAAATGAGAAAGTGCATGGTCTCCTTTAGGCTTTATGTGTGGTTTTTGCGTATATCTGTCTAATATCATGCACCATAAACTGCAAAGAATGCAGGGGCTTTTGTAGCTCACAAGATTAACAGGACCTGCAGTTCAGCAGCAGAGATAAGAAAAAAACAGAAAGTGCTCCGGTTTAACTGCATTGTTGTTCCTCCACGTTCTACAAGAATTACTTCCGTCTGTTCACTTAAGTATCCATAGAATAACATCAGAATTTGTGATTCTTGCCATAACATTTGATCAGAGTGCATTGTGTTAAAAATGAGAGCTGCTGCAATTTCATAGGCAGAAATAATTATACAAAAACAACACGGTTGCATGAGAGATGGTTAGAGTAGTAAGCTGTAAGGCAGACTTATAGAAACCACAAACCCGCTCATTAAACCGACTCAGGAAAGGCAAGACAGGGACATTGTGTGTGATGTCACCTCTGATACGCTGTGAGCTTTCCTTTGTGTAAATACTGATAGGTGTACGTTGGTGTCGCCCGCCGAAAATGGCTGATCTACAAGCTAAATTGTAGATCTAACCTCCACATCTACATAATACTGCACATATACGTATCTGAGCATGTCACAAATAACAAACTTTGAAATATTGAATTTTGGCTTTTTCTCCCCTTTTCTCTTTCTTTCCTGCCTCCTCTGTTCCGTTCTTCCTCCCCTCTCTCAGGAGGCTGATTGCTGGGAGCGGTCAGTGGGGAGGGTTACTGAAATCATATCGGCTTTGATCCGGGACAGGAGCACTGCCCTGGTTGGACAGCTGCTACAGGCATGAGGAGAACCAGCACACGTCCACAAAAGCCCCTCATGTCCACTCCAGCCCAGAGTAGACCCACTGCTGGCTGGACCATTCCTAGGGCTGGGCGATATGGACAAAATCAAATATCACTATGTATTTTTTTTACCAAATACCTCAATATTGACATTGGGTCGATAATATTGTATTGTGTCGATAATATCAATGTTCTTTAAAAAAAAGTAGTGAAAATAGCCGAGCTACAAGCTCACATCGTGTCACTTTGTGAGCTTGCACATCTGGTACTTCTGTTATTTTTGACAAATTTGACAATGTTTCAATGCTTGAAAGTATAAAATAAGGCTTAAGTGATTAAAACCATCACGATATTATGACACGCAGAATCCCAGATTATATCTAATGTCAAATGCTAATAGATAAAAGCTCTGGTTTTTGCTTGTTCTCTCTAGGCACTTTGGCACCAACCACCACTTGGAGGGTATGTTCTATTCAGTCCTCAAACCCAAATCTGTGTGAAGCCTGACATTTACAGTAATTGATGAAAGCAGTGTACTTATATTGGCTGGTGTTGGTGCCAACTGATGTCACTATCTGTTGAACTTCATAGAGGGTGACATCACCTGGCACTAACACCAGTCAATAGCAGAGCACCAGTTCAATACCCTGCTTTTCACAATTAGATGTCAGGCTTCACACAAACTAGTTTTTTTTTTCTTTTCGCTCTTTAAGGTTTATGCTTATTATTGACCCCCTAGGCTGATTTTGTTTTCCAGTTCAGGTTAAAAACTACAGAAGGGTAAAAAAGTGGAAGGCTGCATAAGGCTGACCTTATTGTAAACCGTGTAAGCAATGCAGCTGCAGCTAATAAAATTAATAACGGTTGTGTTAGATTTCGGTGTGTGAATGTGCAAGCATTGACAATCCTATTGACTACTATCTATGCTTATTGCTTGCACATTGGCACACACATTGCTCTTGCTTGTTTTAGCTGCAGCTGTGTTGCATATTAGCCTGCCATGCTTTTACCCTTCTGCAGTATTTGACCTGTACATCCCAACAAACTACAAAATCGACCTAGGGTTTCATGTAGCCTTCGTGTACCTGCACCCTACAGATACAGGCCAAGTTAATGAGGCAGTATTGTTATTATCGGAGTGCAAGAATGAGACAAAGTGTTGACGTCAATACATCTTTGTCAGGTTTGTCCTGACAGAAGATGTATTGAAACGTCATCTTATTCTTGCACACTGATAATAAAGAAAAGGCTCGTCATTGTCTGAGATGCTCCAGTGCCATTTTTTACCTTTTGCCATGTGTGTCCTGCTCCTGAAACCAGCCTAAATCTGGTTTGAGGCGCGCTGTGGAACCCCCCCTTGTTGCAGTATTGTTATTATTTCAACTTGAATGAATTCACAGCCCATTTTCAGCATGCCGGTGTGTCTAGTTTGGAGCACCTTTACAACACTGTATCTATTCATGTGTTTTTAACATAGCCTTACTGAATGTTGTGTTGTTGTCCCAAACTAGACCTAGTGAAATGCCGAAAATGACACCTTCTCTTGAAGAGTGATGTTAGCAAACTTCTTATGGTAATTTGTTCTGTAAACAACTAATTTTAAATGTTAAAAAAGTTACAATAAAGTTATGCTTTTCCATCTCTTTTAACTTTATTCTCGTGCAGTTCATTTTTGGCTCATACAAACCTGCACCCGGAGAAGGAGTGACAAAACGGATCCCCATACAGCCATCGCTTCTCTTGTCTCCCTACTTGCCCTGTGGCTCTACACTCTGTATGTATAATGTTTAACACTGAGAGTGTACAAATGTAACTAAATGGACCTTAAGTGTCCATTTGGTTACATTTGTACACTCAGTTACGAATGGCTAAATTAACACTGAGGATTTTACTGTATATAATGTATATCCCAGGCTGAAAATGGTGACAGTCACCTTTTGTAATAAAGGGCAAATTTAAGCGTTTTTTTTTTTTTAAACATAAAACATCAGGCCCATATCTGAGACCTCACACATCACTGGAGTTTTCAATGAAGGCGCTTAGGATAAAAGACTCTCCTGTTTCCTCTTGTAAAGTAGGTCTAATATGAGGAGACCCTGAGGCATTTTCTTTACTCTTGCTACTGCGTATAGGCTGATGATAGGTGAAAGAGTACCCTAGGCCACTGGTCGTCAAACCTTTAAATTTCATTACTTCCATAACTCTCAGTTGCAAACCTGTAAGGGTCCATTTGGAACCCCCTCAAAGACCCTGAACTCCTCTTTGAGAACCACTGCCCTGGGCCAAGGGTACACACACGCTTGTTCTTCAATGACCCAGAAAGTCACCCAATATACTGCTGTATTTACTCATGATAAATATTTGCCAATTAATTGTTAGAATGCAACCTGAAGCTAAAGAAAGAGATAAGATAACATGAACATAAAATGAATCCCAAAGATTATAGCTATAATTCCTGAAAATATCGTTTTGCAATGCTTCATCAGTAGTGGGGGAAACAGAGTTGCTAGGCTGGAAACAGGAAAAGTAAAACCTATTTGCCAAAAGAAGCCTAATTTATTGATAAAAGGCATTAGCATTTATATGCAAAAAAATATTTAAAAAAAATAAATCACAAGTCACAAGACATGAGGTTTTCTTCTCCAGTGACTCCATAAACAAGATACATATTTTGATCAAGTTTTGCCTGAGTAAGAACTTTTTGCTGAAAAACTGTTTGTTTTTGTAAAGTTTTTCAAGGCACCCGAAAGGCTGCTCTTAAAGTACATAAACAAATTTAGAACGGCAAATGTTGCTATCTGCAAATTCAGTTTAAATACATAGCAGAAATTACTGAATGCTGCAGTTTAAAAGTGAATATAGTGTTTTTTTTCTTACTTGACTAATGAAATTAATTACATTGACATTCTAATGCAGCCCAATAGTTACTGTATATGACCTAGCTTTGGGTCACGACCCACAAGTTTGCGCACCACTGCTTTGGGCGATAGTGTGCTGCTATTGTGTCAAATGTTTTGAAGCAAAGCCCCAACTGTCAAATAAACGGAGAGCCTAGGTCATTAGAGGTGATCAGGGCTTATCCCACTTCTTAGCTATAGCTGTGTGTGTGTGTGTGTGTGTGTGTGTGTGTGTGTGTGTGTGTGTGTGTGTGTGTGTGTGTGTGTGTGTGTGTGTGTGTGTGTGTGTGTGTGTGTGTGTGGTTGTCCTCCGGATACTGTGGACTGTATGTCACAGGGGGAGTGATGAAAAAGCCTCATACATCAAAGCATCTTTTTAGTTGTTGATCACCAAACATTCCAGTGTGTGCGGCACACATCCCGAGTTGCTTTGTGTTCACTTCTCACACTTCCAGGGCATCTCCAGTTTCCTGCATCTTAACATCCTCCACAAAATGAGTGGAATTCCATGTGTTGATAGAGGCCTGCCTCCAGGGTGACAACCACTACTTTATTCTTGGGAAGGGATGAGAGGTGATTCTTTAAATAGATTTTTGAAATGGATTTGTGATAATTAAAGCATGTCTCCTTACATGGCTTGTAGGAGTTACCAATGTTTGATTTTGACCTAAGTTTGCTCTGTACTTGGACCGCTTTTTTCCCTGTCTACACAAAATCTCTTGCCAAAAATAGCCGATCTACAAGCTCACAACGCGTCGAAACATGACGCGTTGTGAGATTGTAGATCTACTATTGTTGGCTAATTTTTGAGCTAATGCTGGTGTTCGAGTGGGTAATTATATGATTGAAATCATACTTTAAGTGAATCTGTCCAAGGAGTTATAAGGGTTATAATGTTATGTTGTAATCTAGGTGTATGGGGACACCTGCTGGACAGCATGGCCATGAAGTCTCCTACTCAGTTTGGTTGTATTAGCATTCTATCTCCAGTAGAGGGCTATATTGAGCCTTCTTTGAGACAGCTACACAACTACACAAATTGCTTCTCATTTATTTGGTGTGAAAATGTTTACCTTAGGGCCCAATACCACAGAACTGGCGGCTAGTTATGTCAGTGTCATTAGAAATGAACGGAACGAAAAGTGGCATCATTATGGTGCATAAAATATATTCGTACCAATGTACCTAATAATGTGTATAATAATGCCCCTAATTTTGTGCCAATTTTTGTTGCCAGCGGGCCTACCCTGTCTGAGACCCAGAGTGGAGTTGGTTTTGCTCTAACTTCTAAGCCACAGGCCAGGTTTGTTTAGCACCACCAGTGGTACTGAAGGTTGACAGGGGGAACCAACTCGGATACCACAGTATATGGCTGTCTGCAGGTCTGCCATTCCCAGACAGCACGTCGTCACCCTGGCCAGCCAACCACACTCTGATTATGGCCTAGATGCTGTTTTGCCCCTGAGCCATGTAAGTAAGAGTGCTGTATATGTACTGTATGTGCATGCCTTCCCAAAGCTTTACGTTTCGTGTGTATACAGATACGTCTATCTGCCTATGCCCTAAACTTGGATCACCACGTTTGGGTTCACTGGGGCCAAAGGGTCCCCAAGTCTTAAGCACAAAGGAAGGAATGCTTGCCAACAAACCTCACACACCAATAGCCACAAGAAACACTTCCTGGATACTTCAAAACAGACATAGAAAGGGGTCAGAAGAGCATCCAAAGCATGTTGCACAGAATATATAATGACCGTGCAGCCAGGATGCTGGATTCTGTTGAGCACCATGTACAATAGTGTTGGAAAAGAATGCAGGAGGGAAGGTGTTTCGGAATGTGACCTAATGAAGTCATTCTGAACCTGGAGAATCTGGAATCCACACGAGTGTTACTGGAAAAGTTTCAAGGTGTTATTTAGTGTTAGGTCTTGTGTACAGTTACTACATAAGAGTAACATTTATTTTTGTTTGGTTCCTCAGACATAGCAGTATTCGTAGTGCAGAAGAATGATTCATTATACTATATTGTTATTATGGGCGTATATATAGTATCTAACTTTTATATTTTGCCATCACGTATAGTACTTATATAACACTGTTTCTATACTATGAGGTGATATTGAACATTGTGTGAATGTATTTGAGTAAACACATACACATATTTGTTTGTTGGTCAATAGACTACAGACTAGCGTCTACTAGATTGTGTCATCGCCGTCTGCTTGAAATGCTATATTAAGGATGATGAAACATGATGACACATATGATATCTGGACATGTCACAATGACCAACCAATGACACTTGTGTCTAAAGGTCTGTGATTCAAATAGAGATGAGAGGACAGACTGGACATATTAGGACTGCAACATGAATTCTGATGATGGAGGCAGGATGCTCATATTGAAACACTTTGTGAGTGGTAGGTAAGAATAGATTTGAGCCTGTCTGCTTGATAGGATGGTATGTAAGCACCCAGGAACTACATGGTACTTGTTGATTCTGCTGCCTGCTCTCGCGTGTGCTAGATTAGACCTAGAATGTTAAAGTGTACTTCATGCTGAATAAATACTGAACATGCAGACTGGCCTGTCATCCTTGCTTGGGATGCCTTGCTCCTCGAGAGATTTCACCACAATACAATACATTATGATATTTGGTAGCTTGTAAGAGCCTACAGATGTCTCCACTAGGCCTGATAGCTATTGTTTTGGTTACAGCCTGTATTGTTATAGTTCAGCTTGTCCTTGAAGCAGCTAGTGTAACTATTGTCTGAACCCTGTGCTCCTTGGCGGAATTACCGTACCACCGACCACTGAGTGTTATTGTACTTCTCCCCATGATATCATGTACATTAAAGCATAACCATCACCACCTAGAATATTGCCTCGACTCCTATCGCCTCATCAATTCACTGATTGATCCAGAATTCCACGACAGTAGTAATAATGAAAATAAATAATAATTTAAAAACCAAATGTACGTATATCAAGAGGAATTACAAATAGAACAGTTTTGACCATTGTGCATTGTGCAACGCTTATTGTGCTTGAAGGTGCTTTGCATAAAGTTCTAACTCCTATAATATCATATAGTCAGGGGATATTTAAAAAATCTTGGAATAAATTCCTTACCAAAAAAAATCTTCACCAATGTGTTTGTAAAGGTGTCTAGTAATACATCTCACAAAGACTGAAATGCAGTTTCCCTAGGAGAATTTGTGACAGCTCCTGAAAGTTGGGGTACCCACCACAACCTTATGCGGGGAAAAAAAATCCAATTTTAATTCTGTTTTAAGTAGCATGTGAGGGGTCAAACTAGGGTGTTTTTATGATTCTGAATCCATTGCAAGCATTTGTTTTGCACCAAAACCACTCCTTGGGCTAAAAACGGCCATAGCCATCCTTTTCCAGGTATACTTTTTGTGTAAAAAGCCCATTGAGATTGGGCCGTTTTTAGCCCAAGGAGTGGTTTTGGTGCAAAACAAATGCTTGCAATGGATTCAGAATCATAAAAACACCCTAGTTTGACCCCTCACATGCTACTTAAAACAGAATTAAATTTTGATTTCTTTCCCCCGCATAAGGTTATGGTGGGTACCCCAACTTTCAGCAGCTGTCAAAAATTCCCCTAGGGAAACTGCATTTCAGTCTTTGTGAGATGTGTTACTAGACACTTTTACAAACACATTGGTGAAGATTTTTTTTGGTAAGGAATTTATTCCAAGACTGGACATTTTTCTGCTAATATCCCCTGACTAATAGGGGTTTGGGGGAGCAACATACTGTTAATGTTCATGTTAATTAGGGCTGCAACTGTTACAATAATCAAACCAATCAATTATAAAAAAATTAAATAAACGATTTTAACACTAATCAATTTAGAAAATAAATTGTATCTTTAGGTGAAAGTTACAGGAGTACATACAGTATGATGTGTGAATAGAAATGTTAGCTTATCATATGAACACAGTCTTCCATACTATATTCAAGGGCTTTAGAGAAACAACATTTTTGAGTTGCTTATCACTTCAGCTTTGCGTACAAGGGGTAGACACAGTCCATTATTAAACAAATGTGGCATTTCTTTTGTGTGTCCCCGATTATTATTAGTAATTATTTCTAGACTTTAGTACTAACTTTCAATTGAATATATACACTAACACACACGATACACAGACGTACACATCCTATATTGTTTGTATGTCTTTAAATACAGTAACAAAGTACAGTAATAAATGGACCAGTAGGGCTGCAACAGTTAATCGGAGTAATCAAAGTCTATTATAAAAAAATCATCATTTTGAATGGTTTGTGTCGATTCAAAGATACATATAAATAGAAAGATTTAAATTATATAAAAGAGATTATTCAGTTAACCAAAACATAATGGATAGAATAATCGCTAAGAAAACAACCTATAACTGCAACCCTAATGTTAATGTCACATTAATGGCTTGTGGGTTTCACTTTGCCATTTTAGGTGAACTGTGTTTCTCTGTAGGCTATATCATCTTACTTAATTCAAGCTCTGTCTTCTGGTAGCTGTTAAAGAGACTGGTAAGGAAGGTTTTCTGCACCGCAATACATCTGTCTTGATGGCAAGAGTGAATGCTGTTACTGTACTTGTGATCGAAATTGGTTAAGATTTTATGGACACTAGTGTGGGAGCCGTCTGTCTGCTTGTCAGCTACGGAGGGTGATGGACAAGTCATCAATGACCTGTTCTCCCGTGTGGAGTAATCTGTTGATTTAGGCAGCATTCCCATACCACACGGACGGAACCTGGCAGAATACCTTCTATTGTATTTTCTATTGTGTGGTCCCCCCTGCTAACCCACATGTTTCTCTCGTCCCCTAAACCTGACCACTCGTGCTGGCCAAATGAATTCCACATTTTCTCCCCTCCTGTGCTGTCATTGGTCTGCACACATGAGGCTATCCTTATAAATGGGACACAGCAGGACGTGTGGGCTCTTGAGCTGACAGCCTGGCCTGAAACAGCTTGCTGGAAATGGAGACTCCATCACTCAGTCAGTCAAGCAGCCATCCAGTCAGTCAGTGTGTGGCTTCATATGACATAATGCCTGGTTCTGGTTCAACCCAGTACCCATAGTGTCCAGAGTGAATAGGGCCGGGGGCCCATAGTGGTGCCGTGGTGAGCCACAATTGTGCGGTGAGCAACCCTCTGATGAGTGGCAAGTTCTGAAGAGTTGCCTTCGTTTACTGTGGCTGCATCACGGTTTTGTTCAGCAGAGTGAAATCAAGTCAAATGTATTCATGAAGCTCTTTTAGCAAAGTAAGTGTGTTATATATTGATGTCTCGTCCACATGCATCATTGTGCGGAAGTGGTTACGAGAGCACATTCAACAGTGGGAAGGAGAGTTGAGCAAGAGGACTGGAAAGAAAGCTACTTTAAATGCACTTCCATGAAGTACTACTGTACACCTGTTCACCTGTACCAGGTTGTCAGTTTGAACCCCTGCTATGTATTGTAGTCAGCTTGTGTTAGTAAGATAACAGCATGGCTAAATCAAAGAGGAATCATTAAGTGTAGAAATGCAAAGGGGGGTCCGGGTGGTGTTGGACTAAATCAGTCACCCACCACCATTTAGGGTTAGGATTCCTGGCAGTGATGCCTCCGCCTTGGCTGGGTGCTCCGATAAACACAGTGTTCGTGGGTGGGAAGCCGGTAGGACACTGTGTCCTTGTCACTGCACTAGTGATTCCTACTGATTGATCAGGGTGCCTGTTGAGCAGGGAACGGAGCTGGGGAAGATACTGTGAACGTTACACTCTCCTGGTGAAATTCACGTAAAAAAGAAGTGGCTGTCAACTCTGTGTGTATCAGTGGAGGCATGTGGTTGTATACACTCTCCCTACAACAGCAGTGAGAGGTACCACAGTACACATGGGGGGTAATTGGCATCTGCGATTTTAGCCTCTGCTAGCAGAAGGGGGCAAGAACTATTTACAGTAATGCCACTGCATACTGTAGGCCTATGCCAAATGCCAAAATCTAATCCGTATGAACTTGAACTACTTGACCCTGTCTTTTACTTCAAATCACAATCACATTTATTCAATCATTTTGTTAATTAGTCTAAATGTAAAGATAAAAAATTACAAAAAAACTAAAGATGACAAAAAAACAAAAGCTGAGTGAAAGCCCCCACCCACCTTTCCCCCTATAAAATCGGCACTGGTAGTTGCCAATGATTAAATTGGACAAAATTAGAATAACAGAGTCTAATGGCGTGGCTTCCCTTTCCCTGTTCAATCTTTAGCTTTTCATTGTTAGTTAAGTGAGTAGACCTGCAGTTGATGAACGAAGTTGCTCTGTATTATGTAAACATTAAAACAGACATAATTCTGATATTTTAACAGAGCAGGATTTCCCCCTTGAAATAGCATTGAATTATGGTAAGGTTATCCTACTCAATCAGCTGTTGCCCAGCTGTTAGACAACCAACTAGCAATTCCAGCGTAGTCCCTCTGGGTTAAAATATTAACAGCTGATGGGGCAGCCCCTTCCGGGTAATGGGAACGAAAACCATATAGCGTGTGCAACATCTGACAGTATTTCATGATAAGATCTCAATGTGTTTTTTCATGTTGTGTTGTTTTTCTTAACACTACATGGCGTCCCTGTAGGATATGGGAACGTAACAGTTAATGCGTGAGTGACACTGAGATGGGGTCTAATAACAGCGTGGCCTCCCAGGTGAATCTCATACATCATGTTGAGGTTGGCGGAACTGACATTATGAATTCACAAAATGTGAAAAATATTCACACAAAAAATAAGTTCATAATATGTGACAAATATTTGGTATTCGATGTACTGTGCTTGGCCTACTGGCAGCGTGCATAAGAAATATGGCACTGATCAGTCCAGTGGTTTGTGACATTAGCCACAGACACGAACACTCTTCTAGACTAGGCGGTTTGTCCATGGCATAGTGGATTGTACATGTATTTTGAAAAATAATATGGTGATACTCAGCATTGACAAACAGGCGGCTTGTGGGCATGTTGACTAGTGCAGTGATGGTCTGTTTCCTTTGGACAAATAGCGATCGTTATAATGCTTCACATATCAAGTACAACAGGGCATCACAAAAACAATGTTGGTGTAACAGAATTTCCTGAAAAAACATTTTTACATGCATACATGCTTTATGAAGTAAGATCCCATTTGAACACATGAGTTTCACATTGACACTTCACTTAATCAGGCATTCCCTTGTTGTTCAGACTGTTTATTTGTTTGGCAATTATTGCTTTGTTTTGATGGGAGAGTGTAGAGAGACCGGAAGTGAGGGTAGGGAGGGAAAGATGAGCAACACATGACTTGGGCTGGAATCGGACCGGAGATGTGGCAACCATATGGTTGGCGCACTAACCATTCACCCACCCATGCACTGCCAGACGTTTGTTCATGGCTGGAGGTGGTGCTGTTGAGAAGGCTGTCAGAGTGAATTAATAGTTTTCTCCGTTTTCCCAAACCCAGCTTCTAAGCAAGTCACAAATTTGGACAGGGTTTACCTAATGATCATTGATTATTTGTTTATTAACAGGAGTGTAATCCTTTCCTAATTCTTATCCTCCAGTCTTTCTCAGTGGGCATAAATTGAAGGTCTTGCCAGTACTCCCCTCTCCAGCATGCCCCCCAACTCACACAAACAGTAGGCCTCCCATATTTACAGTATATCCCATAGTTGTGGTGTACAAATGGCAGCAAATGACATGTATAATTATTAATTGATTTAATTCATCAGTAAAAGTTCACAATAATTTGTGAGTCATCAGAAAAATCTTAACAAAAATGTGAACAAATTAGAAGATAATTCCAACAAAAATTATAGAAAATGTTAAAAGTTATTGATCCTTAAATTTGCATACAATGTTGCTAATTACCAGCACTTGTTCTGAATCATCCTTTGTTCTACCTAACCTTTTACATCTCACTGTCTTTCTCTGCTTCTCATTCTTTTCGATTAAACATTTGAAGAATTGAACACTGCATCTTGGTGTTGTGTTAACACATTGACTGCAGTTTTATGCCAGGGGTTTTTCATTGAAAAAAATAAGTACTCAGGAGCCGAGATACAGACTTTTTAAGTTTTAAGTTAAAAAGGAAGTGGATAGGAGTCTAAATCTTCAAAAAATCATATCTCCTTGGTCTTTGGGTCAAATAAAAAAAATGTAAAAAAAAGCAAGTGATGGATTCTAAAGAACGCAAAGAACGCATATATGCGTTCTTGGCAGGCAATATGTTAACTGTCATATCATGTGTTACCAAATATATGTACTTACAGTACCTGTGTGGTGTTGTAATAGTGTTCCTTCTTAATTTGAGGACGTTAGATATTTTGGTACAAATTAGTAGTTAACTAATTCATGAGTTCAGGAGGATCTTTCATGATAGCATGTGGTTGTACGATCATTAGACTTTTGATTATCATTGCAGTCAAATGAAGAACTCAGCCAGTTACAGTGGCTATTATGGTATTGTCATGTTAAGCAGCTCTATCTTACAAACCTCATGCTCACGGATCTGGCTGCATGTTCTTAGATTTATTTTTATTTTTATTCACAGGAACAGCAATTATGTTTTTGGTATTTTGTCACTGTAATCATCATCAGAGCGCTATAAACCCTGAAACCATGGAAAGAACCATGATGACAGACACATATGACTTTTTGAATGAATTCTTTGACGACAGTATACTATGGTGTTTTTACAGCGTGGCTCCAAGCGGCGAGCCGTCCAGAAGAGTGTTCGTCCAAATGTATGTCGCCAAAATGTATGTGTGTTTTTGTGTCCGCCCATCAGTCAATCTGTCACGGCCAATTTTGTAAACAATTACATGATCAGCACCACATTTCTTGCTGATAGTTGGCCAAGGAAGTAAATCGCTGAATATTTTAATACCTTTTAGAAGAGTCAATAGAGTCAATCTTGGCTAAAACTTGAGGTTGATTCCTCTTTGTTTTCATCCTTCTTAAAATCTTGCTCAGTGGCTCGTTCAGCTTGTAGTACCAGTAAGCCTAAGACTGAATTACCGATGCCTGGCATGTCTCACAGTGAGGTTCTTTTTACACCTTTTCAACATTGCGGTGGTAAGGACCAAATAAACAAACAATTGATGTAAAAAAAAAAAAGAAACAAGGCCATTTATCGGAAAAACTGTCTTTTTCCTGTACATTTCGACATCTCCGTAAATATGTATCAAACCCATATCCGTAAACATCTGTATCCGTAAATTTCAACCACATAATACATAAACGGAGACTCTACGTTTATGTATATGTGGTCAAAATTGTGTCTGCAAATACTGACCTCCACTTTAGTCTTTGACTTGTCAAACTCAGCAGGAAACAAATACACTGTGTCTGTTGCACTAACATGGAAAACCATAAACAGACAATAAACCATCTGGTTAGCCCTGTGGGGTAAAGTTCCTGCCTTTGTAGAGACTGGGGTTTGAAATCTCCACAGTGCCTCCGGCTTGGCCGGCACTCAAACGAACTCAATTGGCCATGTTCGCAGGTGTGACGCCAGATAGGGAGGGCAACCTCCGTCGCTGCACTAGTGACTCCTACAGGTTGTTCGTCAGGAAGCGCAACTGGGAGGGGATGGCGTGTTCCTCCGCATATATTACACCCTCCCGGTGAAACTGACTGGAACGTGCCCTGACCTGTGCACATGAGAGTATAATCAGGAGAGAAGACACAAGGACAAGACAATCAGTAGAGTACAGGACTTGAATGGTAAACTTCGGGATAGTAGTCAAATGCAGAGGAATGGCAGGACAGAGTGTGAGATTGAAAGACTGAGCTTCAGCTTCATCAGAGACATTTGTTATACGGGCCCCCCCCCCCCCCCCCCCTTCCCCCCCACCCACACACACACACACACACACACTTCCCACAACATCAACAGTTACAAACTGTGTGTACGTGCCAGTGATGTGTAATAGTGAATTTAGTAATGGTGTGAATTGGCCCAAATTAAGCCCAGCGATTATCTATAATTACCATGGTGGGTTGGTTAGTCCTATCGCTCATCAACGCTGATTATTTGTGTTTGGACAGGCTGGGTGCTGTGGGAGCTTCATCTTAGGTGGGGAATGGAGAAAATGACTCATACTGTATACTGTGTGTGCGTGTGCATGCGTGTGCAAGCGTGCGTGCGTGCGTATACAGTACATGTCTGCAAGTTTGTGTGAATGCATACATCCAATGATGCCACAGTGGGCTGTATAAATGATAGGACGTGCAACCTGTGAGAACCATATGACAGTGATCACAGAAAACAGTCATGAATCCTCACAGAGTCTAGAAAAACGTATTTAGGGAAGAATGGATGCAATAATTATTTAATGAAAAGGCTTCACTGGAATGATATATAGATTTGGATCATTCTAGCTAGAAACTTGAATATTGTAGGGATAGATGGGTGCTTTGGAGTGTGTGTTTGCGTGTGTGCATGCATGCGTGCGTGTCAGCGTGTGTGTGAGAGAGAAAGGGGGTTTAGTTGGAAGCAGCTGTGGATTTGGCTGCAGCATGCCTGTAAGAGCTCCTTACTGACAGCCAGGGTTTCGATTTGTAAAAAAAAAAAAGACATTTTCTTAACCACTTAAGCCCTGTTTACTTCATCGTACGACAAATAGCTAATATAGCCCAACTACAAGCCCACAAATTCTGACACATTTTGACACATTTGCCCAAAATAGTGACACCAGGGCTAATGTGGTTGACATACATTTTTGTATTAAACTGTTTTCACTTTGATATCAAACCTATAAGACAGTCTACATTTCCCAACAGGAAAGGCCTGTGCTGTACTTAATTCAGTCTGTCCAGAAGCAGGGATAAAACACAACCCGACAGGCGATAAAAATGAATGACCAGACGGGGGATATCAACAGCAGAGGCATGGATCCCCTTCCCATCCCCCCCCAGCAAATCGAACCCTGCTGACAGCCATGACGCTCATCTGCACATGAAAAAGCTCACGACTCTGCTTCATGAGGCTGTATCCAGTGGTGGAAAAAGTACTCACATTTTTACTTAATTAAGTAAAAGTATCAATACTGCAATGTAGAAATAAGTCCGGAATTGGTATTGGTATCAAAATGCACTTAAAGTACCAAAAGTACAAAGTACTCATTATGCAGAATGTCCCGTTTCACAAGTTTTCAAATGTATAAAATCTTTTGAAAATAGCAGATCTACTGTTGACGCATTGTGAGCTTGCAGATCGGCTATTTACAAATAGCCAACATGTATATATGGCTGAAGTGTATAATGTATGTTTTGTAATAATAATCAAAATCTACAAAGTAACTAGTAACTAAAGTTTTCAAATAATTGTAGTGGAGTAGAAGTAAAAGTACTGAAAATTGGAAATACTCTACACTACTTTACACCACTGGCTGTATCTTATGTGGACTATTTTCATTGCTCCTCAGATGCCAGTCAATCACGCCCACCATCAGTGGGTGAGAGAAGACATGTGAGAATTATGCCACGCACCCACACAAGTACCTGCAGGTGTAAACACAACCACACACACACACACACACACACATGGAGTCATGCAAACACACTTACACACAGTGCTTACTTTATACTTCACAAACAATTTATTGCACAATTAATGCAGACATACAGAATAATGACCCAAGGGCACTTTAGTGCAGTGCAGAAATAGAATGAAAATACAACACGCGCACGCACGCACGCACGCACGCACGCACGCACGCACGCACGCACGCACGCACGCACGCACGCACGCACGCACGCACGCACGCACGCACGCACGCACGCACGCACGCACGCACGCGCACACACACAGTGCAGACGAATTTTTCCCATGATCATTCATCCTCCATTCAGGACAACCTTCCCGAGGCCTGAGCTATGGACCTGTGCTCCCACTGGACCACGTTGAAGGATTGTATCAATTTTCTCTACAGCAAAACCTCAAACACAACAACAGTAAGTTGGTCATCATGGTCTGCCATAACATCTTGATTTGTGTCATAGGAGCAACACACACACACACACACACACACACACACACACACACACACACACACACACACACACACACACACACAAGCCATCTATTCCAGCACCACGCTGTGCAGAGAGCATACCGTTACTGTTGGGCAGAAACCTTGTATCTCCATATTTTAACTTTGTATGTGTTTTTTTTGGTAAATGAATGCCCTACTTCTTCATACTACAGTGTCACAGATCTACAAGCTCACGCTGTGAGCTTGTAGATCTGCTATTTTTGCTATTTTCGAATATTTCTTTAATGAAAGTGAAAGTGGTTAGACTTAACCACTTTAACCACGTCTGTGGGTTTAATAAATATTTAACCAATGTTAACAAGAAGCTTATGACTAAATAATAACTACACTGAATCCATTGGAACACAGGTTATTTTCCATTTCCTGAAAAGCAACGCTTTTGGACATACAAGGTTTCCACCCGACAGCTGACAATAACCCTTCGAGGGCCGACTCATCAGTTGGACGAGAAGAAATCTCCCTGGGTTTTGGGAGATCCCTGGATCTTTCTCTGAAATGATTTATGAGGCCAAATCACTCATAGCGCTCACTTCCTGTCAGTGAAATCTCCAGACGTCCTCCTCTGTTTTATACTGTCACGTCCCATCTAGATGGCTGGCTGTGGAATTTAGTGCGCGGCTGGATCAAGCCTTGTCCGCACATGTGTTTCACTGCGGGAAGTTCTGTGCCATCTGAACTCTTCATTTAGTCTTTAACCACGGCTTTTGCAAGGGGTTTTTATGTTGTATTGCCTCTCCAATTGCCTGGTCATCTCTCTCTGTCTGTGACTTGAATTGGTTTGTGCTGAAAGTATACAGGCTTTCATGCTGCACAACTGGTCAAACTCTTCAACTCGAATTTGGCTTCTTCAGTTGGCCCGGGCTTCCCTTGATGAAGCCTTTCCTGATGCCACAGCGATATTTTACTGCCTACTGGTCAGACAACAGAAGATCTTGTAATTTCCCTTGCGCGAGAGTTTTGCAGTAAAGAAAAATAAGGGAGTAGAACAGAGAGTGGGAGTGAGGCCAGTCGTATTTCTGTGACTCCAGTATATGCATCCTGAATGAGAGGTCCCGTTCTCTTTTCCAAATAGCAAATTAACTTGAGGCCTCTGAGTGGTGCCATGCTCGGGTGAGATTTATTGATCTGCAACAGCCCCTGGGCTCCTAATTGGCTGTCTTGGAGCTGACCCGACCCATGATGGTTCTCTCAGCTGCCACCCCCTCAAAATGGCTGCCCGGCCGCAACGCTGCGGTGTGTTAGGTTTGCCCAGCACTTTTCATAGTGCTCGGCCGTAAATCCTCTCTTTCCCTTTCCTACAATCTCCCTCTCCCTTTCCTCTATAACGTCTCCATTACCCAAGTCGTTTTGTCAGCACACCATTGGGCGTAACAGAATACCATGCTAACCGACATTTAGGTCATTTCCTCCTCTTACGACCAGATATTACGGTGCCGCGAAGGTAGCCGGGGGTTGCCAGATTGGAGTGCTGGGTTGCCAGATTGGGGACCCGGCTAATCTAATTAGAGAGTGAAGGAAAGAGGCCCACGAGGCCCGCAGGACTGGGGCCACGGTGGAGCCAGGAGTGGTTCCCCCTTCTGAAAAACTAAGCGCCGCAAAATACAATGTGGTAATGTCTGAGGACCTAATTCTTCCGGAGGAGGGAGAGAACAGGGCTCTGTCCTGCAGGCGGCCACATCCCTTGCTCTGACTTCAGAGAGAGAGAGACGAGGGGGTTGCGGGCAAGAAAGAGAGCCTGGGCATGATTTATGTCCTGCTGTGTAGACACAGAAATAAATCCAGCAGTGTTGTGCAGAGAGTGAAGCTGGACATACATCCTGTGTAAAGCACAGGATCAATTCTGAACGGGCTCCTTTGAAAAAAATTATAATATAAAAAATCCTAAATGAGCTAAATTCTCCCTCCATGTCAAAGCCAATGGTTTTGTTTTATGTCATCAAGCCGTTTTATGATTAGTTCCCGTTCTTCAAAAAGGGTGTGTGTGTGTGTGTGTGTGTGTGGGGGGGGGGGGGGTCTCTCTGTCTAAGTACTGTATATGATATATTAGGTTCTGTCTTTGGAGTTGAACCCTGGGCTCTCTGAGTTGATAATGAGGTCTGCAGTCGTGAATGCTTTGATAGTAGTGTATGGGGGGCCTCATTAAAAAAAGCACTACTAATTTGACGCGTAGGAGTTATTGCACTTATCACCCCACACCACACACAAGGGATCCGTGTCTTAGCAGTTTGGTGTCTGCTGTTGAACACATTTGCACGTACGCACGCACGCACGCACGCACAGAAATACTGACAGACACACACACACACACACACACACACACACACACACACACACACACACACACACACACACACACACACACACACACACACACACACACACACAGAAATACTGACAGACAGACACACACACACACACACACACACACACACACACACACACACACACACACACACACACACTTGCACACACACAGAGAGAGAGAGACCTCCAGGTGGCCAAGAGCTGTGCATATATTTCACACACTTCATGCTACGATCAATTTCACCTTGCATGCGTCCAGTTAAGTGTGCAACTTTTACAAGGGCTAGAGATCAGTTTCAGACCCCCTGAGAAACCCCGACTTCTTTCCATCTCTGCAGAGCGAACCCGGTGTTGACCAGTAAAACGATCAGTGGGTGTTTTTAGGTGTGACCTTTTGTACCCACTGGGAACGCAAACGTTCAAACCCACAGAACTATCTATACCAGTGGTTCCCGCAACGTTTTAGCTCGAGACCCAAAACAGAAATTATATGTTTGCCCGGTACCCAAACTATAGTGAAAATAGCAGATCTACATGCTCACAACGTGTCACCTCAGACCGCATTGCGAGCTTGTAGATCTGCTATTTTCACTACTTCTTAAACATTTTTTTTTACTTTTGACATTTTTTTTTAGAATTGTTTTTAATTGATACAATGTTGTTTTTAATAGTTGTTTTTAATTGATGAAAGGTTGTGATTTTGTTTTTGTTTAAACGTTTTTACATCTTTTGAAATAATATATGTACATTTTTAAATGTAGGAATAAAAAAAGGGAAATTTGCAAAAATTGGTCCGTGACCCAAACATGGGTCCCAACCCACTGTTTGGGAAACAGTGATCTACTGTATACTACACATTGTAACACATTATTAAAAATAATAATGAATAATATCGTGAAAATTGCTTGCCATATTGAAGAAACCGATAGCTCAACACAGTAAATTAACAGGGGATCAAACAGAAATACTTTAACCCTGCAAGACCCGGATATATTTCTACTTGCAAAAAAAATGTTTCAACCTTTCAGATGGTGTTGTAGGAGTACTTTGGAGAGGAAAATATAATGTTTTTTAAAATAAATAGTTTTCGTAAGGTTTTATTGAAATGTTGTAATATTACAACATTGGGTCTAACGGGTAGCAGAATGTCCTATAGGCCATTGTTACTCACTATCAGAATAACATGGCAAATGTCTATATACTTCACTAAAACAACTTAAGGGTTCATTTATATGGTTATGGTTTATTATTTGGCCTCAGAACAGTATACATTATGAATAATATTTGGCCTCAGAACAGTACATTATGAATAATAACATCAATAAGCCATATTTTTAAGTTTTTATTTTATTTTAGTCGATGTCCACATCACTCTCTCCATTCATTACAATATCCAACACATCCCTTGCAGTGAAGCGAGGCTCTCTCCTTGCTTGTGGCATTCTGAAATGATAAATGAAGACATACCTTTAGCACATTAGTAGCACATCTCACTGCAGGTACATATTTCACAAGTCACACAATACTGTCTGGCCAACCTATTGTGCTTTGCTTATCCTCACAAAGGCTAAGCACCATCATCACTGATGGTGCTTAGCCTAACAAAGGGATTGAGGATGGCTGTAAGTAAGCAATCCCCAACACCCATCACATGAACAATGATGAGTCTTAACTGGGCGACTCCCATATGAACAATTACCATACACTGATTGCTAATCACAAACATTACCAAAATATTTTGCTAAAACATTATAGGCAATGAAATGTTATAAGCTAATGCAGTATATTTGTCTTCGAGCACAATTGGTTACAAAATGTATTGTGAAAACGAATAATACTCCACTGCATTCCACTCTGTAAAATGAACAGGTGCATTGCTATTTGCTACCACCATGACCCAATGTTGTAAAAATACAACAAGTATAAAGCATGCTCTAATTTACATTTGGGGGATATCTTTCACAATAACAACATATCTACATGTTCTAGACATTCTAATGATCACCAAAATAATTATTACAGACATTTTACTTACTTTTTTGTGAGGAATCCTGTCCAGTGAAAAAGAGATTTTTCTTCCTTCAAGGATTTTCAAGTTGTGACATTTCCTGCCTCTGTGGGGGGTATTTATATGCAAATATCCTGGCCACTGACATTGCAAGACTAAACAATAGGATCCAATGATGATGTTTAGGTGAAAAAATAACAGGAAAACAAATGATTTATACACTTTTTTTGATAAAATACAAATGTTGTATTATTACAACAGCGGGTCTTGCAGGGTTAATTAGCAAATAAAAGCAGAGGAAACGCAGGTGAAGGGCTACCTTGCTCCGTCTCCTCTGGGTGACATGTAATTCTGAGGCAGGCCCTCCCTCTTGTCTCTTTACCATTTCTCCTTGTTCGACTAATTGGGATTCGTTGTGATTAAAGCCGCCAGATGCTCTGGCGAGCATTGTAAAAAAAAAAAAAAAAAAGGGAAAAAAAGGACCAAACCCATAAACTCACAGCTCTGTTTCTCCGACAGCTCTTTCTTGTGGAGAGCCCCAGGAATGTCAGCAATCTTACCATCAGCACAAGACGCCACAAATACTCGATTTTAAAATGTGTTTACAGTGAAACGTCCCACTAATGTGGTACAGATTTATTACCTATTTACTCTCCGGCTTGGCCCAGGCATTTGTTAGTCCAATTTCTGATCACTTTGACTACCTCATGCCAGACCGCGGCATGTAAACACACCACATGCAAGCTGGATAAGAGGAATGTATGTGTTAGTGTTTGTGTGGGTGTGAGACTGAGACTGTGAATCTGTGTATTTATGCCAGTGTGCATGCCCGTGTATTTGTATGTGTTTTCTTGCCTTCAAATGTGTGTTCTGTTTCTCGCTGTGTGTGTGTGTGTGTGTGTGTGTGTGTGTGTGTGTGTGTGTGTGTGTGTGTGTGTGTGTGTGTGTGTTCCACTCCCTACTCAGTGTTGTGTAATTATCACATCGTAATCAGCCTCCAATGAAAGGTCAATCAGGTGTAAGGTAAACATGGCAAAGTTGTCTAATACTGTACACTTCATTAAGAATGAAAATGGAGATGTCTGCTCTGCCTGATCACTGCTTGGCAGAAAGGCACGGTAGTATTTACACCACCCACCAGAAATATCTCCCATCCTACATCAGGATCCCTGGCCATTGAATGTCAGATTAATATATATCTATGTGTGTCGATTGACACATATCAGTCTCCTGTCTATATCTTGCACATGCCCTATTGCAGTGTGAGGACCCGTTCTACTTGTGTACGTATTTCCTGTATCACTATGTAAGTTATCAGGTCTTGACTCTATACACCTATGCCACCAAGACATTCCTATGCATTTATTGCACTTGGCGCATGAGATGATTCTGATTCTGATGAGGTTTATTTATCGAAGAGAGAGAGGAAAATGGCATCATGATGAGCGTCAGTACCGCCACTGCTGTGAGTCAGAATGAGCAATGGGGTGGTTTCCTCTTAATTGTTTGTGTGCTTTCTCCTCTAATTGAAAGTGGTTCCATGTTAGTGAAATATGTTACAGGTCAGGAGAGTCGGCATAATAAATGCTTTGTCTGATGGACGTTGAAAAAACAAGAGTTACCACAGGGGGGTTTCAGTATAAAGAGTTCTGATTTGTATGTTATGGATCACAGAGTGTGCGAAATAAAACTTTAAACAGAGTCCAGTGTTTATTTGTTCAGCAGTTTAGTTGGATTGTATTTTGCATACATTCACAATAAAAACAAAACACATTAAAACATCAAAAGATGATTATTTTCAATGTGGTCTACACCAAACAGCACCAGGAAATGTTATACATGCTGCAACATGAAAAATGATAAATAAGAAGATTCACATCAAAAATCAAATACAGCCACATGAAAAGTAGATTGAGGTCTGGTCGATTGGGGTCATAAAAGTTGCAGTTATATTGTTTAACCAAATTGCCTTGTTTGTAATCAATGGTAACTACCAAACTTCTCATAACTTAATCTTAAAATGTATATTCCTACTGACAACATTAGAATAAAACCTGCATTTATAGCTTACTTGTTTTATATGTAGCCTGATTTTTGGAATCTTACACCAAGATTGACTTATTATTAGACCTTTTGAATATCAATATCTTTTGAATATCAATTATCCTATGAAAGGTGATCTGGTCATTTGGTGCATCAGACATCACAAGATCCAAATGTAGGATATTTTCTTCTAAATCGACATCTCCAAAAACACAGCTCTATAATTCAAACTAGTTCTGCCTGAGCATTTTTGTCAGTGTGAAGCTGCAATATTGTTTCTTGTGGGAACATTTTTTTTGGATCCAAGTGTCTGTCTATACCGCATTGTTTCCCGAGTGGGGTTGTTCTGTCTCCCCCGCACTGAACACCTCCCTATTGTTTCCTGCTGAATGACTTAACGGTGCTAAAGTAACTGTCACACCGCTGGCCTTTCCCAACCTTCACACCTCCTTTGGTTCCTATCTTTACTCTCTTGAATCTATAAATCGTGTCTTGGTGTTGTGTTTCTTTCCCCAGTAGTCACATCTTGCGTTATATTCTGCACATTTGCTATTTGTTACATACGCTTTTGCTTTTAAGCTGCAGCATGAACTTGTTACTGTAGGTCGGCGGCCCTATACTCCTGAGATAGTCTTTGAGAAGCTAAAATGATATGCTCCTCCCAGCACTTGGAAGGAATATTGAGTCATCTGGTAACCTTCAGAGATACGTATTGTAC
The DNA here is from genome assembly GCF_963280865.1 of Gymnoscopelus braueri. Classification (NCBI taxonomy): domain Eukaryota; kingdom Metazoa; phylum Chordata; class Actinopteri; order Myctophiformes; family Myctophidae; genus Gymnoscopelus; species Gymnoscopelus braueri. The sequence goes on from NC_137605.1 coordinate 27,793,457, forward strand.
TGTACGCATACCCTAGTGAATTATGATAACTTACTCTGATCTTTCGCAAGAAGTGAGAACAAAAAGGGTTGAAGAGGCTATCGCAATGATCCCCTCAACCTCTACGGTGAGACTCTGTTGTACGGCAGTGTCGTGTGCCAAAAATAGCAGATCTAGACGTTCACGATACAGCGAGGCGTTGTGAGCTAGTAGATCTGCAATTTTTTGGGCATGCGACAATGTCATATCACAAAGTATAAATCAGGCTTTAATGTGTATCTTCATGGTTTACATTTACATCACTGCATTGTCAGTTCCTGTGTGCTGCTGTTTCTATGGGGTCATGGGTGGATTGTAGCCTTCCAGCAGGAAGTCCCACCTCCTCCTCCTCTTCTTCTGTTTTAACGAAGCCCCTGGGAGGTTTCGGAAAGCCCTGGAACCGAATGCTGTCCGTCCCATCCAAGCCCACCCCCCACCACCTCCTCCTCTCCCATTCCGCCGGTCTTGGACCAAACCCTACGTCCTGCACACACCACACTGTCACCATGGCTACTACTACACACAGGACAGCGTAGGGTCGCCTTTAAATGCAACTATGATTTCAACAGATGTCAATGGGATGTAGCAGAAGTCTCTAGCTTCCCTCACACATAATATTTCAGCCATCCATGGAAGAAAAAAAAGATACATAATGTTTGACAATAGGCATGTTTTTTTTTAAAAAACATGGTAACGTTTTGTATTTCATTTAGTGACATACTGAATGAATCCATTATGAATCAGTCCTGCACAGAACAAACACGGCAGCTCTCTGTTTGGTGTCACCAGACATGAAACACAGGAAATCGGCACAGGTTCAGTTCATCGTTCATAACAACCCATCCTAACCCTGTCCTCGTTAAAGGGGGATTTCTGCACCCAGTACAGCGTGCCTTTATATCCTCCTATTGTTCTGGCCATGCGTCATGTCCACACTATGGACGCTTCAGCTGAAGCCAGATACTGGTCTTCTCCTGACGTGGACATGGGATTGTTCTGGACCATGGTAGGGGAAATGCTTGGGAACTCCTCTTCCCAGCGTGAGAGTCGACGGAGCGCACAACAGCTCCCCGGGGGCCCAGCCAGCGACCTCGCTGAGTGAAAAGTATGCAGAGGTCACTGGGTTTCTATTGGGCAAGAGCTAAATCTGACTGACACCAGGCAGCAATAAACTTTGACTCTGGAGCTGTTCTGAGATGCAACTATTTGTAGAGGGATAAATATCAGAGGAATTGTATTAGAATTTCAACAAACACTTCAAAAAAATACATATAATACAATATAAATAAAATCTGACTGTCATTGGTATTATTTTGCTCTGATCTGTCTGATCCCTAATAAGATCCGATTCTCTTAAAGTATCAATTATGACACGTTTAATCATACAGTTAAACGTACATGAAATTGATACATACAGTAAAGTATGTCTCCCGTCCTGTCCATCCCCTCAATATTTGAATGAGACAGATAGATTATCATGACCCGCCATACCTCAGAGGTCAAGCATGTACAACATCAGTCATAGGCTAGCTGGGTCAGTGGGGATCAACAGCAGTATTGCTATTTTATGTTGTGTGCTTACACACCCTACCCCCTTTCAACACCCGCCAGCAGAGGTCAGCGTTCTCCTGCATACCTCAGTGACCTGGGAGAGGCGATGCAGCGCCTTGGGGCCTTGGCTCATGGTGTGGAGAGCTTCACTGACAGCAAAAGAGTGCAGTCTCAGTAGAACGGCCTGCCCTCAGTAGAACGGCCTGCCCTGAGACCTGACTGCTTGGGCCACGGTGTCATTTGCAGCTTGGGGAAAGTTCATACATCCATGGATATGTTTTTATTAGTCCCTGTGTGATTGCAGATCACCTTTTCAAGCAGCTCCTGGTCAAGAAAGCAGTGTCGAACAAAAGACGGTTACAGAAAAACAACACAAAAGCCGGATTTAGCTGTGAGCTCAGCAACAGATAACAAAAAACAAGTCCAGTGACTATAAAAGGTAACTTCCAAATCTCTCACATACCAAACACATTCTAAGTGTTATGTTGTCATTGAACAGCTATGGTGCTATAGCATGACAGTTGCTCAAGATCAAACCAACGGTGCCGAGTCTGAATTGAGTGTTAATGAGCTTCACCAGCCCCAACCCACTGACTTAACGTTAGTCAGAGTGCCTATAGGCTGGTCCGACACACAGTCAGCAACTAGAGGGAATCAACCCTCTGGGAATTATCCAGAAACCCCCAGGAACCTAAAGAGAGAAGGAAGCCGTTAAATCATAAAAGGTTGACTTCACTCTTCAGAATTATTAGGCTTATTGAAACAGCATGTTTAGGCAGGACCATCAGAGAGATGCTGAAGTGATGCAATATGGTCAGAGTTCTTCCAAAGCTGTTGGACGGAACCCCGACTTGTGGGCGTTCGAAACAAATTGCATTGTGAAACAGGAGGCATAGCATGGGTTCGGGGGGCCGGGGTGGAGGGCTGAGGCAATCGAAAAAATAAAAGCACTAATGGTCCCATTCACAGATTGGGGAGTAGGGGAGTCTGGAGCCGCTCAACGCCTGGCATCCATTCACACACGAGACCCTTGAAGGCAGCAAAGTGTGTTTGGGGGGTAAAATGGAGGAGGGCATTTACAAATTTAGTCTGGGAGGAAACAGGCTTAGCGCTGTTGGGTAATGTGCATGGCTGGCTGGAGCCGGGGCCTTTCGGTTTTGGTGGTTGTACCAGGTCCAGAATTAAATGGAGGTTTTAGTGGGGGGACCCTGGGCTGTTTGAGGTGTGGTCTGCCTTGGTGCTAGGTCCTGTACAATATCACACACGTCTACCCAGGCTCCAATGCCTCCAAGCTAAAGGCAGAGGGGAACCATCACGCTATCCACAAGGCAGCTCCAACCACCCCCATTATAGATGATGATCTCACTCTGGCTGTCTTTGGCCATTAAAGCGACAGAAAATGGCCACCTAAGAGCTGAACCGTTTCCTCAGTGACTTGCATTACACTACAGTATGAATGTACTGAAGTCATTGGATCAAAAATTAGACACAATTTTAGGGCATTTTTCTTTTAAATGTTATTAATAAATGCGAAACAGGAAATATTACTGTAACATCCCCCTGAATCCAGCGATCAGATTTCTAAAACCAAACCAAAGATATAGATGGATTTAAAATAATAATTTATTGTACCTTCTTTATACAGTATGCTATGTCAACACTAAATTCGAAAGCAAGCCAGACATTTTCTCATAATATTTTATATTAAATATATATAATTTTCCACTTCATTTAATGTAACAAGTGGTTCATTTATTCTCTTTCAAACTAAATAAACCAATAAACATCTATTAAATATTTGTTTTTGTAACTGCCTTATGCTTTTACACGTGCTCTTAGAATATTCCTATATGTACAGTAGTTTGGCCTGACAACAGGACAACTGAGCTGAGACTACATTTACTAAGACTACATCATATCTTCAACATCCCACTAACGTCTGTATAGACAGTTTTCGTCTGACAACTGTTATGAATCTGTAGCAGAAGTTAGAAGTGTAAAAAGCAGTGATGACTGCCTCTCTACCAGAGCCTGACATGCTGTCAACACATGCTCATCTTATCTGATTTCAATATATAACTTTGCATCGGGACACCACCAGGCAAGTGTATAAATTGTCTGTGAAGCCGATGTGTAATAATCTAGTCAAAAGTTCTAATATTGTCAAGGTCATTATTTTAATAGTTGTCAAACTGTATTTTATTTATAAGCTACACCAAATGAAAAATACATTACTTTAGCAGCTGTACAATAATTTCAAGAATTAACAGCATACCTCCTTTCCAGAACGATTTATTTCCAACGGAGATTTAAAGACAATTAAACAAAGAAAGGTTATTTTTAACAGATAAGACATCCATTCGGAAATATGTCTGTGGTTAATATCCATTTTTCAAATTTCCAATTTTATCCTAGGATGCCTATTTTGAATATTATCATTCAAAAGTGATTTAACAAGAGTTGAATTACTGTTCCAAAACATGAAATAAATGCCTCTTTAATGGCATGCTTTATATCTTTAGAGGTGCACAACATAGTGTACCCTAAAATCTTTCCATATTAGCTGAGGAATAAAATCATATAAATGTTTAATGACGATCATACACATATTGAGTCTTTTTAAATATCCAAATTATATTATGGACTAGAGGGTTACATCAAGGGGTTTTGAGTAAAACATATAACATTTTTGAGGCAATAAATTCTTTGCAGAAAGGGGCGGGCAGTATGTGGACTTTAACATATTAAAATGTTTGAATACTTTTTCATACTTTAGCCCGGGGGCCATTAAAATCTGATAGTCAGTCTGTCAGTTCTGCTTTTAGAACTGTTATTGTTGTCATCTCTACTTCACTCTAAGCATGTCGAACACTTTTAATACCACAGCTTGTAACTATTTCATATTGTAGTGTCATTATTCATTGTGTTTGGAGGGGCGCTGAGAAACCCTGTGACATTATTCTAGTGCTGAGGCCACTCTGCTTTGAAATATTATCTCTCGCCTTTCAAATGTATTATTCAACTATATTAACCTTTGTTTTAATCGTTTAGCACGGTACCTAGTGAAAATGATCCTATATAATGTACTCACACATGTCTAACAGTACAATGTTAAGTACAAACAGTGTGCAGTGTGTAGGTTACTGTTATTTATTAATTTACTGATTTTAATTTACTACCAGGTACTATTTTATCCATAAATTACCTTTCTCTACGACATAGATTATTAAACTGGATTTAGAGCCATTAAAGACTATAGTATGTCTATTGTCGGATAAAGGGCACTTCTGCAATAAGTATACATTTATTCAGGAACGGAGAGAAGAGTGAAGGGTGTATCACTGCCACCCAAGAGATCAAGCTGCATTTTGTCATTTTGAGGCCCCAGTAGGACATGAAACTCACAAGACACTACATGCGTCATGACCAATGTAAATGCAGTTCAAGTAGGCACAGCAAATTCCCGAGTGTTAATTTAACTCTGAGTGTTAAATAAATGAGTTAAATCATCACCCTTGATTTTAACAGTGCACATGGTACAAATCCTCTGTGTTAATTTATCCCATTCGTAACTCTGAGAGTGCACAAATGTAACCAAAACGGACCCCGTTTGTGCACTGTCCACATTTTGTGCACTCTCTGAGTTAAAGGTACTTCTTCCACGGTCGACCCGCGTGACAGGCCTGCAGGCCTCCCCATCATCTCCCTCCCGGGCCGACATGTCTGACTGACAGCCACAGGTTTAGCAGCAGGTATCTAGAGCACCGGTATCTGTCTACTCTGGAGGAACGAGCTGTCCTGACCTCACGGGGTCCCGTCATGGCTACAGGAACATCACACTCACATCACATCAACACAGCCTTGACCCCACAGCCTCTGTTCCCATCGCTCGGTTCCAAATCAGGGGACAAAAGTTTCACCCACTCCCAAACCATCTTCTCTTGCCTCCTCTATCTCCTTCTATCCCTTTTTGCGCACGTACGTACGTACGTATGCACGCATGCACGTATGCACGCACGCAAAGACACACACACGCACACGCACACGCACACGCACACGCACACGCACACGCACACACACACACACACACCCCCACACACGCACAGTCACACACACACACACACACACACACACACACACACACACACACACACACACACACACACACACACACACACACACACACACACACACACACACACACACACACACACACACACACACACACACACACACACACACACACACACACACACCTCTCACTGGTAGATATTGCCTCACAGCCTTACGGCAAGAGTGCACAAGGGGCAAAGAGCAGGATTCACTGAGACGCCCTCGCCACAGGGCATCACAGCTGAGAGAATCATGCCAGGATATTGGAACCACATGTGCATTAATACCAAGTCAAGGCCGGAGCCAATGCAGTTTTCACTAACCTGCTAATAGCCTTAATTTGTAACGTAAACAGCAGAGTCTGACACTCACTTACCTAAGGAGCCTTTAGCCGGGTGCTGCCTCCCTCCACTCCCTTCCGAGGGTATGACTGGGAGAGTGATAGCACCACAGTTAGAGCCTGCCTCGGCTGTGCTATCTGCTAAAGTCATTTTCTCTCAAAGAGGAATTAATTTCCTTTCTCAGGCGGGCCCCCGTGCATGTGGCACAGCCTGCCTGCGTAGCTGGAGTCAAATCCACTGCTGTATGGAGCTGTGACCCATTCATCTGCAGCACACGTCGTGGGAAAAGTCTGAAACAATCAACTGAAAAGTTTATTTATATATTTCTAAATCTGTTTTTATTTGTGTTAATAAAATCCTTTTATTATTAAATGTTTTATTCACCGTAAAAGTATTCTGTTAATTTAACTCTGACAGTGTGCAAATGTAACAAATGGACATTTGGTTACATGTGTACACTCACAGAGTTGCAAATTGATAAATGAACAATGAGGATTTTCCTGTGCATTTTCTGTTTCCTTTTTTTGGTAATATAATAAAGCTTCAATATTAGATTGCATTGATTGTACACAGTACTGGGTTGGGTTAAAGGGGAGGTTTTCCTTGCCGCCGTTGTCAAAATGCTTGCTCTTACCTGCTCTACACGTGTGTGTGTGTGTGTGTGTGTGTGTGTGTGTGTGTGTGTGTGTGTGTGTGTGTGTGTGTGTGTGTATATTGTACGTACAGTGTGTGTATATATACTGTGTGTATATATATATATATATATATATATATATATATATATATATATATATATATATATATATATATATATATATATATATATATATATATATATATATATATATATATATACACATACATACACACATTATGTATACAGTATGTGTGTTATTTATATGGATTTAAGAGAGGACAAAAGTCTTAAATAGTTCTCCTAACCTGTTCACTTTGTTAATTCAAAACTGATTACTCACACTCAGTTGTTGTTTCTGAAATGTCACAACAACACTGATTTTGCACTAGTTTTTAAAATGACTGCAGATACTTTTTTTTAAATACATTTATGCAAAGTTATTGATAAGAGGACTGTGAGTATGGAGCTATTAAATATGGATTTTTGGCTTATTTTGAGATTGTGATGTGTTGAAAGATGTGTTCATGCTTGTGTTTGTTTGTGAACAGTATTGCCAACAAGTCTTACTACAATGTCTTTCAAGTTATGGGAAATTTGAATTTTTCATTAGAATCTCATACTTTGCAATACACTACCAGGATGTGATATTTAGACAGCTGAATAAAGTACCATAAATAATTAATAAAATAATAAGTTAAGAATATTTGTGTAGTTTTCTTTGTGCCAGTTAATATTTTTAAGTCATTAATTAAGTATAACAAAAATAACATATACTTAAGATGGTGAAGAGAAGGTGCTCTTCAATGCACAAGCTGACAGGATGCACAAGCTGACAGGTTTCCACTTTAAGGGGAGTGGTAAGAAGGGGGAGCCATTAGAAGTGGGTGGAAGCAGCAAGTGTGCTAGGAAACTGCCACAACACAAACATTACTGAGAGGGGTCAACATCAACAAAAGTAGGGTGACATCCCAGAGTTAACCCTTGACACCTAGCCCCCTATCTCATGCCTGCTCACATCCCAGACCCCGTGAACCATTTAGGGGCTGTTTTCTTAGGGAGGGTGGAAAGAAGGCCACCGGAGGTCAGATCCAAGTCCAAAATAAATTGTCGTCTTTCCTGAGGCTCAGCCATTTTAATAGTGCAGATTTATTGTGCTGTGCTTTTTGGAGGGCGATCATATGTATGTGGTCAGTGGCGCGTATGCAGTCTATGACCCAGCCTCCCTCTCACATTACACCCTATTTATAACTTTCCCCCGACCGGCTCCCCTTCGTTCTGCAGTTCCTAGGAACCACCTTCTTCTCCCAGCCTCGAGCTCCAGTCCCCTACTCTTCCTGACATCCGAGAGGCTCTCCCAGCGCAGCTTACCCAGGGCTCACTGTTTATCCTGTGCAGCCTGGCAACTGGCCGCATGCTCCGGATTACCATAGGACCCACCTTTCAACACACACTTAAGTTTTTTGTGTGCTTCCAATCTCAATTTCTTTTTTTTGTACAAAGAGGAAAAGTTTTTGCACTAGTTGAGGAAAGAGACAAGCATTGTGGATATCTATGTGCTTTCATTTTTATTTTTCATCTATTTTTTATTTTATTTTTTTCTGATTGATTTATAACTTTATCCGGTTGACCTTCCCTTTTCACCTTTCCTGGAGTGCCTTGTGTTTGCATGTGATGGATCACACACTCTTCGGCTGCCTGCGCAGCCCCCATGCCCCAGCACAGGCCTTGCACCCGGCTTTCACCCAGTCTCCCCTGACTCTGCACGGACGCTCGGACCACGTCTCCTACCCTGACTTAGCTGTTTCCTCCTCCCCCGCCACATCCTCTCCGTCGCCCTGTATCATCTCTGGCTATCCTGCCGATGACGGCCTGTTCTCTGGACAGTACCATCACCCCCATCGCGGCCACCTGCCCTCCCAGCAGCATCTTCATCCGCCTCAGCACCAGGCCCCATGGCACATACCGCAGATGCCCTCGCCTGGAAGCACAGGCTCCCGCCACAACCTGTGCCACCCTCACCCTCACGCTCACCCTCATCCTCACCCTCACCCTAATTCTCACTCTCACTCTCACTCTCACTCTCACTCAGCCCAGGACAGTGGGCCCACAACCCCAGACCTAGGTCCTCCAGGTGGGCCCAGCATGTGCGCTAGTACCCCCAGCCTGGGGGGTGGCAGCACCCCCACAGGGGCCTCTTGTATTCCGGTAGACTTTGGCAGACAGACGCTGTCGCCTGTCGAGGCAGAGAAGAGGAACGGCAAGAGGAAGAGTGACAGTTCAGGTAAATAAGGACAAAAACATAGAGAGCTTGGGAGTGACTATTTTATCTTTAGTAAAATGTGCAAAACTATGGGACGGGGCTAGATGAGGTCAAATAAGAAAGACTGGTTGTACTATAACATATGTCGAATATAATATATAATAATATATAATATATAGACTACATCAATAGACGTTCATAACGTTCCTTAGAATATGTCAATAGAAGTTCATAAAGTTCTTAAGATTCATAATGTTATATTCTGTGTGAAACCGGGAACCAAATTAATCTTTGGCTATTTCTGTTATATATTATCCTTATATAAATGTTATCACATCAACATCAACTTTTTAAGGGATCCTGAGCAGATCACAAAAGCTACATTAGTACTTAATTAATTTATTGCTTTCAATCTTTCAACGACACATACTGTAACAGTGGAGGTTTACAATGCTTTGACAGGACAACAGAATATTGCCTTAGAAGCAGTTTGTACGCGTTGGTTGACATGAACAGAAGCAATTGCACTTGGTTCACTATACCCTGGAGCAAAAGGCTATGCTACAGCTCTGTGGCAGGCACTGGTATGTTTTGCTTAAAAATCACATCTGGTTCATTTCTACACATTTCAGAGAGCAGAAAATGAGGCACACTGTAAAGAATTAATGTCACGGATTGTAAAAGACTACACCGGCGCCTAGTGTGACATTAAACACCCAGAAAGATTGGGGCTTTTCATGCTATGCGCAGTGATTTATTTAAGGATTTGTCTCACTCCTGCATTCTCAATAAATCATTATATGCTCTATTCAAATAAATCCCCCGGAAAATACAATTATGCAATGTTTAACGTATAACATAATCAAGAGTTAGTGCGAATGCTTATTCATTGAGATCAAATTGATCAGTGGACTGATGAAGTTTACTGTTGAATGAAGTTATTCATTACATATAACTTTAACATAATCAATTAAACATTGTTGTGCAATAGTAATTTTACATTGTCCATAATCCATACATTTTAATGTCACGGTAAGCATGTCTTTCTTGCATGTTACTTTAGAGTTTTCATTCAAACAACCAGACGTCCTTTATTTCTTATACACGTAGTGTACCTGGCCATCACTTCTGTAATGTACTATACAGTATATTATACTGTATATTATATACAGTATATTATGCTTTACAGTTTATTATAATGTATATTATTGTTATGCTTTTAGAAATCAAGTATCGTGCTGGCTACAGGTGCCTTGACCTTGATATTTCCCAACAGGGTTATAAAAACAAAAGCATGAAGATTCCTGTACTGTAGGCCTACTAGTGCTTTACCTACTACACTGTAAATATAAACTGAAATTGTATTTCTGAAAATTATATTCCAATTCTACCCGACGATATTGACGATTCAACTAGATCAAATGTCAAAATCTTTATATATTAAATAGTCTTTGTAAGGAAAATCTGCATTCAACACACCTTCCTGCTAATCAGTGCAACACTTAAAAAACACATTCACCACAATAATCAATCACGGCATGACAAACTGCTAAGGTAGGGGCGAGGGAGATTTTGCATGGAAACACGATACGAAAATGAGTGATCAGTTTTCTGGAAAGTGTGCTTGCCGTACTGTCCGTCTGTTTGCAGTATGTAGGCCCTCGCTACGGGGACTGAACCTGAGCTCTTTTTAAAAGCCTCGTTGTATACTGTACGTCACCTGGTCTTGGCTGTGTGTACACAGCACTTTACCACTGAGTGATATTTCCTTATACGATTAGTATTCACTCAGGATGCACATAGCCACATCAGACATCTATATGCTCTTTCATAGTCTGGTCACTCAGACGTGACTTTACAGGACCCCAGGGACATGTAAATAGCATTTCAGAGATTCATTCTTGAGTGACAGACTGTATAATGAGTCTGGGTACATTATTTTTATTTTGTAGAATAATTTAAGTTGGAACACCAAATATTGGGATAGGCAGGTAGCGTGCATGCAGCATTTTCCACATTATTTTTGTATGTGGTTGTTAGGTATTTAAAAATGAAGGAGTCAAGGCACATGGTTCATAAGTATATATCTTAAAATAATGGCCTTAATGATAGAACTTGACAGAGCTTTTCCTGCACTTGAGTGCCGTCATTTCTAATTCTTATAAGTATATTTTTGCTAAGCCTCCTGTCAAGACGCATCACGGTGCTGTAGTCCATTTGATTAACAAATTCAACACACCAACCTCTATTTCCTTTTCCCCTTTGTCAAATCGTTTGGAATGCAACCCCTGGCCCCCAAACCCCATTTCACTAATAACAATAGTTATTGCATGCTCATATGTGCCATGCTTTCTCTTAATGCTAACACCAATCATGCTGATTATTGAGACTATTTAGCTTTCTAACACAATCAGCTGTCTAAATATCCTACTCCTGCTAGTTCAATAAGATAGGCCACGATTTGGTTTCACCATCTGGCTTGGAAACTCTGAAAGCCAGGTGAAACTTAAAGTTACATATCAAAACAATAACCCCCTTTAGTCAAATAAGTAGTTTCTCAATTTTCTTGGATTTAAGCTGGCTTGTTATTGTTGTTATTGTTATTGCTTAAATGGGGTTGGCCACCTTTGGCATTTGGGTGTTTTGTTTCTGTGGAACTTGTTAAATTTCAGTAGGCCATCTGAAGACAGCATGGGTGTGCAGGTCCTCTTTACTGAGCTGCAATTCACATGAAACCAGCTCTTTAAGGGAGTGGCCATTCTTTATAAGTTACAAGAATATTCTGTGTGGAACAATAAAAAGAAGCTTGAAGTCTTCTTTTGTTGAAGCAGACACTTCTTTTGGACAGCAATAAAAAGGAGTGAGCAGAAATGGATGAGTCATTCAGTGTTCAGACACATTTTCTAAAAGCAATTTTGGAATAGAGTAGATACATCAGTACATTTAATGTCATCCTCCTTGTATACACCTCAGAAACATTACATTGTCATTGTTATTTTCTGTTGAGGAAAATGGATTTTATTTACTTCAATAAATGAATGAAAATTTGTAAAATTTAACAAATCTTCAAGAAGGTACCTATACAGTATCTAAGCTGACCTAAACTATGCTCTGTTCATTTGGGAACCCTAAATTAAATACCCTGTCTGAGCGCATGTATTTTTCTCCTATTATTCCTCCTTTTTAGTGGAGAGATGAAAGTTACAGAGGAGACCTAATTGCTGTGGTGTAGTGGCTGTGTCGTAAAAGCCTGCCACTCGTTTTAAACTCTGAGGCGGCTGGTCTCAAGCAGCTGGCTGTGTTATTCTTTTATCCTTCTTACACAATGTCTGTGTTTACCAGAGAGAGAGTAAATACATCTGAGTGCCTGTTTCAATCAAACCAGCTCAGGGCCAGAATGCTGTTTGGACCGCTCTGCTGAAATTACAGGGAAGACAGTGTGAGGTCAAGGGGAAGCTGGACACTGGCTGTGGGTCAAGCAATGAGCCGCTTAATTTCAGGGGTTCTCTGTTTGGGGATTCCTGCAGTAGCTTAGGCATCGCTGCATCGTTCATCCTTGATTCTAACTACTCTGTACAAAATCCACAACAAATATAACTTTTGTTGAGCAGTTTAAATTTACCCGATGTTGTATAACCACTACATAAAGTTTTTCCCCACCGCAAGAAAATATATGCAATATATATGATATATATATATATATGCCTCACTTTTTTTCTTTCACTAGACATGGACATTCATAATGAGAGATTTACGTCAAGAAAAGAATCGTGTTTCTCGTGACGTGACTCTGCGTCTGACACAGCTTGTGAAACTGGCTCTGAACCCCAGGCCTATTTACAGTTTGGCCTTAAACAGGCCTGCTGGATTAACACACACTACAGAACATGGCCGCAGATGAATTAGCATGCAATCACGACTGCCTTCAAATACAATGTGCAACTGAAGCATGTCCAACACAGAAACCACAAGGCCTGCTCACAATAGGAACGTTTTGGAAACCAAATTAACGATACGTGTCTTCTTGGGAAAGATCGTGGAAAAACAAAAACAAAATGTATTTTTCTGAAGTGAGAATGATGTGTTCTTAGTTTTACCCATTTTATTATGTATACTTTATATTTTACTTAACAATACAGCGCAGTACAAAGGACCATTTTCCTTTTAACTGTATACTTATTTCAAGCTATATGCTTTATTCTTAGCAATTTATCATTTCCTTCAGCATGCAATATAATACGAGTTTTAATTGTTTGCATGATGACTTTATTGACCCATAATGTTTTTAGAGATATTTGCCCAGAACTTCCCAATTGTTATCAATTATTGAATGGAGCGTTTTAAGTGCTGTCAAGTGCTGTTGCTGTTTTCAATACCTGCTATAAAGCCAAATCGGGCCAAAAGAAAGAAAACTTTGAGAATTGTAGCGAGTTGGCGGCTTGTTAGCCATAATAAGGAGATGCTTATAAATGCTGAAGTAAATAAACGGAGGAAACATATTTTACACATCCTGCAGAGCTGTTTTGTTCCATATTAAAATGTTGGGGGTAGCAGCAGATTCCATTAAGACTAAGACAAATTAACTCCATGTTGGAAAATATATGAGCCAGCCTATTGTGAGAGTGCAGCTGCCAGAGTCAGACACATGTGTAGCCGCCTATGGGTCCTTCCAGCCTCTTAATATACGCCTGAACAATAAAGTCTGATTGGAGCTTTCCATTGTTTCTCTTACCTGATGTTTTCCCGTCCTCTGCTTGACTTGCACCTGCCACACAGTACACTCATTTAATCATTATTTTCTTTGCATATAAATCTCCCCTGACTGGAAAAGAAATGTGTGGTGTTTGATTTCAGAGTCCCAGGATGGGAATTACAAATCAGATGTGAGCAAGCCCAGGAAGGAGAGGACGGCCTTCACCAAGGAGCAGATCCGAGAGCTGGAGGCAGAGTTTGCCCACCACAATTACCTGACCAGGCTAAGGCGCTACGAGATAGCCGTCAACCTCGACCTTACCGAGCGACAGGTATGTTCCTAACCATTGCTCCTGCTTTTCCATTGGGTTCACACATCATCAGGCCCCTATTAGCACATTAATGCCATGTTATGAAAACAGAGGGGGCCTCAAGACGAAGAAGAGGCTGTTCAGCCTGCTACTGTTTTTGTAACTTTGGTGCATGTGCTATTATGCACCAGCTATGTCTGCAGTGCCAGTGAAGGGACTATTATATTCCAGTTGTTCCTGTCTATTCTTCCAGGCAGGCCACGGTGAAGTCCTGAGAGAGGGATTGAAGGAAATGCTGTCTAGCAAGTCACTTCCTCTCCTCTCTAGTCCTGCTTGCAGACATTAGTCTGAATGCGGGCAGACTGTTGTACAAGCAGGCAAAGACATGCAGTACAAATAATACAAGACAAATTGTGCGGGAAGGAAACACCCACGGTGTGTTGTCATGACACCCTTTTGGTTTCGCAAGTCATACTTAGTTGACACTTTGCCAGTGATAGTTTGTAGTGAGATCGAGACCCTGTATGGATTCGACATTAAGAAAAGACTGGAGTTAAAGAGTAACATTAGCATTGGATTTCAGTTGTTACTTCAGTAACTCAATAACTGTTTCCCCCTGGGAGCTGGAGAGTTTTGACTTGTAATTTGTTTTAGCTCAGAGGTTGACTTATGCTTGTCAAGGCCCAAGAGTCCCATGCAATCGGAGTATCTTATGTCACACTGAAATCAAAAGCAGTAACACTTACGCAACGAGTTAAGTAGATGTTATGAAGAACCAAACAGATCGAATTAGCTAATGAACCTAGATGAACCTTCAGACTCTAATACAAGTCTCAACTTACGGAACTCAAATAGACCACTATTCTTCGTCTCAAATTCAGTCACTATAATAATTACTCAGAGGAATTCTCACTGTAAAATTTGCCTCAAAATGTATGCCATAATACCAACATTTACATTCTGTTTGAAGTATGAATATCCCTGCTGATAGCATAAGTAGGGATAATACACACATCGGCTCCGTGAAATCTCCTTGAATGCTTTTACACAGTAAAATCCAGAGTGTTAACTGGATTTTACTGTATACTCCCTGAATACATGGGAGTGAAAAGGCAATGCTTGCAGAATGCAGATGTATTTTAAGGTTAGTCTACTTGGAGTAATGATATTTGGGAACCTGGGTGGCCATGTTTTGGACCTCATTCCTCGACCAACCATTCCTCAAGTGAAACATGACAGTGATATATCACCACAACAGAAGTCTCCTACTGTACAGTACTATACTGTAATGCAGTAGGAGCCACCTGTGTCAGGACTGGAGGTGGTCAAAGGTTAAGTTTAGACACAAGAGTTGAGCTTATGCAAGTGTATTTTGCACCTGTCACCAGGACCTTGAGGGTCATAGGTTATCTTTCGGGATAAGGGCTTTACCAGTGGCCGTGGAAACGTGCCATTGCTCAAGTTCCCCTCTGACCCTTAAAAAAGCCCCCACCACCATGTCATAAAGACGATGTGATATCCAGCATGGCGCACGTTGCTGATGTTTAAGACAAACGTTTGTGCTGTCAACTGACTTCCTGACCATGTGATCTGTGGGGCCCCTTGGAATGACATTCCCCAAAAATAAACCCACACGACATGAGGGGAGTGAGCGAGTCCCCTCCCTTAAGCGCAGTGTCGACACTCGGAGAAGCACGGCCTCACTACGTGTAAACCGTTTTAAGCAACAGCTTAATCATCAATCTGAGAGACGTAAATACGGTTTAAGTTGTCGAGTCAGGAGAAAAGAGGTAGATGCCAAACAGCAGGTGGAACATCACATCAACACATAATTGCTGCTGTAGAAATAGCTGCCAAACATTTACAGTAGCTAGCTAGCTATCGAGTGTTAAGGTTCCTGTTTACTCGATATTTGGGTTACTTGGGTTGTCTGAATATCGAAAGACGTGAAGAGCCATTGTGTCTACTTTCCCGTTCAGACCTGTGTTTGACCACTTCATTTATGTCCATTTGACCCCCTAGGTCAAGGTGTGGTTTCAAAACAGGAGGATGAAGTGGAAGCGAGTGAAAGGAGGCCAGCAGGGGGCAGTAGCACGAGAGAAGGAACTGGGGAATGTGAAAAAGGGAACATTGCTGCCTTCCGAGTTCTCTGGCATTTCAGCCCTTCACCACTCCACAGACTCCTTAGCCAATGAGGACAGTCACGACAGCGACCAGAGTTCTGAGCATGCTCACTTATAATGCACGGACAACTGGCCACACCTTCTCAAAGTAGGCCTTGCCTCTGCCTCAGGAACGTCCTTAAAAGGATTGCTGTTTGCTGATTTGCCATCGTCATAAAGAGTACAACGATGCTAAATAAATGTACAAATGTAAAAAGGGATGATGTGTGTTACTTGATGTAATAAAGTCCAGAACATGGGCAGGCAAAAAGTCAATTTCATGAACAAAGTAGAATGTTGAAACACTGCAAAGTGGAAAATAGCAATAAAGGCTTATTTTACAAATGCCAGAAACATGAATATTTGACTGTAATTCTAGTTTACGTAAATGTATTGAATATAATATTTTGGATTCAATTCAAATTTGGTCAAAACATTTTGAACATTCCATGTTGTGTGTCTTACATTGAGAAGGACGCAGGTTGATTTGCACTGTTAAACATTTGCCTCAATTGGTTTCTACTGTATGTAATGTAAATTACCATGTAATTGAGTTACTGATCAAATCAAGTGCCAGGAAAGTCAAATTTCGCCTACAGTACCTAATATATATTCTGTAAATAATCCTCAGTATTGTCTTACCTTAACAATAACTTCTTATCAAAACTATTCAACTCACTCAACAATAAACAATGGCGGTTCTTTAGTCAACACTTTTCTGCCTGAAGATTATATTTTATAAACACACCTGGAGTTCATCATTTATGAAAATAATTTGCAGATCATTTTTAGATCTATCAAAAGTGACCCTGCGGTACATTTAATTCCTGATGATTGCATAACTTCTCTATGTAACCCCACCCCATCTACTGTATCTGTCCATATGAATCCATGGTAATGTATGCACATAACGTGAACCGAGGCTGAAATGAATTATACATTACAGAGAGTGTAGAAAGCTGGCGATGGGGGTGCATGCTAAATTCACCTTCCTTCAGGCAGGGTCAGGACATTCTGCCAAGTCTCCACAAGAGAACCTGCAATGGATCATATTCTATTACAAAATCCAGTTGAAAATAATTTCATGGTTTGATCTCGTCTTTCACCACATTGTGAGTGTGCATTCTAATTAGCAGAAAAGGTTACAACGTGATTTTTTTTTCATACAAAAAGGTTGGCCTATATCCGCATTTTGGCCTATGCTGAGAAATAAGCCCCCAATATTTAATTCAGTTATTTACAATATTTCAATCACACACATCTGACATTGATGTCTGATGAAGGTCTTGTGAAATGCTATGAATACAGTGCTGAATGGGTTTGATCTAAAATATTTGGGAATTCGAAGGCTAAAAAATACTGCTCTATATAGTCCCATAGCACTTTAAAGCAAAATATATTTGGATTTAAGGGTAGGCTTGTAAGCCTTATTGAGAGATACTGAATCCTGCTTCATCAACATCTTGTACTTGCTTGACCCTATAATACCTACCTCGGTCAAAACAAACCTTTTTGGCTGGTATACACACTGCAGGGTGTCGAAGCCATAGTATTGGGGTAGGCTACTGAGATAATATAAGGACACAATAAGACAGAGACAACAACTCAGATCTTAAAGTACGAGAGATTTCAAGTTTTCAAATACTGGAGTCAGAACTCATAATTCAATACAACAGAGAAATGTGATAGGTAAACAGCCTTGTCTGACTAACTAATGTCAGTGCTGCCGCCTCCTTAAATACACTACAGACAGAACATACAGAAACAAGAACAGACTAGAAATAATCTTATATCGCTAGTCCACCCCCTGACCCAAGTGTCTTTTCGGGTCACTACAAGCAGCAAATACCTTTAACATAAATTCCTTGCCCTCAAGAAGACTAGATGTAGCCTAGATCTCATCCATCTTTTCCACAACTATTTATGGAGAGTGGATTATATTTGTATATTTGAGTTAATTTAAATGTTCACATGTCAGAATTCTTTGACTTGACAAGGGTAAATTCAGGCAAACTGTGGTGCATAGGCTGATTTAAGACCTAAGGACAGGTGAAAAAATAAAACCTGTTCCTGCAATTCTTTAGGCTATAATTGTTTTTTTTTGCTACCATGTGTGTTGTTTTCTTGTGGTATTCTCTCAGCAACGCATCTAAGAGCAACCTGCTCATTCACTGTAAACAGGGTATAAATAGCCTAGGACAGGTTCCTCATGGAACCTATAGCCTATAGGTTCCATGAGGTGATGTTTATGTTACCTGTCCTCCTGAGACCAGCCTATTGTTTCCTGATCTCACCTTAATGGTTGCCCTAGTTGCAGGTGGGTAGACTTAAGATGGAAAGACACGCTCATTTGCTCACGATTTAACCACTTAAACCCCATCATCAGTATTTGTGGGAAAGCTTTCGCTCAACATAGCCGATCCTCAAGCTCACAACGCGACGCGCCAGTCCAGGTCACAGGTGGGAAGACTCGAACTTCTGTGCAGATAAGCAAATAATTCAAACAATGTTTTCGAGTGTATTTCTATGCAAGCAGTAACAAATATTGCACTTCACAGACAGTAGGCTAATCTACTGATCTTTCATAAACAGATTTTCTTTCACCGATACCGATGCACTGATTGGAGGGTTGCACAGACAATGCTGCGCGAACTCTCGCGAGTTGAAACGACCGTTTACTAATTACTAAGGAATGCGAGTCCAAACAAAGTAGGTTACTGTCAGTCAATCTAGTGAACAGTAGGGCTGACTAATAGTCTCTATGGTACACACAACCGATATGACCGCGCAAGGGCACTTTCGCCCTTTCTAACCAAGAAAAGCCTACTCTACAGTAAACGTGAGGTCAAATATATTGTAGACATTGCAGCATAACGCAGTTGTTAGCCATTTAGAACTGTCCATTGGAGGAACGACAGCCCAGACCAAGTTACAGTTTGAGTGAGTGACCCAGTCCCTGAGAGGCGACTGAAGGGCTGTGGTCCAAAGGGCGCGCGGCGCGTCGCACGCTCCCCCATATAAGCAGCATTCCATTACCTACCGCATCAGATCAGACTGCAGGCGGCATGGCTCAAGTTCTGGATGCAGACACCCTGTCCAGGGGGGTTCGGTCCATGTTTTACATGGTTACGCCGAACGAGTCATCCTTTCAGCATGTGGAGGAAGTGCCGCAGTATGTACAGCAGGTGAGTGGGCTATATACCTGGTTTCCTCCTCCAAATATGTTTTTATTTGTTTATTCATTCATTAATCATTAACTTATCTAGACCACCGTTTCCCAGACAGTGGGTTTGGGAAACGACCCATCTTTGGGTTATGTCCTTCCTTATATCTCCTTTTTTCCATTTCCTACATAAAAAAAATTATCTAAAGAATTAAAAAAGTTAAAAAAAAAGAAAATAAATCTCAACTTTTCATCAATTAAAAACAATTCCAACATTTACAAAAGTATTTCATAAATAAAATGAAAAAATATAATAATGTGCATAAATACATTTTTTTTTAGTTTAAGAGGAAGTGAAAATAGGACCCTGGACCATATTGAAAATAGCAGATCTACAAGCTCACAAAGCATTGCTTTGCAGCATTATGAGCTTGTAGATCTGCTATTTTCACTAATTTCGGTCCCGGGCAAACTTCTATTTCCCCTTTTGGGTCTTGAGCTAAAATGTTTGGGAACCACTGATCTAGACCACGTTAATTATACATAGATATGCCTAAATGAGCTATTCTGCATGGCTACCCCTACACCAAAAAATTAATCATAATACTTAATTGAAAACACCTGTGTAAAGGGAAGAAAAAAAAGTTTGTGGTAGTTTTACAACTTGATTTAATTTTATAGTGTCACACGTGTCTTTTATCATTACACTTGTCTGATAAAGGTTGGCTGGCATAAAAATCAACATGCTTCTAATAAAACACACTTTATTGGGCACATCAGGAAAAAAGAACAATTACTCACTCAGCAGGAGACCTTATAACACCAAACCAAACCAAAATTAAACAACTTCTGTTTGGATTTTATGGTGTTTACATTTACATTGCTGTTTACATGGGTGTGGCAAGGCTGTTTGTTGTTCAGAACTAGCCTATACTTAACACATTGTAACCTGCAAGAACAATTCCTTTATTACAGCAGGCCTAACCATAACACACACACAAAAATCCCATATTTTGTTTTTGTTGTTCTTGGGGTTGTCAGCAGTTAAATTGTGCACAATGGCAATATTTTTAGTGTTTAAAAGTGTGTTTTCAGCTCACACCACTCATCCATGACACTATAAAAAGAAGCTGTTAAAGAAAATTCTTTCATCTTGCCTACAAATGCCATTTCCCATGTAAAGTTGGAAAATAAGTATTGGAAATAAAAGTGTAAATTATTAGGCTGACTCCACAATAAACAATCCAAACGAGCTTTGTGTGACTTTGTGTGGCTGATTTAATCAGAAAGTCATATGGCCTGATAAGAATGGTGGAAAGGGTCATATAAGTATTCAGAAAAACACGAGGTGAAAAAACTCTTAGTTCTTGCACAGCATGAGAATCAACTTGCCTCTCTGAATAATTCTGCACTGAACTGCCGAACTGTCAGGGACATGGAGCTATGGCGGTAAAACTATCCGCTAGACAGCAGACTAAAAGAGGGGAAAGTTTAGGCCAGCATCCAGAATGATAATCTCTCTCTCAGCGGGTTTGGAGAGAGACTGCCTGTGCTCTGAGCCCATTTGTTAGCTGCAGTTCTCCAGTCCGTTGCCAGATGTTGGAGTGTTGCGTGTGATCGCAGGTCCCTTGTGGTGCTCTCACCTCTGCTTGTGTAGTGACACACACACACACACACACACACGCACACGCACACGCAACACACACACACACACACACACACACACACACACACACACACACACACACACACACACACACACACACACACGCACGCACGCACGCACGCACGCACGCACGCACGCACACACACACACACACACACACACACACACACACACACACACACACACACACACACACACACACACACACACACACAGGTGCAAATGAACACAGCCACAGCCGCACACTTGCATGTATGTACTGTAGGACTAATCTGACAAGTATACACACATGTCTGCACGCATGCCTGTGCACGTACTGTATGAACACATACACTCATGCACTCACACATGCTGTGCACGTGTGTGTGTGTGTGTGTGTGTGTGTGTGTGTGTGTGTGTGTGTGCGTGTGTGTGTGTGTGTGTGTGTGTGTGTGTGTGTGTGTGTGTGTGTGTGTGTGTGTGTGCGCGCGCGTGCGTGTATGTGTTCATACGTGCACATGCGTGTGTGTGAAGGCACATGGACATTGTTCCACCTGCAGATGTGTTCCGCAGTGGTTCTGTCACGCCCTACATTCCTCACAGCCGTCTCTTTGGGTGGGGCCACATGTCCATGTTGGGGTCACAGGGACTTGGTCAAACTCATCACATATACACTCAAATCCGGTGTGTTAATTTAACTCTGAGAGAGTTTAAAAATGGACCCAGACGATTTAAGTGTGCCAAAAAGTGCCACCAAAAATGCACTTAAACGATGACTAAATATCTGGGGACAAGTGTTGGAATTATTGATATATAATTAGGTGTAAGTCACCAAACTTGGTGTAGAATACTTCATTGGTCTTGAATACCTCCCAGATAAGCCATTTCTTAGATATGGCTTGGTGACTTTTACATGGAGGGTAATTTATTTCAATCATTTTAATAATCTATATAAACTGTATAAGAAATCCTGACTCAGTGAAGCTGAGTTATTGTGAGTGGCCATATTTTGCCATACGCAATTGATGCCCATGTCCTTTGGACTATTATGCTGAATAGCTGATGATGTCATTTATGACCTTTTTGTGACCACTGACCCTGTTGCGTACTGCATTGGTCCATGTTTGACAGACCCATGGGGTGGTACTTAAGTTGCCGGGTGAAAAATTATTCCTACTCTGCCGAGGCTAAGATGGATCCCTGGGGACCACTAACATGTGACTTTCACGAGTTGTTTCAACACACTGCCATTAAATAAATACAAAGCATCACAAGACATGAAAGATGTGCAGATCCTCTGTTCATAGTCCAAATCAAACATTCAAGCTGAACACAACTGTTAAAGCAAACAGTGAGACTTGAAAGTGTCCTGTTTTCTCTGCGTGTAAAGCCTAAATTATATTTTGTCAATTGCCAATGTTTTATGACAAAAACAATGTAAAAAAAAGTGTCAATGTGAAATGTTAGTTTTTACATAATTTTGTCCTTTAACAGGCCAGCCAATGAATTACAAATGACTTGTCTTAAGCTTAATTTATACTCCACCATGCAAGCGTCGCTTGCCGATAATAGCCGACAGTATATCGACACATTGTGAGCTTGTAGAAAAAGTATTAAATCAGGCTTTAACACTGCTGATTTATGATTGTCTGTTTCCAGGCCACTCCTTTCTTTGTTGGCTTGGTTCTGCTGGAGATGGCGGTGGGCTGGCTAAAAAACGGGGTGCCAGTGGTCACCATCAGCGATGGTCTCACCTCCATATCTGCTGGCATAATCTCCAGACTTCCATCGTGA
The DNA here is from genome assembly GCF_963280865.1 of Gymnoscopelus braueri. NCBI lineage: Eukaryota > Metazoa > Chordata > Actinopteri > Myctophiformes > Myctophidae > Gymnoscopelus > Gymnoscopelus braueri. The sequence goes on from NC_137605.1 coordinate 27,816,144, forward strand.
GTCTTTCATGTTATTATAATTTTGTGTTCTTATGTGTTATGTAAGCACCTACTGTGGAAAAATAATGTCCTCCTTGAGGACAATTGATTGATTGATTGATTGATTGATTGATTGATTGAATAGTTTATTAACATGTTTGTTAACAGCATGGCAATACAGTCAAAAAAAGCTCTGCTAAAAGGTTAACACAAAAAGCCCCGGGGGGCTTGTTTCCATTGTGGTCCAATTCATCAATAAGACATACAATACATACAATACATTACACATCGGTAACAACACCAATAGCAGCAAAATATATATTTACAGAAAAAAGAGGGGGCGGGGGCGGGGGCGGGGGCCAGGGAATACCACTCCCATGAGGCTCCTTCCTCATACACAGGTACTTCTGTTCTGTGCTTTTTTTTGTGCAGTTTTTGCAAACTGTTAATAAAGTATTCAATCAATCAATCAATCAAGTCTGTTTTCTCTCAAAAAACACCCATTGAATTTCAAGAATTCAGAAGAGCGCATACATTTGAAATAGAAGAAACACCACATGTACGGCTATAGAAATAAAGCTCTTGAACTTATGAGTGACTATGAAATTAAGAGTTCATACATCCATGAGATGGACATGTTAAAGGGCTGAAGCAGAAAAATAATCTCATGACTCAATAATCTTATCATCATTCATGAAATAAGTGATGTTAAGATAGGTTAACTGCCATTTTCATGTAAAACTACTGTGACCATTAGGATTCTATGATAAAAGATCCTTTGATTTATGTATTTTATTGCAAGTTTAACCCATAGTTTGATCCTCTTATCTTTGAATTAAAACAAATTATCTATTATCCTTTTAGAGCAGGGTTTGGCTTGGCTTGTCACATGGTGCAGCCAGGGAAAGATGAACGCTACTGGTTCAGATGAAGAAATTACATTATGTTTGTATAGTAGACTGTTACAGTACACATGGGTAATTCACGTATCTTGAGAACTGTCCGTCGGACCGACTTCAAACTCATTGTGCCCGTCGCCAATGACTTGAGGGAGTGCTGTGCCCGGTGTTGAGTCGGTCGGATAGTCGGTTCTCCAGAACGCTGATCCAACCGATAAGCCCATATACAGTATAGGCATACAGTATATGGAGATCTGGTTGTCCAGAACCACCGATCTGACAGCTATGCCCACATATGGGCATATACTAATGACATCAGTGATCTCCATATAAGGGACAAGGAAGACAGACAGACACATACAGAGACACAGACAGACAGACAGACAGGTACCAATAGCGATAACATTTCAAATCCCCATATACTGTATGGAGTACCCTGATGTCCTCAATATGACATCATAGTACTGATGTCATAGGCTGGCCTAGACTTCATATTTTGGCACGCATGCCAATGACACAGAACTCCATATATGGGCATAAAAGGGACACAGACAGATCCAAAAACCTCCATATATGTGCATAAAAGGGACACAGCCAAACATACGGGTACAACTCTGACAACGGGTATTGCATAACTGGGTGGGGCATGCATTTCCAACTTACATCATTCCCAACTTGCATAGTTCCGAGTAGTGTTTAGTTAATTGGCAACCTACAGAAGGTAGCTGTCCAAAACGACAAAACGAAATTAATGTTCGCACATAGCCTAAAGAAGATAATGTACTGTAGGTTGAAATGACATGTTTACGAATATTTTCATTTGGAAGTACAGGCATGAGAGCTGTGAAATTACAGTTATGCTTGCTGGCTCATACTGTAAGTTGAATAGGAACTTAAACCTAAATAATAATAATAACTAAATGGGTAAAGGCAAATAAAGGCAAATAGTCATGTAAGCTCAGAAAATTACATCACTTTAATGCAACCTTTAACCACTTTAACCCTGTTGTCCCTATTTTGGGCAAGTTATAGGCAAAATCTCAACGTTTAAAAAAATCATCAAAATAGCAGAAAAAGTATGAGCTCACAACACATTTAAATATGGCTTAAAGGGATACTTTCAAATATGTTTGGGGTCATTTTAACGTCTACTCTGGCTTTTGTGAGGACCCCAGACAGTTTTTAAGTTGCTTGATTCAGTATTTAGATATTTGATATACATTTGATCAGACACGCCCCCTTCCTATTAAAACCAGGACAGCACTTATGCCATATCATGATATTACAATGTTTTTTATTTTATTTATTTGATTATTTTATTTGACCCAAAGACCAAGGAGATATGATTTTTCGAAGATCTAGACTCCTATCCACTTCCTTTTAACTTAAAACTAAAAAATTCTGTATCTCGGCTCCTGAGTACTTTTATTTTTTCAATGTAAAAACCCCTGGCATAAAACTGCAAAAAATCTGAAATAATTCCGGCAGTCAATGTGTTAAAATCCTACGCGATAGCATGTGCAGTACATAAATGACCGTAACCTAACTCATCGGTGAAACATAACATTTTCCATTGTAACTTCCTCAGGTTGGTGATGCGAGGTTTAGAGCTGACCAGTTACATCTATGTATGGAACCATTATCATCTGTTTGAGCTACCATGGGACTCTGCCTGGACCTGGTGGTTCACCTTCCTGGGCGTGGATTTCTGCTACTACTGGGTGCACCGCTTTGCTCACGGTAAGAAAGAAAAGTCTGGCTTAAAGTCCAGGGATCAGCCATCCCCTTTCTTCTATATTGTTTATGTTAGTTGCAGGAATAAGAAAGAGGGGAATGCAATGGATTTTTCGTTGTGGTATATTATCATCATTATGATAATAATGATTATCTATTATTATTATCAGATGGAAATGCTCAGAGTTATAGCAAAAATCCATGGATACGTACTTGTTCTGAAACCTTATCATTCGTTTAACTGCCAAAATGAGATTGCAAGATTAAAATGTTGTTGTTTGTTTTTTTATTCTAAAAAAGATAGTGTCACATATATAGAATTTCAAAAATAGTCAAAAATAGCAGATCTACAAGCGTAGATCTACAATCGTTGTGAGCTTGTAGATCAGCTATTTTCACCATTCGCCGTACGACGAATAGTGAAAAAAGAAAAAAAAGTATATAGGACTTAAGTGGTTAACAAAAAAAACAACTACAAAGAGCTGATGATAAATGATTGTGAAACATTGACTTAGTTGCCGTCTCCACAGGGAGAAACTGTGAAGATAGTACACATCATGTTTTGCTGGATGTTGAGGAGGAAGCAATTATTTGTGAGTTACGTCCAGCTGGTTCTGAACATTGCAGATGTGAGAGGCTGTGGTCTCCAGAGTGCTGTAGTCCACCATGGGGCTTTCAGAGCAACATGCTGTAAATAGTGATAGCTCAAAAGCACCAGGTTCCTGGATCTTCACCAAAGAGTGCTGGAGACTGTATATCTGCACTGCTGTCTCAGTGCTAGTTTTAAATCTTTAAAGCTAGTTTTAAATCTTTCAAACTACCCAAGACCTACACTAGTAAGTTCTGCTTCTTCTCGTATGCCTTTGGTTTGTTGATCAACGTGCCAGACATTTGGCGTGCCACATTGTTTGTGCACTGGATTGGTGCTTATTTGTGTCAGTGGCATATCAAATGATTCAACGTGTGCCGCGGCTGTGTTGATATTTGATTCTGGGTAAACAGAAGCTGTGTTTTTAAAGGTTCCTGGCCATACGTATTGTGTGACAGAAAATGGCTCAACACACCCTCGACTCTGCCAGCCTTGTTTGAGAGGTCATTGCTCAAAGGCTGTCCTTTCTCTGGCCATAGAACATGTAAACAAACTTCCTGACTGTATCATTATCCTGACAGGCAATCTGTGAACCCATGTTAAGGAGCATTTATTGATGTTTAACAGGGTTGATGTACTGTTCAACCTTGCCATCTGCTAAGTGTGTATTCACAATAGGTTACTGAAAATATAGATAGAACGTCTGTATTTAACCCTATTCCATCTGACCTTTTTTTCTGTCACCATGGCAATGCAAGCATCTCTTCAATGCTATTCACTGGATCCTAAAAGCAATTTTACATCTCCTAATGATGTATGAGTGCACAATCTGCACATATTCTCATTGTCTGGTGATTCCGAAGGAACGATTCATACAATATCATATATCTGCTCGGTTTGTTCGGTTGGAGTGTGGTATTTTTATGTCTCAAAAACTTTCCACTTACTTTCATTTCCTCCTCCAGCCTTTGGGGTTGTTATTATGGAACATTGTGGGGTCACAGATAATTGTCTGGTGCTGGGTGACCGCAGTGCTTGCTGAGGATATAAGCTTTTCCCTTGTTACTCGAGGGAACCAGCCCTTTCTGACCACAGGATAGGTTTGGCACAGTCTTTAGTTCTCACTCTGGTCAGGTGAGGTCATCTCAGTCAACCAGGTTTTGACCTCTGCCTCATTTCAAGGTACAGTAAGGCTTGACCAAGCCATTGTATTTCAGAGGCATTTTGTTTGAATAGTCAAAGACTGGAGGGTTGGGGAGACATGTTGTGGTTAGGTACAGTAATATCCTTGAACATAAAGAGTACAATTAAACAAGTTTCAGAATGTAAGTTCATAATTCTGTTGGGACTCAGTCCTTGTTTTACAAGGTCCAAGTTATTGCGCTTTCATCGCAAAGCACAAATTTACAATCTAACCGATTTCTGCTTCAATGGACCATGGGAAAAATGCATCCATAATCCTATTGTATGAAAACATATGAACTATAAATCTCAATATTTCATAAAAATGAGAAAAGCACAATAGAAAGCTGCACAAAATGTGCAAGTGACACACTCCATTGGGAAATATGAACCCTTATTAGCTGCACTGTAAAATATCATTTTCAATTTAAACAGTTTTATGGCCCTTTTTTTCATACTTTCCTCCTCATGTCTTCCACTTGAAAGGACTCTTCCCGCCGAATTGAATGGAAAGTGCTTTGAAACAGTCAGTCATCTCTGCTGATGCCATCTTTTATTGAGGAGACATTACTGCTTTGCCTTCCTCTGACCAGCCAGTCTGTCTTTGCAGTAAAATCTGATTCAAAGACAACGCACCATAGTGTGCAGGTATTTTAGTACAGAATTCTTTACTCAGTTTTGAACTTCAGTGAAATATTAAACGTTTTCCATATTGGCTCTTGCAATAGTACTTCTAAATATTTGAATAACCTTTCACGTAGACAGATTTAATTGATTTTACACTATTTGTGTGACATCTTTTTATTAGTAGTGCACATCATAAGCAGCTATAGCTCATCTAAGCTAATTACCAATACTAGGATGGCGCCCTTTGGGAGCTGGCCTATTTGGGGCCATGCATGCATGTCGAGAACGATGCAAGTCGTTACATTTATGCTGCGATGCGGCACAAATGTTATGCGAAGCTCGGCCAATCAGTTAAGCCGACTGGTTGGGTTAGCCAATCAAGCACTTATACTGTCTTAGCGGCACACATGTGATGTGCCGCTTCGCCAATCTGTAAAGACGACGGTTTGGGATGGCCAATCAGAGAAGCAGATGCATACAGTCTCCCGAACAATTCGTGTGTCTTTCTCCGACTAATCTCTCAAGAACAGTTTCTGCACTGCGTTGGAATCTGTCGGGGAGGTTCGTCATAACGTGTGCGCATGGTCGTGCCTTCAGATCAGGAAGCAGGCCGCGCTTTACCCAATCAAATGTAGTGGGCGGGATTCACGTGTCCGTCGATCCTTCCCCCCTCGAAACAAACCGAAACTAATTTAACAATAGCGTCCGCGGAGCAGACAAAACCACGGAAAGATATTCACATTTTAACTTACTCTTTCATCATAGAAACAAGTGGGCTTATAACCAATACGATCCATGTTCTCTGGGAGAAGTGGTGTTAGTGTTCCGTGTAGAAATACTGTTAGTGGGAATGAAAACATAGTCGCACCAACCGGAAGTGATGCGCTGAAGGCATACAACAAACACCGGTTTCCTTGCGCTCTGGCGTTACGTTTTCTTCCGCCCAGAGCCAACAGACATAGAACAAACAGCAGAGGGCGCTGTTTTTCATTTTCAGTTGGCGATGGGTTCCCAGATTGTTCTCCGACAGATACAGATATTTGTGATTTTTCGGTGCTCGGAAACCGTTGGTCGGTCCAAATTGCCATTTGACTCTGAACACCTCTGGGTCATATGGGACGCACACGGCAAGTTTGAGACCGAACAGTCAGACGGACGCTGTTGGATTTATGCCCGGGACAAATTATGTGTGACAGACAGACAGACAGACAGACAGACAGAGAGACACACACACACACTCACACACACACACACACACACACACACACACACACACACACACACACACACACACACACACACACACACACACACACACACACACACACACACACACACACACACACACACACACAGATTCCGCAAAATATAGTATAAGTCACGAAACAAGTATAATACATCTTACACTCTATTTACAGTACCTTTTTTTCCATTAATATGTTTATTAGAAGTTAGGCACACAATCAGTGTCAGTTCACATCTGCATGACTACACATATTAAGCTTATTTAAGGTACACATGGAATGACAACTTCCCATCATCAACACAGGATCGTTTGCCATGCCTACTTCCTTAAATGTTTTCACTTTTTTTAAACATGCAACACACTCATTAAAAAATACATCAGAAAGTAAGAAGAGAAAAACAATATAAAGAACATGGCACATAATGTTGCTTTTGAAAACAAAGTATATGAAAGTAAAGATCAGATAGAAAGAGAGAAATAGAAAAGAAAAGGTAGAAAGAGAGGAGCAGAGAGAGAGAGAGAGAGAGAGAGAGAGAGAGAGAGAGAGAGAGAGAGAGAGAGAGAGAGAGAGAGAGAGAGAGAGAGAGAGAGAGAGAGAGGGGGCGGGTGCTCAATATTGCAGTGGGGATTAGAGGGAGTCAAATGTCAAGAAAGGATCCCATTTCTTTTGGAATGTAGTTAGATTACCTCTGGTTGAATAGCTGTATTCTGATTGGGTATATTTACAGAACCTTGTGTAAATAAATAACCCTGGGAAATAAGTAGCTACACCTGCACCTATAGCAAATGTCCTGAGCGATTCTGGCCCAAGCTTTGTTGTTGCTGATAAGTTTCACCACCAAACGCTACCTTTTCAACAAATAGACAGTCTATATATGTTCCAAACAATTCTATTCTAAACAGCCTGCAGCCAGATGGTTTTGGGTAAGTCGGAGGTGGATTTGTTTCTGATGCGGCCATGTTGTTGACAGCCCTGGTGATTCTGTTTATTCTAACCTCATATCACAAGTCCCACTAATAGTAGCTCTGCTCTTTAAAGGACGTCTATATCTAGCCGTTCAGGCCCAAAGCCATTAATCAGCCAGTCCGTTGTCCCATACATTGATTATATGTGAGGTAATGGAATTATGCTGAAGCTGTCTCACCACATTTTCTGCTGTTGTACGGTACCGCCATGGCTAACATGCATCCGAGTCACCGGTCATACTGAGGCTTGTTTACTGTCTTATCAAATGCTGCTCTTGCAGAGTGATTTGTATGCTTTAAGGGTACTGACTGTAATAGGAAATGGTGTCCCTGGTTACTAATTAAAATGGTACCGTTAAGTCATACGCAGTCATAAGTGAGGTTGATTACGCCACATTGTGTAAGTTGTGAGTCTAGCGCTAGTGTAGTCACTTTAGAAGTCTCAACTGTAGTTTTCAATGATCATGAATCAATGGAAATCATGGAAACTGTGGGGCTAATAACAGAAGCTGGATGATCTCAGGGCCCGGCCAATAAAAGTACTGAGTAAAGTGTAATGTGTTCAGCCGCAGGTAGTATATAACAGCAGAACACACAGAATGTTGGCACAGTGATTCAGGAACGGCCAGTTTTTTTCTCTTGAACGGAAAGGGTAAAGGCCAAAACAAATGAACAATGATAATGCTGGACAAGGCCTCAATTGTGCCTTGAACTTTAACATTCAGATTAGATAGGAAGGAAAAACATGACAGTTTAAAACGTACCTATCTAATTACCTAATGATGTTTATATCTGCAGTTATTTACCTAGTGATGTGATGGCCATTAGGAACACATGGCACTTTGGTTACACAATACCGGTTGTACCCATTGCAGAGTACTTAGTGCAGAACCTATTATTATAGTACTTGGAGGTCAGTCTATGATGTCAGTAATATGACGTAATATTAATGTAATCAGGGATCTCCATATACAGTATGGGCATAAAAGGGACATGGACAGAGAGACTCACAGACAGATATGCACATGTCAAGTTTGAAGTCGATCGGTTGAATGGTTAGAGATACGCAAAGGACACACTCACAGAGATTTCATGCATTTATAGATACAGATCATGTATGTGCAACTACTTTACCAGAGAGAGAGAGTGTGTGTGTGTGTGTGTGTGTGTGTGTGTGTGTGTGTGTGTGTGTGTGTGTGTGTGTGTGTGTGCGTGCGTGCGTGCGTGCGTGCGTGCGTGCGTGCGTGCGTGCGTGCGTGCGTGCGTGCGTGCGTGCGTGCGTGCGTGCGTGCGTGCGTGCGTGCGTGCGTGCGTATTGTAATGTATTGTGAGGTGGACATCTGACAGCAGTCCAAGAGGTGCATGCACATCTACAAGTAGGCTATTTCAACGGGTGCTGGATCAAATAGGTAACTGTACAAAAGGAGAAGTCTTAATGCTCCCAAAAGTACACAACGTTTTGGCCTCAACGTTTCGGCCTTTATCAGGTGTACTGGAGTACACCTGACAAAGACCGCTTAATAAATATTTTTGGGAGCATTAAGACGGCGTGTGGACTTTCTCCTGTTCTGAAATCTGACATAACACTTCCCAACGTGTTCTGTGTATCCAGAGCTCACACTGAAAAGCCTACGTTAAACTCATGATCAAAATGCATTGTTTATGTAAGCTGGGCTGATTTTCCAGCATGAGCTGTGAGTGCTGTCATATCTTCACATGTCCTCCTCATGACAAAATAGAAGGACATTAAATATGCGTGTCGACTGTGTGCGTGCATGTTTGTGTGTGTGCGTGCTTGTGTGTGTGTGTGTGTGTGTGTATGTGTGTGTGTGTGTGTGTGTGTGTGTGTGTGTGTGTGTGTGTGTGAGTGTGTGTGTGTGTGTGTGTGTGTGTGTGTGTGTGTGTGTGTGTGTGTGTGTGTGTGTTTGATTGCTGCTCTGCTGTTTTCACATTCACCTACAGCATGTGTTTCATACTCGTGCATATATCCAATCTCGCCCATCCTTATCCGTGCACCAGTCTTCTGTGCATCTGTTTGGCTAGAGTCCACTCCACACCCCTCCCACTCCTCCAGCCGTGCAGACAGCAGCAGTTGTTAAGACAAACAGATGTGTTCAGTACTCCTCTGCTCTTCTCTCTCCTCTCCTCTCCTCTGCGCTCCCCTCCTCTCCGTGTGCGTCCCTTGAGGAGGCGCTGCTGATGTGGATGTTATTGTTTAAAAAGAGGAGCTCCTCCTGTCTGTGTGGCAGGGCGGGGGTTAACCTCCCCCTGGGAGGCCACGTCTCCATAAATCTTCGCCCTGACTGCATGTTCCTGATCCGGCACAGGTTTGGAGAATCCCCCCATAATGCTGTCTGTTGGAGGGGATGCGGGGGCTCGCCCTCGCTGCACTACGGGAGACCCACGAAACACTTCAGGGGATCCAGAGATAACATCAACAGTGGCCTGCAGGTCACTGTGCTCTTGCGCACTCCCGTCTCGTGTATGTGTGCGTCCGTGGTTCTGTGTGTATGTGGGCTTTCGTGCACACAAACTTGCATTATCCGCACCTGTGCGCGACACGTCCGTATCTCGGCAGCAGTGTCTGTGTGAGTTCAGGCCACGGCTTGTGTACACTACAGTTTGACAAATGGAGGAGTCAAGTCAAGTGCTGATAACGAGTATCTCAGCGACACCGGCAGGCAGCTGAGCTCAGCAGCGGCACAGGCCAGCAGTCTGCTGCCCTCATGTGCTCTGGCAGCCTCACAGACAGACTTCCCCATGTTGACAGACAAAGCAATTTCCCCTGCTGACACTGCTGAGTGATGACACAGTCTGATTGGAGGCGTGTGAATGACATCCTCCTATTAGATAAACACATGTGTACCATAACTTTACAAAAATGCATTGAATGCAAACTAGGATTTAGATTTTTGGGACAGAAAATTAAATAACAGATTAAAATGTAATTGGAATACATAATCAAATAGAATTCCGAAGAATAGAATAGAGACACATAATAAAATGATATGAAATGGAGTTAATATTTGGAATATAGGTGCTTTACCTCACCCGTACAGCTTTTAACACACTGTTAGCGAGAGCTGTAAGTGGGCCTGACCAGGGTTATAGTGTGTTTGGTTTACTGTGTGTGACTGAGCTGCGTGGACAGCATGAAGTATGGCAGTGGCAGAGGGGAGCAGGCCCACCGGTCCACAGAGCACAGCCCATTGTGTTTAGGTTGGCACCCCATCCAAGCGCCCTCCAATCCAAACACTGGAAAGCTGTTCACAGCCCATTACCCACATGACTGACAAGGCATCCCACCACTCACATCAGGGACTTTGCTGTTAATGCCAGGGTTTGTCACAGAGGGTGCTGATTTCAGCATTTGATTGATATTGCTGTTAAACGGTTTCATAAGGCAGGTATTTGAAAGGGTTGAGCGGTTAAAGAGAGTCATTAAGCTTTCTTTCTATAATCTAATGAAGGTGTTGTTGTTTTTTTTACCACTCATACCTGTTTATTGACACTGTTATCCGATGCCTTACTTGATATAGCCATTGCCACTTCACTTTATGGCGTTCAATAGGACTTTGTTGTAATTATATGACACATTACGTTGTGTAAGCACTGTGTGTGACAGGTTTCAGCATGGACATACACAGTTAAACACAAACTTATGTATACTCTCACATGATTTCTCTCTACATATCACATGACCATGACTGATGATTATGAATGATAGGAGGCATACATTATTTGATTGAAGATCTTCACTCAAGATCATACATGCAGTATTACATCAGCTTGCTTGCTCTGCCTTTGACATAACTGTTATTTCAAACTAACAAGGTCTTCCTTTACACCAAGTTCACATTGGCATTATTGTACCCACTATTCCTGAGAAATCAATTGCAGATCGACCCCACTAGAGGCCATATGGACACATTGGTCCTCAGTGCCTTCTGCTCTTGTTGGGAACGTGGGCTCTGTGGCATTGGTTCTCATCATTAACAGGGCTTCCCTCCTGAATAGGCCTTGCCAAACTATGCAGTGTCCTGCCGAGCACAGAGATGAGGACATGGGCTTGCAGTGAAGCCTAGCGGTTCCTACTTCCTATCAATGACAACGAGCATCAATCTTTCACCCCCCCCCCCCCCCCCCCCCAGCCCGGGACTCCACCATGCAGGAGTCCACTGAGTTGTATAGAAATAAAAAATATTCAGGCTGTTGGAATTAAACAAAGGCTAGATTATGCTCTCTATGTATCTTAGCAAGAGAGTTTGTTTCAAACCCACTTTGACTTTCTAACAGAATACAGAATGAAAATGTATATCTATAGCCCCCATTTATAGGACTTAGTTTCTTAGTATCTGTTATATGTTTATGACCATTACCTTTCCTACAACTTTTTCCGTTTTAATTTTCATTCAAAATCTCTCTTCTCTTCTCTTCTCTTCTCTTCTCTTCTCTTCTCTTCTCTTCTCTTCTCTTCTCTTCTCTTCTCTTCTCTTCTCTTCTCTTCTCTTCTCTTCTCTTCTCTTCTCTTCTCTTCTCTTCTCTTCTCTTCTCTTCTCTTCTCTTCTCTTCTCTTCTCTTCTCTTCTCTTCTCTCACATTTCCTTTGTTCATTTAGCACATTTTGTAGATTAAAATGCAATATAGTGCACTTCATTGAAAGTGCACAGATGAAAAGTAATGATTAAACAGTCTCTCTTCTCTTTTCCCAACATTCCCTTAGCCGCCTTTCACATTCATGGCTGAGCAGCAGGCTTCTGTCAGTGGTGTTGAGAGGGCAAATAAAGTTTGAAATAAAGTCAGCCTTATTGCACCCATTTCGCTTCACTCCAAAGTACACTGTTTGACACCATATTGACACTGTTCTCTCACACCAGCTGAAATACAGCAATAACCTACGAAATAAGTGAGGTGTGGAGCATTGGTCAGGAACGTTACTTTTCGGCAGGAGTTAATAGGGGTTTCCCCCCGCTGTATCCAAGGCTTGACGAATTCCACGTCCTCGCGAGGCTCCCTGATTGGAAATGGTTGACCATGCTCTGCTGGCTGATGGCTGTTATATGGTCAGATTGTAACGCCGCTCTCTTCACAGGCACGTAATATGCACACCTTCAAACTCACTTTCTTTGTGGCGTGTTTGTTCAGGTGGCGTGGCCTCGACCCATTGGGTTTTATGGTAGCCGGTCTCAATAGAATTCACAAGTTTATTAAACATTGAAAAAGGCATACTGTATGTATCGTTCAAGACGTGTCTTTTGAATGATCTCTCAAAATAGTTTGTTATCCCAGAGAGAGGGTGATGCTGTTACTGTGTGTGTGTGTGTGTGTGTGTGTGTGTGTGTGTGTGTGTGTGTGTGTGTGTGTGTGTGTGTGTGCGTGCGTGCGTGCGTGCGTGCGTGCGTGCGTGCGTGCGTGCGTGCGTGCGTGCGTGCGTGCGTGCGTGCGTGCGTGCGTGCGTGCGTGCGTGCGTGTCTGTCTTTGTGCATGTGCTTCAGGCCATGACATTACTGTACTTCCTTACATCTACTAAACCCCTCAATTCTGATCCTGTATGTATCTAGTACATTTTTGTGGAGTTAAATTGTTTTATTATCATCCATGGCGTAATCACACATCAAGGCTGCTATGTGGAACTTTAACCCAATTTAATAAACTTCAACTGCTTTTATTGAAATGTATACATTACTATAGATAGCCTATATGAGTCTTTGCGGTCCCGCAATATTTGAAGGTTACTGCACTCTCATGAATGGCCAAAGGAGCCAACGTGTCTGGTAGGTGCCAAAACGCACACGCTAGACAGGGTGGTCCGGAAAAGGGCCGGAGATCCAGTGAAACTTAACAAGCATGTTCCTTTTGGATGTTAAAATGAAGTGTAACACTGATATTAATGTAGCAAGTATCACAACACAGCAGAGGAATGTAAACTGGAGCACTGGGAGCTCAGGCTGGACTTTTACCAGCTGCAGCCCTTATACCCCTGCTGTCATAATAGCCTAGTGTCCCCCCCCACCACCAATGGCCAGCCAGGCTAATGCCTAATTTATACTCTGTCGCAGTGTTGATTTTGTCGACTAAAACTATGATGAAAAATGTGTTGACTACCTTTTTTCACTGACGAAAATGAAATAAAAACGAAATAAAGACTAAGCTACGATGACTAAAACTAAGACTAAATATATTGACAATTTCGTCAACATATAAAAACTAGACTCAAATGTTAGTGAGGGACTAGTGGAGAAGAGATCAACCAGTAGAACTAAGACAAGTCATTTTATGTTTGGTTGCGCTCGGGTGTTGCGCTCTGAAAATAGCAGATCTACAAGCTCACAATGCGTCGCAGAGCGACGCATTGTGAGCTTGTAGATCTGCTATTTTCAGCATGCAACCAAGTGTAAAATTTAACTGTAGGCCATAATCTTATGATATTTAGTCGATTCTTTTTCAAAAGACTATGACTAAAACTAAATCAAAATTTGCTGTCAAAATCAACAGGGCTCTGTCGTATGACAGTGCCCAACACTGAATATAGCCGATAGGCCTATACAATCTCACGACATGTCGCGATGTGACGTGTTGTGAGTTTGTAGACTGTCTACGTTTGGCACGGAACACCGCCGTACAACGAAGTATCAGGCTTAAGCGTTAGCTTTTCATCAAGACTTTATAGGAGCATGATGGACCACAATGACTCCTTCTGGGGATGGAGGTGTCTGGTTACTCATTCGGGGGTTGATTTTCTGAGATAAATCACTTGTCGAGCTGATGCAGAGGCAGCTGGATGTGTGTGGAGCAAGTGCTTGAACGATTGTGTGGAAAGTTGTGCGCCTGCTGTTTGCCCTTAATGAGAGACTGTATGTATTACTCATAGGTGATAGCCTCATGAATTTAAAGCTTTCTTTGGGCACTTGGGACTGCGGTGACTAGTGATTTAAGTTGCATCTTTCTCTGTCTCTTACGTTCTGTGCGTGTGTGTGTGTGTGTGTGTGTGTGTGTGTGTGTGTGTGTGTGTGTGTGTGTGTGTGTGTGTGTTCATTTCTCAGAGGTGGCCCTCCTGTGGGCAGCCCACCAGGTACACCACAGTTCAGAGTACTACAACCTCCCCACTGCTCTCAGACAGTCTCTCACCCAGCAGCTTTCATCATGGGTAAGGGTTCCGCTCCAAACTGTAACGGCTGGTGGAGTTACTGGCAAGAGAGAGAGAGACTCAAACAGTGTTTACTTGTAGACGATCAGTACACAGTGTAGTCAGTCAAAAGATATGCAAACAAATGTGGCAAGGAGAAGACAAAGGAAAGGCCCAGCCAGGTAAACGAAGCAGAGATTAAAACAACAACAACACAGAAGTCTAGATATGCAAACAAATCTGGCAAGGGGATTACAAAGGCGAGATCCGGTAAATGAAGCAGAGATCAAAAAACACAAAATTACATCCGGGGCCCAGGTAAACGAAGCAGAGATCAAAAATACCAAGAGATCAAAACACAAAGAGAAAGAACTCTAGGCATTGTGTTAAAGAGGAACTGGCACTGAAAGAGGGGCAGTGGGTACAAAGATGAGCTGGCATTGAAAGAAGTACACTGGGTACTTGGTACTAAGGGGAACACATAACTACACTACGCTACGCTACGCTACACTACACTACACTACACTACACTACACTACACTACACTACACATCTCTGAAGTGAGATAAAGAGGTATTTCAACATAAAACAGGAAATGATGAAAGAATGACATGAACAAATTATGACAAATAACCTAAGGAGCAGGGAAGGGTTGCTATTCCATTCTTAAGCAATAATACACAAGAGGCAGTCATACTGAATATCATGATATGAGTGCAAAGTCGAGTGGCTTAAATGCTGTAGCTGTGGTACAGTAAATCACTATACAGTATATCACACAATATCACATCATTGGCATGGCCTCAAGTGTATTATTGCTTTTATAACATGGTTATAACTAGATTAACCTGTGTTTTATCTTCATTAGATTCCAATGGGGAGTTCCAATTAATTATATCCTCATTGATAGGATATTGTATTTAGGTCCTTCTACTTACAATTTTATGTTATTTATTGATTTATTGAAAATAACAATCTGTTGGAAATATAGTTGAACTCCAGCCCCTTACTTTATTATTAAGTATGGGGCTTTTAACGCAGTTTGAGAATTGCACCTATGTATGTTTGTATTTTGATTTGCTATGTGTTTTATTGTGCTTTTATTTTAATTTTATTTTAAAAGAATGTACTGACTGTACAGCACTCTGTTGTGTAAATAAAGTTGGATTGGATTGATTGGATTAACAATGATGTACTGCTCTTCTTAGATCTTCTATCTGCCCTTGGCTCTTGCTGTGCCTCCGTCTGTCTTCGCTGTTCACGTCCAATTCAACCTGCTCTACCAATTCTGGATCCACACAGAGGTAAACACACACAGGGTCCAATTTAGTGTTCAGGTTTTCAGCAGTTTTGGTGAAAGTCCCCCAGGGTATTGAAAAGTTTTAGAAGACGTCCAAAATATCTTTGAGATGTCATGGAAGTTTATTCATGAGCACATACTGTATGCAGTTTTTTTTAAAGGCTGCTTGTTGTAGGTCTAGGAGCCCCTGGGAGGAACACTAACCTCAAAAACACATTTCCTGATTGCAGCAGTCCCAAGAGAATGTTGTGGCCTGCCAAAACAAATCTTTCAAGATTTGAGTCAGCTATTAAACAGCAACAAATAAATTAAACTTTTAATAAAAACACAGAAATTGTGCTACATGTCACAGAACATACATGGAAACAATATGGGCCATGATTAGCAAACATGAAGAAAGTTTTTGCATACCAACCATATTTATTTGTCACAAATACTGCTGAGGTGAATCAATGATGAATTCCCAAATCACTCTGGGTCTGGTTAACTACTTAATTACTTAATTACCTTACTTACTTACGGTACACTAAATTTCATCGTGTCATGTTGGGACACATTGTGAGCTTGTAGATCTGCTATTTTTGGCAAAATTCCTTGAATATAGGGAGCTAGGGCTCAAGTGATTCAAGTTTGTAAGCACTGGAGAACACAGATATACTCCTTGGAAGAGTCACACTGTCTAAATATTACAATAACAATAGCCACAGTGATGCACATACAGCAATCAACTAAATATAGTATTTATGCTGCATGAATTATATATTTCAATTGACTATTGCTGTGTGTAGTCAAAAAGATACTGTGGCTGACTTAAGCAGGATTTATACTGTACGACGGAGCATAAAGTGGGCTTTAGTCTAGCTATCTCACTCTCCTCCCTGTGTTGTTATTGTACGGACTACTAAAGCTAGCCTTTATAGACCCAAGGCTGCAATGGAACCTGTATTTAATAAAAAATAATGAGATTTTATGAAATATTCCAAACAGAAGCACAACCACTCTCCCGCCCTTTAAAGTGACTGGGAGTATCACTTTTACAATCCCCTGGATCGTTAGTGGAAATGAAGGGATTTGGAACACCTTCCATCTTTTAGTACGCTATTAGCGAAAACAGTCATAACAGTCACAATTTTTTGAAGGGATGTAATTTATGCCTCCTTTATGGACTTTTTTTGATGTCATGTAATTTATTGGCACACACCGTTCCAGCCACAGAGGCTGGAGTGAAGTGGTGGAGACCTTTTTCATTCAAGATAAAACTCTCAGAGCTCGCTTGCCAGACGCAGTCATTACATGGAAATAATGACTCACTGAGAAATTCTGTCCAGCCGTGCACATTTCCCCAGATTGAGAGGTCTGTCTTGTCGACTCGAAACATCAAAATCTCTGTAAAAGTCACACCCAAAGGGAAACCTGATCTGTCTGAAATATAGGCTCCATGTGATGAGATCTCTAGCGGCTCTGAGTGTTTGTATATGTGTGTGTGTGTGTGTGTGTGTGTGTGTGTGTGTGTGTGTGGGTGTGTGTGTGTGTGTGTGTGCGTGTGCGTGTGCGTGTGCGTGTGCGTGTGTGTGTGTGTGTGTGTGTGTGTGTGTGTGTGTGTGTGTGTGTGTGTGTGTGTGTGTGTGTGTGTGTGTGTGTGCGTGTGTGTGCGTGCGTGCGTGTGTGTGCACACGCGCGTGTGTGTGCGCGCGTGTGTGCGTGCCGTGCAGGTACACATGACTGTGTGTGTGTGTGTGTGTGTGTGTGTGTGTGTGTGTGTGTGTGTGTGTGTGTGTGTGTGTGTGTGTGTGTGTGTGTGTGTGTGTGTGTGTGTGTGTGTGTGTGTGTGTGTGTGTGTCTGTGTGATTAATCACTTAAGTATTTTTTCTTTTATATGTCTTGTCATAAAAAAACAACTGTTGTTGAACTATGCTGTATGACTATATCCTAGACCAAAATGCACTCGGAATTCGCTCATGTTGCATATGTGTGCCCTCCTACTTACTGTAGGAGGGCACACATATTTGTTAGACCATGAGTGCGTGTATTTTGCAGAAGAATGTAAATTGATGTAACCATTATCAGCAGCATTAACGTGCCTCTGGTTTGGCACCTTTCCTCTTCCGTCTGTTTGTTGTGCTTCCAGACGTTTATTGTTCTTTCCGATGAGAAGCTTGGCCACCTCACTTAGTCCATGCCTCATGGAGCTTAGGACCTGGACAGGGATTCATTCGATAAGAAACCACTTATACATTATATAAATTGTGTGAAAGTCTTAGGTATCACTTACAACATTTGAAAAGGGTGCATTATCGAAAGATATATCAATGTGCATTTGTACCTACAGTACAGTAAAATGCCTAGAAAATAGTAAGAGATATCTACAAATTGGCTTTCATTCAAAAATCCACACTAAAAGAAGTGCAGTGTATCCAACAAACACAATTTGTTTGCGGGTGGGAAGCCAGCAGGATTTTATCCTTGTTGCTGCACTAGCAACTCCTACTGGTTGGTTGGTCAGGGTGCCTGTCCATAGGGGAGGGGAACTGGGGGAGATACTGTGAGCGTCCTCTCACGTTACGCTATACCATTGAAATTCCTCACTGTCAGGTGAAAAGAAGCACTGGGGAATGGTGTATTAGAGGAGGTGTGCAGTTGTTTCCTCCTTCCCCAAGCTAACTGGAGGTTGACAGCTACAGGGATCACAGTACACATGGGGGGAATTAGCACTAATTGAATTGGGGAGAACTTTTTAAATAAATAAATACAAAATAAACTAGAAAAAGTGCTCCTCGGAGCACAGGTCTCCGCCAGGTCAGGTACGTTATTGTGGCCTCCTGGTGGCGCTATAATAGGCCAATGTGAAAAGGGTGCCATTTCTTCTTAGGCCTTTCACGGCAATTGGACACTGCATTCATGATTTGAGGCATTTTGTTCCAAAAATGTGTTTTGCTAAATTAGACCTGCTGGTGGCGCTATAACAGGCCAATGTGAAATGGGTGGCATTTCTTCCTCGGTCTAGTGGGAATGTGCGTGTGAAATTTCACGGAAATTGCAAGCTGCGTTCATGATTTCAGGCATTTTGTTCAAAGCGTGCAAACTTTGGAAGCCAACCGTAGCCAATCAGGATGGAATATGGGAAATCGGACAGATCCGGGTTGATCACATGACTATAGAGATACTGTGTACCAATTTGCATGACGTTTGGATAAAATCTGTAGGAGTAATGTAAAAAAATTGGTTTTGCACAAATCGGCCTCCTGGGGGCGCTATAACAGGCCCATGTGAAAAATTTGGGGCAGACCCTTACAGATCTGTAATTGTGCAAATGGTTCCACTCTCCGAGTTATGGGGTCCTTGAAATTGAAACGTTTGAGAACCACTGACTTAGTGCATACTGTTTGTGTGTAATCATTTGTGCATGCAGGTCATCGGAAACCTAGGTCCTCTGGAGTTGATCCTCAACACCCCCAGTCACCACAGAGTACACCATGGTAAGATAAGTTCTAATTCACTCAATGTCTTTCCATTAAAGTAAATCAATTTTTGTCAGAAATGTGTCATTTTGAATCACTAAAACATTACATTAACAGGGCGGAACCTTTATTGCATCGACAAGAACTACGGGGGAGCGTTGATCATATGGGACCGATTGTTTGGTAAGAATGATAATGAATATTAGTAGTATACATCAATACGGTTATGGTGTCCTGTACTCAGTTAGAAAATGCAGATAATGCACATACAAATGCTCTGTAAGTGTGCTGCAAATGTAATCATAAAGTTAAAGCCTTGTGTTTCATGCCAATAGCCAGCAGGTTTGCTCACACTATTATACCACTGTCTCCTCAGGTACCTTTGCTCCAGAGACAGACAAAGTGGTGTACGGCTTGGTGTTTCCCATCAGAACCTTCGAAATCCTACACGTTCAGGTTGGTTTCCCAACTTTCCCACGGCGGTGACATCACTGCCACTGGGCCACTTGGTCAAGCAGCTAGCCTCCATCCCTCTGTATGGTACTCTGAGTGTAAACACCTGTGAGAGCAGCGATAGATGAGGCGTGAGCTCATATTTCCCCTGCTGGCGGACCAACCATTTTGTAACCATAACATTATTACTCTACTTTAAACAAACTGCCCAGCTGAGGTGAAGGAGGCCAATAAAATGAAATGCCAGGGAGGTAGTTGTTTGATTATTTTCGCTGCCCTCACCCTTGGCACGGTACGGTATATGAGCAATGTCCCCTTACCCACGAATGCCAAACATTTCCACTCAAGATTAATTAAGGCTGCAATCATTAACATTGATATGAGAAATGCAGCATTGTGTTGTGTAGCGCTCAGGTTTTTAAGTTTCCATCTGTGAAACATTTATGTTTTGTTTAAGTAGAGCAAATATTTCAAATATTTTTTCACATATATTGAAAAAAAGAGCACAACCCCATCAATTTGCATGCAGATTCATTTTTGACAAACAAGTCAGATCTAACTACCCTATACTTTATTGTTGATGTCTAAATACTTTCCATATTTTCATTTTCAGTTTGCCTACTATCGCTATCTGTGGAGAAAATCCCGTAAATATGAGACAATCATCCATAAGCTGTCAACCTTCCTCAAGGGGCCAAGCTGGTCACCTGGTAAACAGCGACTGGGAGATCACAAAGAAGTTCCCAAAGTAAGTAAAGTTTGAATCATGCTTAGTTGCATGCCGGTGCCATGCACTGAAAATAGCTGATCCACAAGCTCACAGCGCATCGCCCTGTTACAGGTTGTCAGCTTGTAGATCTCTTATTTTTGGTGCACGACACTGGCGCGCAACTAAGTATAAATCAGGCTTAAAAGCACTTTCTCTGGCCTTGTGTATTTCAATATGAGAACCTCCAACCTATCATTTTGACACGTTCAAATCACAACCCAAATGACTCAGCGGTTTCACATATTCTGCCATTTTTACAAGGACCCACCATGACAAATAAATCTGGTGAGCCTTTGTAGAGGGAACACAATATGCTCTTTTTCACCCGACTTTAAATACAGTCTGCGGGATCAAAAAGGCATGCAATGGTGTGTGTGTGTGTGTGTGTGTGTGTGTGTGTGTGTGTGTGTGTGTGCGTGCGCGTGCGCGTGTGCGTGTGCGTGTGTGTGTGTGTGTGTGTGTGTGTGTGTGTGTGCGCGCGCGCACTGGTGTGACTGTGCATGTACTCAAGTGCATGTGTATGTGCTGGTGTGGCTGCATGTGCATGTGTATGTGCATTCTGTGTTAGCAGAGTGAATTATAGGCTCTAAATGAGTGCCCCAGTGGTTAGCTTTGAAATAGCACTGATGGTGGCACATATGTAGCTCCATCATACTACACACACACGCACACGCACACACGCACACGCAGACGCACACACACACACACACACACACACACACACGCACACGCACACGCACACGCACACGCACACACACACACACACACACACACACACACACACACACACACACAAAAGCTCTCCCCTTTGCCTTTACAATTAAATTTGCCCCTTAAACTCAGCGGGGGGATTCTGAGCATGTGGGGGGGAGCTGGAATCTGACTGAAATATCTTGAAAGACTTGCCATTGTAGTCCCAGAGAGGGGCGTGTGTTGATATCTGTTGATGAAGGAAAGAAAGAAAGAAAAGGGAGAGGAGTGAAAGGGTAAGTAAAGGGAAACAGGGTTGGATGTGTTTCAGCTTTTGAGACTAAGCAGAGCTGTGTGCTGGAATGCCTTACGGGGTTTGGGATATGTGGGGAACCCACATGTGCTTTAATAACCCAGGATCCTGGGAAAGACCCTGAATGAAAAACCAAGGATCTCTTGATCGGATATCATGTTTATTTGTTTATTTATTGATTGATTCGATGATTGATATTGTTATCTGTTTGTAATCTGTTGTCAGGGCATCATGGCTATGGACATGGCATTGAGAGTGTATATGCGTTTGTGTATCGGGGTAGCATTTAAAAGGGGGACGTGTAGAGGCCAAAGGTTGAAGGTTGAAAGTCCATTATTGGAGTTCATGATGCTGGAAGCACATGTTTCTGTGCCTTAAGTTTATTGATCTGAACTGAATGCTGTATATTTATAAAGTTTGTATTTTAGTTTGTTTTATTAATTACCGGTATGCCATTTGCTGTTTTGTGACCACAGTATATTTACTCAAACGTGAATCTATACTCATTCCATTTTCCCTGTTCAGGTGACTGGAAAGGAGATCCCCCATGAGAGCAGCTGGCCAGTGACTTTACAGATCTACGTATTCACGCATTTCTTCCTGGTGTTTGGGCTGTACCTTGATGTGTTTGAGTCCAAAACGGTACGTACAGTATCTGGTACAGTACACTAGGTCTAGGAGAACAACAATTGACAAAAAAAAGTTATTTTTGTCAAATTCAAGTCTCACAATGATGTCCTTTGTCCGCAACTTAGTATACAAATCTAGTAAACCGTATTTCTTTCTCGGGAGGGCTTATGCCTTTCACACATTTGTTTGTCTCAATCATGATGGCACATTTAAGCGCCATTTTGTTTGTGGCTGGTCCATGGTCAGGCTGAGTCCTCCATTTAGCCGGTAGGAAAAAAGTAGCTCTTTCTAACATCATGACAGAATGACTGATTGGCATTCCTCTTTAGAACAACTTTTGTCTATTATTTTCCATTCTGTGAGCCAAAAGACCCCCTTTCTCCCTCTCAAAGAAAAAAAAAAGGTCTTTTCAACAGTTATCTTTGGAAGCCTTGTTTCCCTAGGCATAGTTTTGGTTAGCCAAGAAAGTACTGTCCCACCCAGCCTCTTCAAACTTCCAAATAAAATGGCCTGTCTTCTTCTACCTCTGTGGTGATCCCACACTTGTGGTCCTCACCTCTACGTTGGCCGTGGTTGAGGGTTCCCCCTCCTTCTCAGCGAATGAAACAGCAGCAACAGCTGGTGGTCCAACAACGAACACAAACGCCCTAATTGTCGAGTCAACCATTTCCCAACCCAAATAGCCTTCAGGATGCAGCAATCAGGACTTGGAGGGGAAAATAACAAAGTGAGCCGTCTGGCCCGACAATAAATCATGTCACCGTATGTATTTATATCCACATGTTCGCTAGCCACTTATTTAGCCTGACAATTGATGATACACTGCGGGACAATTTATGGGCTTAGCGCTAATTCGAAGCCATGAAAACATTTCTATTTCAAACAAGTGGAGCTACACTGCAATTACATCATTGGAAGGCCAACGTGTACATTTTATTATACTGTAGGTCGGATGAACAGTAACTATTGAAGACAGAGGAGGAAATTGTCCAAGTCGAGCCTTCTGAGCCTAGCTAAACTTTGCTTCTTCATGGACATCGTCATAATAATGACGCTGATAATGGTCCAAATAAAAAATGTAATCTGCCAAGCCTCGAGGGACTTAAGAAACAATAACACAATCCATCTATTTCTTTGGTCACCACACCACCACCAGATGTTAACTTTCATCTCTGCTCACTGCTGTTATTGCTGTAATTTGACACGCCGCCAAAATTAAAAATTATCACGCTGAAAGAAGCATGAAAACGTTTCCCTTCCATTTCTTTTAGCATGTGAATATTACTTCTTTCCACCTGATGACAGCAAATGAATTTGGAAAGATATTCCCTAAAGGATTTCTGTTAGCGTCTGGGGTCTGTTCCCTTGGGGTAACAGATAGTCAAACTAAAGATCATGTGACAAAACACACTGTCTGGCCTACTGTGCCCCCAGGGTTAGAAGACATGGATAGGTTCACATAACCCTTGATGCTAAAATAATTCCTCCAGTCATTATACCTCTTGCTAAAAATAATTGTATCTATAGCCTTTGAACTTTAATGTCACTTAACTGCTGAACAGTCAACTGTAATGATTTTTTATGGTTTAGGGTGACTTGCGTCCCCTGTAATGGAAACAGTTTGACAGCCGGACGAAACTGTCTTATTGAGTCACAGAACCATAACCATACCAGCTCACTCCATTCCCATGCGTGGGCTCAAAGAATATGATTCATATGAGGCTCGTGGATTACAATTCTTGGGTAAAGCACAAAGAAATACTACTTTATTGCATCCTGTTGATAGGCAGATCCTCTATTTACTATATATGGCCTGCTGAGTATGTAGCGCACATGGGCTGTCACTGGGGTTTGGTTGTGAGAGTCTTTATTGAGTGCAGTAGAGATGTAAACCGAAGTTGACAGACCACGGCATCCTCAGGAGAGACCAAACATTCAACTGCTGCCTTCAGCCAAGACCTTACAGTAGATTGGCCATGGATGGAATATGGATTGGACTGTACTTCACATACAGCATTCATCACCACCACGTATGCACATGCGCACGCACGCATGCGGTGTGTGTGTGTGTGTGTGTGTGTGTGTGTGTGTGTGTGTGTGTGTGTGTGTGTGTGTGTGTGTGTGTGTGTGTGTGTGTGTGTGTGTCTGTGTCTGTGTATATTATCAGCATTTATGTACTGACGTTTCTTTCTTCTTACGTGTGAGAAAGATAGAGATCAAGAGATAGGCTGTGAGTGTGACAGTGTGTGTGTGCGTGTGTGCGTGTGCGTGTGCGTGTGCGTGTGTGTGTGTGTGTGTGTGTGTGTGTGTGTGTGTGTGTGCGCGCGCGCGCGCGCGTGCGCGAGCGCACGCTGTCCACACTGACCGCAAACAGCTGATAGGTCAGTGTGGATATGCATGGGACCAGCTTTCTCACGTTGATTGCCTTGGCTCTGTTCAAGGCTATCTGTATTCAAACTCTTCCACTGTGGTCAAATCCCTTGTCAAGACGCATCTGAAATGATTAGTGCTCCTATGTAAACTGGGCTTGTCAGTGTAAAGAAAGAGATAGAGTGCAACACCACGGGACGTGTGCCAATGCGCTCATGCTGAAGGTCAGGCTTGTTTGCGTTGGCATTTTCGCGTATGTTCGAACAAAACTGTGGTTTATGGCTTCTCTCCCAGTGGGCTCTCCTGCAATTGTAACTTAACCAACCATGGTATTGATTTAAGGTTTAGATTCTAATGTATTTTCTCCCCATAGCCGTTTCTCATGCTGTGTAAATGTATCTTTTTCATAGATGCTGTCCCAGGTTACCATCCTGGTGATGATCGGCTACATCCTGCTCACTCTCACCTCCATGGGTTTCATTATTGACCAGAGGTACCGTCATTCAATCACGTTTTTATTAATTAACCTATATTTGTATTATTCATTATTTTTTTTATTCAAATCTTTCTTTTGTTGACAGTAGGAAAGCAGAGCAAATAGTGAGAGAAGGTTGTTGTGGTAAATATTGATGCGATACTGTACAACAGCGCTTGCACACTGGCTATTATATCGTTGCTGTCGAGTAGACACCTCTTATCTCCATATTTTACGTTTTTATGGGTTTTTTTCTCTGTAAATTGATGCCCTACTTCAGTGGTTCTCAACCAGTGGTCCACGGACCACCAGTGGTCCTTGAGGGGGCTCCAGGTGGTCCCCAGCTAAATGTTGGAGAGTTGGTAACCAAATGAACCCTTAGTAGATCTTTAACTATTGAGAGTGTAAAATTAAACCAAATGGACCCTTTGGTTTCATTTTACGCTCTCAAGAGTTAAATTATTGTTAAACATCTGCATTACTTAACTCTTTCACTGCCAAGAGTATTTTCAAAAAGTACTCCCCCAGTGCCAGCAATTTGCGTGTTTTTTTATTTTTTAATTTTTCATTCAAATAAATTATCTGATTGCAGTTTTAAACCCATACGACAGTTCTACCAGTAGAGAGCAGCAAATCGACACATTGATCACCTCGTTGACTCGCTCGCCCCCTCCCAAACAGGCTTACGTCACATCCGGTCATTAACCGGATGTGACTTTTTCGACAATCGCTGATCGGGCTAAATTACGATGTGATACACGACTACGATGACTGATCGTCACCCAGACCAAAGAGAATAGAAGTAGACCTCTCCGTTCGTTTTTTATACCGTGTGAAAAACCGTGACTTTCCCTATTCTGGCCAAAAATGACCGCAGAAAAAAAATGAGAACCGGAAACGGAATCTGCGTCATGAAACCGGAACCCAATGAGTCTGAAGGAATCAGAAAGCGAAAGTGATCATGAAAAATAAACAGAATAACTCGGGGCTTGGCACTGAGAGAGTTAATTAAATAATTGTTGTTTTGATCAACTACAGTGTCACGCGAAAGAAAATAGTAGATGTACGAAGCTCAAAATGCATCGCGATGTGATGCATTTTGAGCTTGTATTTGTTGTATCCTGAAAAGTAACAGTTTGGGACATATGAGGTTTCCACCCGACAGCAAAGATATTGTACCAGTTATGTAGCCCCGGAACTGACCTGCTGATACATTATCTCACTCCTGTCACTCGCCATGAAGTGGCAGGGGTTAAATCTCTTTGAACTCAATCAGCTCTGCAAATTGAAAATGCTTCCATTTAATAATGGATTATTCCGATCACGCTGTTACTGTGAATGTGTCCTTGGAATAAAGGTCAGAAGATGAACTAAGAGGATTGAGATGAAATGTTCTCTGAGTGCGGTGGTGGAAAAAGTACTCTGATTTTTCACTTAAGTAAAGGTAGCAATGAGTATCACAATGTAGAAATACTCTGTTAAGTGAAAGTACTTGTAACTCAAAATGTAATTTGAGTGAAAGTACGAAAGTATTGGCACCAAAATATACTAAAGTACCAAAAGTAAAAGTATAGCCCAGTCATCATGAATGTGCTATTTAATTTTTTTTTCCAAATTCATAATTTGTCCAACTTACACAGCTCACAGAGCTTGAGCTTTTAGATCAGCTATTCTTAATAGATGAAGTATAAATTAGGGCTCAAGTGGTTATGTTATGTATGTTATGTAATAATAATCAGTGTTGGGTAACGTAAGTTAACGTTACTTTTAAAAGTAACTCGTTACATTACAGGTTTACTGCCATTAAAAAGTATTCCGTTACATTACAGGATTACCTTCTGAGAAAAGTAACTTGTTAGATTATTTTTGTGTTAACGCCAATTAAAACCCACCTGCGAGGGAGTTTGGTAAACATAAAATCAAGAGTGCAGCCTACCCAGGAGTGATCACCAGTGTTGTGGAGCTGTGCTGGGCTTCACCATGGCTAATTTGCATTGACGTTCTCCCCCTTTCATCAATAAATCAAAAAATATTGTGAATACTTCCACGGCTGTACTAAAGGGCAACCTCTCCGTCTTCTCTCAATCTCTGCCATGTCGCACACGTGCGACACATTAATGTAAGCGAGACCAGTAATACCGTCAGCCGTGTGTCACACCAAAAGTGGTGACCCATTGAATAGGGTAGAATGATTACGCAATCACCACAGACTGCAAGGCATCGGTCACCGACATCCGTGCAAGTCTTCGTTGACTGAGACAAGCTTGTCCTTTTATCAGGAAACAGCCCAAATGTGTCCTTTTCCTTTGTGGCAACAGAAAGAACAGGGAAATATAGGTCTTAAATGTAACGAAGTAACACCATTATTTTAGAAAAGGTAACTAAGTAACCCAGTACTCTAATTGCAAAACTAACACGTGAGGTTACTCCGTTACCCCAAAAAGTATTCCGTTACAGTAAAGGCGTTACTTGTAATGCCGTTACCCCCAACAATGATAATAATCTAAATCTACAAAGTAACAAGTACGTTGTCAAATAATTGTAGTGGAGTAAAAAGTACAAGATTTGCCTCTGAGATGTAGTGGAGTAGAAGTATAAAGTATTGCAAAGTTCAAGAAAAATTTAAGTAACTCAAAATGTACTTTCCACCACTGACTGAGTGTTGATGGTGTTCTGTGTTCCAGGCCAGGGGCAGCCATCTTGGAGATGATGCGGTGTGTTGTCATGGTGATGATGCAGCGTTACGGTTACATGAAGCCCCTCCTACCATCACTGGCTGTGCCGATAGAGGTAAGAGAATCCACTGGGAATTAGATAAGAAAACAGCATACACATGGCGGATGCTTTTATCCAAAGGACCATGAGTGCATACATTTAGTTTTTACAGTTTACATTTGGTGTTTTTGCATGATTTTGATGCAGATTGCTTCTCATTGCGACGCGTTGTGAACTTCGGCTGTTTTTGCTATATAATATATTGGGCTTAAGTGCTTAAAGAGTATTATGCTGTACAATATATTATATAGCTACTGTATGTACATATTATGTATCACCGACAAAGAGAGTGAAAGAGCTCTATACAGTGTCCAAATACAGTGAACTAATCATTGTAGCCTCACATCGCAGTAACAGGTGGATATGTGTGCATGCGTGTGTGCGTGACATGTATGCCTCCAACTGCATGACAGTTCTCTCACTTTGCCACTACTTAGTGTATATGATTGTTTTACTCATGCAGGCTTTAAAAAAAAAAACTGAATTAGTAAATTTACAAAAGTTTCGGTCCAGTGATATTTATGTAAATGTTTTATTTAGAGTAGCCATTGGCACTGCTTGCCACTGCTTGTTGTACCCTAGTGGCTCCAGTGAGGAGCCCCCACCGGGAGGACGTAGTGCCTCATTACTCCTAATTATGCACCCCTAATGTCATGTGTGTGTGTTCCGTTCCGTGTATGCACAAACGTGTTTGCGGTTGTAGTGTGGGAGTGCGGCCTGTAGGGGTCTCCCATGAAGCCAGCAGGCCTGTGTCTCCCAGCAGGCAGTGAGTTAGAGCTCAGGTAGAAGACTGAGGAGATGATGAGAGGTGGCTGGCATGGTGGCATGGTGACCTAAAACTCCCACAGTGACTTGTTTTCATTTCAATATCATGATAATTAGAAAAATAAACTTATTTTTATAAAGCACTTTTCAAGACAGCAGCTGTTACAAATTTACATCATGAAAAAGAATTACAATGTAGCCTTACGAATTTATAGTGTAAATTAAAAGAGTAAGAAATTCAAAAGAAAATGATTGGCACACAAAGGTGTTCATGGTCAAAGTGGCCTCATTAGCAGTGGGGAAACTATAATACTAGTGTATAGAACTACTATGTGTGTACATGTATGTGCATGTGGTGTGCGAGAGTGAGTGGGCTCTAGGTCGTGTGATGTATGGGACCAGATGCACGGCCCAATTGACCATAAAATTGCCGTGCCTTTCTGGCACTCGCAGCTGAGCTGTAGATCGCGGCTCGGCGGCTGACCTCTCATTATGTGCCCTCCTCCCACCCAACCACTTTCTCCCCCCCCCCCTCTCTCTCTCTCTCTCTCTCTCTCTCTCTCTCTCTCTCTCTCTCTCTCTCCCTCTTTTCCTCCCCGCCTTTGCCACCTCAGCCAGTGTGAACGAAAGCAACACTTCTGGAAGCAATTAATGCTGTCTGCCGCTAACTAGCGCTGGCTGATGAGATTTGCACGTGAGCGCTGAATCGCTCCTTTTATTGTCCCTACTCCACATCTGCAGCGCTCAGGTGTTCAAGATGACTCTCTTAGTAATATTTGTTTTTGTTTTGTTTATTATCATGAAATGAATTATTGCATCATGCTTGACAAAAAAATGCATATCATGTCTTGATTTATGCAGCACGTGCCACATGGCAGTGTTTCACTGACAGCATCATTGTCTCATGTACCCCCATTTCCTTGAATGAATCATTAGGCTTCATTTCAAGTCGTGGTATATCAGCTGAATCAGTTGAATAAATGTCACCCATGCAGGTGGAGCTCATTGAAACCTCTAACGGTTTTCATAAAATGGTTCCTGACGTATTTGCCCCTTTAGCTTTCTACTATGGCAATGTGCAGAATAGGGGGGGGGCGGGGAAATCCCCAAACCTGAGTGTACATTAATGATATATGGTCTTGACGTGTGAGGTGAACGGCCAACTTTTTGTAGCAGAGCGGGACCTGTTTTGAAGTCGCGCCAATCAATTAACAGTGACTTGAAACGGAGGGGGGGGGGGGGGGCGAAATACACATTTAATTGTATTCAGGCCCATGCGACTGTATATGAGAAGAGACTACAGAAAAATGACTAGAAAAAAACGAGGTTGGTTTGTGGTCCTTAAAAGCCAGCGGTGTGATATACAGCACCCTTAAAGCTCACAGCGGTATTTATAGTGGCTCTGGAGATTTCCCTTGTAAAGCTGCAGGCTTGACCTGCAAACCAGGGCTGCCTCTCTCGCTCCCAGCCACCACACTCACCCACCCACGCCCAGCGTCTGTGTGGCAGACATGGAAGGCCATGGCGGTTCAGACGGGATGATGCTGGTGCTAGTGTGTGTAATTTTAAAAGCTGTGTAGAGGACAGGGTGGGTGGTGGGTGTTTTTTTTTTTCTTCTTTTTTGTTCTTGTGTGCACGCACGTCTGTGCTTGGGGACAGAATGCTTCAAAGTGTAGTGGAGGAGTAAGTAGGGCTGGGCAAATAACTGAAATATATCGAAACCGATATTTAGAACCAAATAACCGACTTACAACCAAAACAAATCGACACATAAAATTAGATATTTTATAATCAAGTAATTTGATTATTCTGATTAACCACTATTTGCCAGACCCAAGGGGTCGTCGGGCTTACATGAGGCTTTGTACCTGTTTCGTCCATACATGGGCATGGTCACTTTGTTTATGGTAATGTATGAGTCATAGTGACATGCCTATATATGGGCGTATCAGGTTTGTTTATGGTTATGTCTGAGTTTAGCGATGTGGCCGTGGTCCTGCCTGCATGTGGGCGTATCGGGTTTGTTCATGGTTGTGTCAGAGTGACGTGGCCGTTGTCAGCCCACCCGCCCGCCGGCCTGCCCTCCCTTTAGCCAATGTTGATATAGGATTAATTGTGGAAAGGTTTGAAATAATTGTGATACTGATTTGAAGTCATATCGCCCAGCCGTAGGAACAAGTGTG
The DNA here is from genome assembly GCF_963280865.1 of Gymnoscopelus braueri. Taxonomy (NCBI): domain Eukaryota; kingdom Metazoa; phylum Chordata; class Actinopteri; order Myctophiformes; family Myctophidae; genus Gymnoscopelus; species Gymnoscopelus braueri. Next base: position 27,846,671 of record NC_137605.1, read on the forward strand.
AGTGAATTAGGTAGTTTATGTGTAGCTTATTTGTGCGTGCCGTGCATCCACCCATTCATACATTTGTGAAAGTGCATGTCAGTGCATGCTGTGTGTATGTTCATAGGCTTTGTGATTTTGTGTGTTGTGTATGTTGTGAGTATCAGAGAGGGCATGTTGTTTAGCTTAGCTTGTAGTCAGTAAACTCTTATGGGTCAATTAACACTGGATTTTACTGTGTAATGATGTAACATAGTTTTAGTTGTACTGCCATGCATGTTCCTGATTTGCTTGAATGAAAGGACAGAAGTGCTGTGGACCAGAACTGTATGTTGCAATAATATCCAGAGTGTTAAAAACTGACCAACTGTCAATTTTTTACCCATATGGTTGAAAATGGACTTTTCAGGACTGTTCATTTTATGAGACTGTAAAATGGACTATTCTGATTTTGTTGTGTAACACTGAAGTCACAGTAATTTAAAAGAGAGCTCTAAAAAGTACAACTGTTTAAAGCATACCTGTCTTTGGTCATCAATGTTGTTATGGAGACTGAAGCACTATTACATTGGCTGAAATCCTTGTTTGCACAGTCAGTGGCAGCCTCATACAGTATAAGTCTTTATTAATACATTATTTAATGCATTGACACTGTACAGCTCTGTACACCAACTGGACATCATTTGTACTGCAGAACATGTGTCATTTAACTATTAGTACAGACCATTTATCTTTGATGACCAAAAAGAGAGAGCAAGTGTAGAGAACATAAATGTAGCTTTTTATTAGATAGGAGAGCGTAGAGACAGGAAGCTGAGGGAAGAGAGTTAGAATGGCATGATGCAACACAGATCTCTGGCTGGAATCAAACCAGGGTCTTCTCAGTTACGTGCGCTATCCGATCATCTACTGACACCCCCTGTTTAGCTTTCCAAATAATTCCTTTTGGCGAATGGAAGCATAGTCATAGATGTCTGCACACTGTGTTTTACTATATTATAGCGTCCCTGGGTGTGACACTTCAGCTTGAAAGGCTCCCAGCATGCCGCGGGGTGTGCCAGCACTTATTGTTTTATTGTTGCGTTAATTTGGTTTGTTATTTGATTTAGAGACTGGTTTTGCTTTGTTTATTGTGATTGATGCTGTTGTTTGATGTCTGTTGTTCCATTTGGCCGTTTGTTTTCATGTGTGTAGGTTTGGTTATGAAACTATGGGTGATAGGTGTAGCTGTGGTGGGGCAGGGAACCCCCTTTCTGTGGCAATGCGTTGCGGAGTGGTGCCGTGTTGAAACCACCTTCTTTATGAAAGCTGCAAATAAAAACGTTTCCTAGATCAAGAGGTTGCCATGCCTCTCAAAATTGGCATTACTGTATAAAAGAGAACCCGTGCAAGCTGTAGCCTATTGCTAAGTCCCATTGAAATGTACAGTTTTCAACTGAAGTGTATACCAGTCTATGATTATCTTTTTCGTGTTCAACTTCCAAGGGAAAGATAAATACCATTGTGACCAAAAAAAAAAAAAAAAAAACAGAGAGGCCAGAACAATATTATCAAGTTCATGTCCAACACAAAAGCTTCACCTCACTGCGCAGAGGCCCTTATCTCCAACACAACACCTGACTGGTCTGCAAAAACGATGACTCCCACCCAAACCACCTATACCCCCCTTTACCCCTTCCAGTCATTGTCAGAACTCTCCAACCCTGAACACTGAGATAAGACCGCTATCAGTGGGAGGTTTTTGTTATGTGTAAACGTTGTTTTCCATGAGCGCAGATCTCAGGTGCGAGAGGTTAGTGTCCTTTTCTGTGGCAGGAATGCATGGTAGCAAAGGAGCACTGCTGAGGTTAACGGGATCGTGTGCGGCTATGGAAACTCGGTGAGCATGACATCATCTGAAAGCTCGCAGGAATGGAAAGGAAAGGAAATCTCCTCTCGTGGCGAACGTGGAGCGATTTGAAGAAGAAAAAAAATTGTGCTGGATAGGACTGCTGTGTGAGAGTAAACAATTTGGCGGTCGACAGTACACGGTGTGAAATATTATCACTCAATGTGCAGGGGATCATGTCCGTCAAAGTGTAAGCACTTGGTTTATGTTGTCAAACCTGCTGCCAGGGAAAACTATGGAAGTCTACCACCGATTGGTCTTTAGGGAATTTTCCATCAGTATTTGGTTCTGGGGCTTTGCTTAGTTCACTTCTTAGGACAAGGTTTACTTTCTTTTGAACTGAAATGATTGCATCTTCTTACAGTAATTGTGATTTAGTTTATTACATGGCCTCAGGGCCTGCATGTGACCGTAAAACGAATCTGGTATTTACTCCTCTCCCCTCTTGAAATGCGCATAAATCAGATTTCATACGGCAGTAATAATGCTCTCAGAAGAAGTCTGCTCACAATTTCACAACATTAGAAATGATGACATAATATTTTATAATGTATATAACTATGCACAAGTCAAGAAAGACTGGCCATAAAATATGCCAGTGTGACACAGCATGAAAGCTTAGCATATTCATTTATCAAGCTTTGGTTCTGTGGAATACATTTAAACCTTTTAACACTTGGTTACATATTTTCTCTCTCTCTCTCTCTCTCTCTCTCTCTCTCTCTCTCTCTCTCTCTCTCTCTCTCTCTCTCTCTTTCTCTCTCTCTAAATTGCTCGATCACTTGTCTGATACTGTTGTAAAGAGAAATCTTTTCTGGCTCTTTTCCTGGTAATCTCATATGGAGTGAGATGGTAAATGTCTAGTGGTTTTGCTGTGATTTGAGCGCACGTACCGGACTTGCAAGTTTGAACTGAAGACAGGCTGAGGTTGCAGAATTGGGAACAGGCGTTGACATGTGGACCAATCCTTTAAAAGTTTATTCTCCGCTCTGACCACAAATCATCTTCCTCCATGTGCACTAGCGTGGGCGCATGCCTTAGAAGCGGCGGCAGTAGCCTCGTAGATAAATAAGCAGGACTGTGATCAGAGGGGTCTCTGCGATATGTGAATGATAAACTGTCTCCCCTTAGTAACTACTTTCAAGGTGCCTTTGAGCACAGCGCTTAACCACTTAAACCCAATGTACTTAATTGACCAGGGTTCAGGGCTCTATGCGAGGTCCGCTGCTTTTCCCCTCTTCACCGGAAAAAAGCAGATCTACAAGCTCACAATGTGCAGTTGTGAGCTTGAACAGCTTGTACATCTGCTATTTTAGGGTCTAGGGTCCAAGTGCTTAACACCCTGTAGACTCTAGAGGAGCCGAATTGCCAACAGCAGGGCGCTGTGGGAGTACTGGCTGGAATATGACTCAATGATTTCAGTGCACAGTCAAATCCAGAGTGTTAAAACTGCTTAGACCCAGGTGTCAGGTGCTTTGTAAGACAAAACACCAGGGTACCTACTATTTGACAAGTACTACTGCCTGAAGGTTATAAGCGCATTATCTCCCCTGCCAAGCGGGGATGACTTCTTGGAACAGTGGTAGAAATGTGGTCTCTCGTGCAGGAGACCGGCAGTCATTTAAGCCAGATAGGACCTAAAAGTTATGGATTTCAAAATGAAGCCTTACAGGTCTCAGAGTTGAAGGAGGATGTCGCTGAAAAAAAAAAAAGCCGGTCAACATTCCCTGGGTAAATGTTCTAAAAGAGGAAGTGGAGGAGGTAGAAACAGACCTGGAGGTGAAACAGGGGTGGGAGGTTACATGTCCCAGGGGACTCATCTGTCTGTGCTCTCACTCTGAGGTATCTAATTGAACACATTCACAGAAGACACAGTTGTCCACCACTCTGCCTCTCTTCTCATAGCACCACACCTATGTACCTAACAGCAGGGCAGGGGGCTTGATTTTGCAGAAATCACCCCCCACCCCTGACTTCTTTTCCTCCCCATCGCATTTCTGGATTCGTGCCCTCTACCGTTGCTTCCAACTTTCCGCCGGCTAGCTAGTGCGCTCTCCACGAAGTTGTCCGCCAGCGGGGCCACCCAGGGAATTGTGGTTATTAGAGAGGTGTAGACTTCTCCTATTGAGGCTGAATTCAAGCCAAGCTCACGGGGTCTAAAGTGAATTATAAGAGATATTGAATGTGGAATGTGCCTTATGATTTATTTCGTTTTTTGTTCGTTTTTTTTTCATGCTATGATTTTCAGTGCCTTCTTAACAAGGCACAATTTAGTTCTTTATGTAATTTTGTGGTGATCTATTGACCCCCTGAAGAGGAAATGAGTATTTTCACCTTTACGGCTGGTTGGGATTGAATATCTAACTCAGGGAACTTCAGCAGCAGAAGATGCTATGGAATAGTGTAGGATCAGACCTGGATCCTTCCACATGCAAAAGCGTGTGTATATGTATAGGTATATATATACATAATGTTTTACAGTTAGGTGCAGACTGCAGAGCTTAGAGTTTAGTCTCTATTTGCTGTAGTGTTGTACTGTATAGTGTATAATGTATTGATGCCTGTTTAAACTGAATGCTCGATATTGAAGCTGTAACGTTATTCCGAATTGACTCATATATTTATTTATTTATTAATAGAAGCGTTACTTTCAAACAGATTCTTGCCACCCGTCAGAAAATGGCCCTTTCATCCATCTCCAGCCTGGCTCATGTCACATAAAGTTTCATAAACAGGATGTATTTGATATTTAATCCACAATACATTTAAAGCACATTCACTCAGTTATCTGAGCGTCCATCCTTCTTATCAAAGTCAGGATGACAGTAATGATTGGAAAATATCCAGTTGGATTGCATCAATTTCAATTACATTTGTATTGTTTATTATTATAACATTATAACTATATATATATGTATATAGTTATATATATATTATTCATTTATGTTTTCACCTAGACATTTATCACAATCTGAACTTTAGTCGGAACAGTTTATAATTTATTTCATGACTCATATTCTTTTATTTATTTATATATGTACAAGTCTGTCTCAAACTAGAAAAACAAACAAAACGAACAAAACAAAAACAATATATTCTCTTTTGACAGAAAATGACAGACCTCTTTGTGTTTATTACTTGCCATGATTTCTTGTTTTTTGTTGTGTGTGCAAAAAAGTAATAACGATATTTGTTATAAAAAACAAAACAATATATTCTCTGTTCTCTTGAACTCGAGAGAACATTCTCCCCAAGTTAACTTAACGAGAACATTCTTCCCAAGAATGCAAGTACGTTGTGCTTGGTGTAGAGAAATGGCACTTGACGGCTCTGCTTGGCTCTGCTAGATATCCTGTGATACAAACTACTGCCACCTCCTGGTATGGAGAGTTATTTTTTATCTGTTAGCGCAGAACAGCAGCATCAGCTGAGTGGCAGCTGTAGTCCTTGTGGTGTGTTCCAGTGCAACTTTTACCAGAGACGTAAGGTGACACAAGCAATCTGATCAGTCGCCGTTTGTTAGTTCTTGCTTGGTGTGTCAGGGCCTGTAGTGTTAGGACTGCCCCCTTAACCCCTGCCCACTTGAACCCTAGTGTCCCTATTCTGGTTTATTATTCTGTTTTACATTTTGCCAGAGAGACTAATAGACCTTTCTATATAACATAATATTGTTGAATCGTCATATTGAACTGCCAAATCCAATATTTTCCTAAGGAAATTCTGAGTCAGATACAGCACTATAGATGTAGAATAAGACGCTAAAACTGATCTCTATAGCAGCTATTGCAAACAGTTAGATCTCAGGAGGACTAGCCACTGTGTTAAAATTGCAACATCACCAGACTCCCTAATGTTTTGATACACTTCCACTGCACTGTTGCTGCTAGTGCAGCACATATGTTACGTCTGGCTGTGCGTCTATGTGTGGGAGTGTGGCGGGGATATTTCTCATGGCTGTGCTACAAAGCAGGCACCAGACTGGGCTCTCTGGTGAGACATTAAGCTGCTTAGTGTGTCCTTCCTCTGGGTCTGCCCAAAGAACTCAGCATATAGACTGTATATACGTATCTGCTTGTAATGAACAGACAGGAAGTACAACTTGCACAGGGGAGAGCAGTGCGTGCGTGCGTGCGTGCGTGCGTGCGTGCGTGCGTGCGTGTTGTATGTGAAAGTGTGCATGTGTGTATTTTCACACCTGGCTTGTGCATATTCATTTGTATGTGTACACTTTATACAGCATGCTGGTATACAGACGCATAAAGCATTATCTGTTTTGTGTGTTACCCTACCTACATGGAGTTGGACCTTAGAGATGTATGCCAAATACCATATTATTCACAACACATTTTATAGTTTGTTCTCGTCTATTTCAGGGCATGATAGCTTGGACCTGTCATTTAGGAGAGTACAATCAGAGCCAGAGAATTCCGATAATCTAAAAGCACTTTAATGCACTTTTCTTTGATCTGATTGTACTGCCTCCTATGTGGTAGGCAGTACAGTGGTTCCCAAACGCCAAACGGTGTGCCGAGGTACAGGACACTGGTGTGCCATGAGACAAGTGTACGAGTGCTTTGGGATTCACATTATTATTGCAATAGGGGAGAACGGGATAAGATGAACCACTTTTTACTTATGTTGACCTCTAGGCAAGGAAAAATGAGATGGAAGTAAAATCTAAACATCTACTAAAACGTCAAGATGTCTTCTATCAATTGAAATTATGAGTGTGCATCTATGACAAATGGTTGTAAAAATATGGGTTCTCAAAAAAAAGTGGTCATGTGGTTCAACTTGCCCCAGGTAAGGGGTAAGTTGATCCTAGTCAACGGGTAAATTTACCCATATGATATTTTGCATTTTCAAGTTTAAACTTGAACAAATAATGTATTCACGTATCAACAATAATTTAATAACACATTTCCCTTTTGCAAATAGTCTTATTTATTTTCTTAATGGTATTTAAACAATATAAAACCAATTAAATAATGTTTGTTATTCAGAACCTTTTAATATTTGCAATTGTTAATACAATATTGAAAGCTTCTCTTAAATGAGTGTATTCATCCAAATGAAAGGTCATACAGCATAATTTGTATTAAGACATAATACAAAATATGAATGGTGATTAATATTAGGATAATTGGTTCAATTTACCCCAAGGCATTTGGTTCATCTTGCCCCATGGCCACCATTTTGACCTAACCTGGCTAGCTTAATGCTTCAGGCTAATCTTTAGCTAAATGATTCACATGGTTTTATACATTGGAATATCACCAACATGCATGATATATAAGTTTCAACCTGGGTACATTTGCTTTAAAATAAAAATCATTATACCAGAAAAGTAAAAATTTAACTTTGACCAGCAAAAAACACTTTTTTTGTGTAGAAATATGCTTATCACTTTGCCCATGTTCTCTCAACTTCACAGCCAGGTGGAAATTATGGATGTGTCCTGATTTTAAGGTCACATGACAACTCATGTGTATAGTTTTAAAGATACAGGGGGTGGTTCAACTTACCCAGAGGTTCATCTTACCCCGTTCTCCCCTACACAACTCAATGCAAAAAGTTATGCTTTATTCTATAATATACTGTACCTGTATATCAGTATTTGCGCACACTCATTTCCAATACAGAGACAAATTCTTTACCCTAAAAAAATCGTATTTCAATATATTAAAATAACACACACGCACGCACACACACTTTGTGGATAGGCTATTCTCGCTATGAATGCAGGTGTGTCTTCAGATTTTGACTTGTCCATTAAAAAGTTTTGAAATCACGGTGGTAGTATAGAAGCAGACCTGAAACCAACACTAAAAAATACCATTTGACCCAGGCCTGGTCTACTGTAGGCAGCCATATGGACGGGGAACTCTGGAAACATCCCATTACAGGTCATATATCACAGGGCTGACAGCAGCCATTCTGCCTTGTTTTCATTTCAATCATGAGTGCAGCTGCTTTGGAGAGCACTGGGGGCTCTGCCATGTTAACCCGCTACAGCCTGGAAGGCTTAGCATAGGCTTCCATAAGAGAGATTTGATGAGGTTCAATCCAAATGCACCGTTACGTCATGCATTTTCTTTTAGGCAAATGTTGTCCTATTTAATGTCAGGTTTGGATGCCCCTCTTTTCAGCTCGGCTGGGCACTCCAACGGACACAGTTGGCAGTGTTTGTGGGTGAGAAGCGGGTAAGGGAAATGCGACTTTGTCACTGCACTAGTGACTCCTACTGGTTGGTCAGGGTGCCTGTTCAGCGGTTAGGGAAACTGGGGATTTGCTGTCAAGTTAGAAGAAGTGGATGGTGGCTCCATGTGCATCAGAGGAGGCATGTGGTTGTCCACACCCTCCCCATGCCAACAGAGGGGGTTGACAGTGAACACAGCACATTTAGCAATGACAATGAGAGAGTGAAAGAAACTAGCCCAAATTCTGCTCGCATCCATCTACACTAGGGTGCGTGTTCTATATATTTGTTACAGAATGTATTACAGCACTCATTTGGGAAACAGGAATTGATCTGCCTCAAAGCTAAGCCTTAAATCTTAGTCCGATTGGCTACATGCACCCCTTCATGTACTACATTTCCCCTTTATGCCACATGTGGACCCAGCAGCAGTCAATTAGGGTTCATACTTTTCACCTGGATTTACCTGCTCTGTTTTTTTAACTGGAAAAAGCAAGTGGGCATAATTATGTGTACTCTTTGATTTGGTGTTTGTGATATCTGAGCTTACAATTATATCATAGCTGGATGCTCTGTCCACTCTGCCTCTCTTCATCCACCTGAAACAAACGTAAAATCATGGGAAACATACAAAAACCACATGTGATTGATTTGTCTTATTGGTGCCCTTAACAAACTACCCTCTCTCTCCAAATCAGAACAAAGTGAGTGTGAGGCGATTTGTTGAGATTCCTACTTTAGGAGCTGGTGTTCTCTGGTTGTAGCGCTTATTTGCAGATCATCGAACCCGCTTCCTTCCACGGTGTAATCTGTCCCACATGGATTTCCTACCTAGTCCATTAAAATGTAGCTCAGTGGAGCCAATGGGGGAAGATGGGAACTGGAAAAGAAAGAGAAAGAAAAAGACTTCCCTTCCCCTCAGCATGCTTTGATAGAAATATCTGTCAGACTTTGGTCCGTTGGAGTGTAAGGTGATTTGCGAGGTTCTTCCGAGACTGTTATGTGCTCTTGATCCCAATCCATCTCGGAGATGGGCACGACACAACTTCACGTCTGTGTAATCTGTAGGTGCTACATCGCCAAAAAAAAAGAAAAGAATGCTTCTTTTGATACTTGGCACTATTTCTCTACTCCCATCAGTTGCTCCCTGCCTTCTACAGTATGTTTTTTTGTGTGTGTGTCCTGCACTCCCATCCTCTTTTTCTCTCTGTGGGGAACATGTTGCCAGAACAGGTAGTGAGAGGCGGAAAGCAGAGGGGGGGGAGAGGAGAGGAGGAGAAGGAGGAGGGCACATTCCAGTCCGTGTTGTGATCTCGTTCTCTCTGTCTCTTGCCTTCTGCTCCTCTCTCTTTCCCTCCCACTCTTAACTTCTGTCTCTCTCTCACTCTCTCACTCTCACCCTACATCCCTTCCCCTTCGCGTTCTCTCTCTCTCTCTCAGAGGAAAACAGCTGTGGCGTCCAGGAGAAAACATTGCTTTTTTCCCATCAGGCTTTTTTGCCTGTGATGGACAGGGGTCTGGTTTTGGCTAGCTTTGCAAGGTAGGATGCAGTTTATGGCCCAGAACACAGCTGGGGGTGGAGGGTAGGGCCGTTTTTTCGCAAGCCCCTTTTGCTGAATAGCATGGTCCCCTATGGTGGTGACCCCTCAACCCTGATGTGAGACCATCATGGGAGATGACTTTGCCCCACTCCTTAACCTTTTGGAGTCAACTTTTCACTATGATTCTATGGTCCAACTACTAAGTATGGAAGCCTGCTTCCGCTACCGAGTGACAAAAATAAAAAAAGGCTAGATTTGTGACTTTTTCTCTCTCACAAATTTGACGTACATCAGCATTCATCAGAGTTTTTTTTCTCTCAGAATAGCGGGATAAGCAATGTTGAGAAAGTAAGCTATACTGTAAGTCTGTGGTTCACAGTTTAGGTTCCGGGTACCCCCAAGGGTTTGAGGGGGTTCCAGGGGATCCCCAGCTAAATGATTGATATTTGGGAACCGAATGGACCCTTTTGGGGATGTAACCCAGAGAGTTGGTTCCTTATGGGCCTATTTGTTTCATTTGTACAATCTCAGAGTTAAATTAACCCTGGGGAATTTACAGTAGATGGTGCTCTATAGAAGAGAAAAAAATCATATCAAATGGGGGTCTGTGGTCTAATGCATATCAAACTGAGGGTCCTTGACATTAAAAAGGTTTAGAAACACTGCTATAACAGCATTTCTTTGTATTTTTACTCAGTAGTGGAAATGACTGAATGTGTTTTCTTAGTTTTTGTTAGCCAGCTGACAGATGGGCAGATTTTCATGAAACATGGTTGAAAATGATCATCAGTTGGCTGTCCTGAAGAGATTATTAACTTTTGGATCAAAAAGGCCAATGTTCACAGTCACCATCAACGTCTTGGTCAACATTACATAATTGGCCATATCTCAAGAATGGAGACATGTAGAACAAAATATTTAGGTGTGCAGTCTGAAACCTAATTTATGCTCTGAGAATAGCAGACCTATACAAGCTCACAACGAGTTGTGAGCTTGTAGTTCTGCTATTCGTGTCGTGCGACAAAGTATGAATCAGGCTTTACTGAAAGGTTCACCATCCACAAGCTGAACATGAGCACTTGCTGATTACTCATTTGACCCTACATCCTATTTGTAAGTCCAACATAATTTATTGCAGGTAGTGCTATGCAAACAGTAGCTATATTTTGGGTACCTCCGATGGCCAACAGTATGCACAGGGGTTGGCTCAAGCCTTGTTGTTTTAGACACATCCGATAAACCATAGGAACATCTTGTTCCATTGCAGGAAGCATTTGAAGACGGCAGCATTTTGAGACTGTGACAGTGGTGGGCAAAGTACTCAACCCCAGTACTTCAGTCTAAAGTACTGTATATAGCAGATACTCCTGATCAAGTATTACTCAACTATGAGTGAAAGTTGATTCTTAAGTACAAATTACAAAGTGCAATGCGTTGCTGTATTGGAATACATTTTAGACATACTGTAATAGACATTTTCAAGAAGTTTTACCAAAATAGCAATAATAGTGAAAATAGCCCATCTACTACTAGATTTACAAGATCTACAAACTACAAACTCAGATAGACAGATCTACAAACAGATGTAGACAGATCTACAAACTCACAACGCCTCGCAACGAGAGGCATTGTGAGCTTGTAGATCGTCTATTTCCAAAATGTTTGCCTCTTTCTTATATTATTTGACCAATATTTGACCAGATTGTATACTACAGTTTGTTGATTCCTTTTAATGCAGTAATTGTCTTTTTCTTTTCTTTCTTTTTTTGTTGGAGGTATTAAATAGGTCTTAAAAGTCCTTAAATTGTCACTTCACTGTCGACAGGTTGAGAACCACTGTGCTATGGTAAACTTAAAGCATAAGATCCTCCTAAAACCCCATGCTTGTTTTTTTTTGTCTCCAGGCCTTTGTCTCCCTCTCTCTGCTTTACTGGGGCTTGCAGAACTTCTCTCAGCTGGTCAGCATCAAGAAGAAGTCCAACTGAGTGAAGAGTGGGCCTCCAATCGACCACACCGTAAAATCCTCAGTGTTCATTTAACTCTGAGAGTTTACAAATGTAGCCAACGTAACATAAAATAAAACCAAATTACAAAATAACACAATTTGTTGTGTGTGTGGGTGCCCCGACACCTGACCCCTGACACAACCTGGTGGTTTGGGATTCCATCATTTAGTTTTTTTTCTTTTTTTTCATTTAATTTAAGTGTTAGATAATTTCATAGCTACAAATTTTAACCAACGTCAAAGGATGAGCATGATATATGCATGAATGACCTACTAATGACATCCTTCCACTTCTATGAAAAGCAGTTTTAGTATGCATACTGTATTTATACGGTATATATATGTATATATGTGTGTCTGGATATGTGGTGACTGAGGGTATGTTCACACTATCCACCTTCTATGAAGAAAAAGCGCAGTCTAGAGTGCCTTTTCTGCTGAAAATGAATTAAAAAGAAAAGTGGGAGTGCGGTCGTGCCATCGATTGAAACAGATTTTAATATAACTGCATGGAATGTATCGAATATTGAAAACAAAGTTTTAAATCACGTAGAAGGTATAGACGTGAAACTAATAAAGATTGAGCGACTCTATAGCATATTTATCACCTTATATATCAATCTGTTATAGACATGCTGCCAGAGACGAACGCCGAGGTCTCTGTGTTTCTCCTCCCCTGCCTGTCAGCTCTGCTGCCGGGCACATACAGTATTAATAGGCCTGCCTTTTACGAAAATACAACTCCACCATGAATCTAGTGAATACATATGTAATTATATTAGCTAATAATAGGTTTAATATACTGTTGTTGTTAGGCAGAAGAGGAGGAGGGAGGGACGCTGGTGGTACTCAGGTGTGGGTGTCTCCGTGGCTGACAGCGGGGCATCAAGAGCAATACATCCATGATAGATACCATCAGCTCGGACTGGCAGCTCTGCATTTGTGTGCAGTCGCGATTGGACAGCTGATAAAAAGCACCCCATATCGTGAGGTCATTTCTCTAAATGTTAAACTATTCTCAACTTTTAAAAGCGCTCTGCTCGGCCAGAAAAAGCGCTCTCATCAGCGCATTCTAAAAGCGGCCGCCATGCAGTCGCCTTTTGGTCCTTTCTCATAGGGTTTAAAGTAAAAAGGCGGTGCCTATTTTCTTTTTTAAAGGCGGCTAGTGTGAACATACCAGTTGGTGAAGGGCCATGTTGACAAATGATGTCAGTAAATCTATAATAACAGGCAATGTGCCCACCACATTTATTTTTTCCTTCGTGTAATTGTGAAAAAACTGTGGTGTGAAAATGTTTTGATCGAATTGCACTGTTATTAGAGTAGCCCCACTGTTTGATATTTGTTTATAATCAATCAGGGCAGTGTACATTTCAGTCAAACAGTTTAGTTGCTGTGTATGTGCAATAATGAATGGCTTTTTATCTCGGTAGTGAATATTCAGCCGCCTGACCCTCTGCGTTATATGTCATTTGATTGGTCCGGGACTAATCACATGGTTATAGCTTGCAGTTGGTTAACCACATGAACCCTAGCATCCCTATTCTGGGCATGTAATAATAGACAAACATTCTGTGAAAATGTCAGATCTAAAAGCTCACAATGCATCGCAGCGCGACGTGTTGTGAGCTTGTAGATCGGCTATTGGCAAAGAGATTGGTGTAGAGGTAAAAAAAAAAAGGAGGAAAAAAAGGAGCGGGCTTAGTATAGACCCCTGGGGGACCCCATGCAGTCAACAAAGTATATGGTTTACTGTAAGTGGTTAAGTTGGGGCATGGGTTTGGTGTGGTTTAATTAAGTCATATTTTTAGTTACGGTTAGGCACTGTCAGTACGATGATGTTTAGGCATGGGTTTGGTGTGGTTAAGGTTAGGGTAAGGATGTGGGGAGGGCGTTTACCAGGCGCATGCACTGAGAGCACTTTGAGTTTCTACTCAAAGCCGTCCGACGGCTGAATATCTACAGCTTCTTATCTTTTCTACGCAACACATACTGTGCTATTTACCTTACTGTTCATATCTGTACTTATTACCATTTCACAAAGTAACATTGCACAAAGCTATATTTTTCAATAAAACCATTTTGGTCATTTTATTTCCATTACTCCATTGTTCTGGCATTATTGTTACATTATGTTGTGAACAAGCAAAAAATATAAGACACTCAAAACAAAATCGAACCTTCAATGTATGCGATTCTGAAGCATATCTTATATTCCCAATTTACAGTTTACATCTGCTGTAAAAACTGAATTTACAGCAGATGGTGCTATTACTGTCCTGTCCTGCACTGCCTTCTATCTCACCCTGGCAGATGTCATGAATTAACTTCATATTAATACTACTGAATAGAAAGGGAGGTTTTCACAGGCCCTGTGTTGCATCATGACCAGCATCCCCATAATAATCAGTAGCCTATGCTATTCTCAATATATCTACACTACAATTTGTATTAAGGCCAGTTCACTTCAACTACTTGCAAAATAATTCCTATATGTATGGTCTGCAAGATTCTGAAAGAGACAGTTTGTTGAATATTTAAGGTTCATTCATACTCAGTGACATGGGTTATGGCATCTTTTGTCTAAAACAAAATATTTAAAATAGTACTGTAGGCTATGTGGAGCTAGTCTGATATCAGTCTCAGTGGTTCCCCAACAATATGACAACAAAATGAAACTATAATATACAGTAATAATATTGATATAATATAATATGCGCTGCCCTTGACATTTCAAAATGGAATCAACATTATTTTGGCTAGGCTTTTTCAAGGTGTCATCTCTGCCTTTGCATGATATTGCAAAGACTAAAAAACAAACAAACATTCTTACTTATGACACCTGTCTATGCTCCTGATGCAGTTCTAAATATTCTAAAACTCAATGTCTGTGATTCAACATGATACATTTCCTGCAACCAACTTGAGGCTTTATGAGAATTCTCTGTGAAAAAAGCATGACGTTTCTCCCAACAAGCACAAATAACTCATGTAAACATTTAAAAACATTGTTTTTTTGGCAGTTAAAATACAGTGCTCAGTGCTTATTTTTTCTTCTTCTTTTTTGTGTGAACACCACAGAGATAATACCAGACAACGTAAATTGTTGCTGAATGTTCTTAGCTTGAATACATCAACTTTCAGTTATGAGTCACACACTCTGCTGCTAGCCACACACTTCTTATTACCTTGTTACGATGAGACATGGGTGTGGGAACATGGTCCATAATGGAGCTACGTGTTCCCATGTGGATTCTGAGATCCACATGATTTGATATTGTTTTAATTATTTGTCTGGTAAAATGTATATATCTTTTTAAGCTGGGCTTTCAGTTCCAGACCTGATAACAGTAGTTAACTGTGAACGTTTGTATTTGGAAACATGTCAGACTTAAAATGCTAAATAATTATTTTGGAATATGTAATGTTTTTAGCTGAAACATTTAGCAATCTACCAGATGATTTAATCAGATAGCCATTAAAACTCTATAAAATATTAACACACACTCACGCATGCGTGTATGCGTGCTAGGGGTGGGACGATATGGGTAGCTCACAATTATGATAACTGGCGATATTTGGCCCATGATAACGATAATATCACAATACACGATACCTGTGATACTCGACATATTGCAAGAAATGTAATCAACGATATATCACGATATCTGTAACTGAAAAATAAAAAGAATACCCATAAAAGGCAAAGATGTAGTTATGCATTTATTCCGAAATCTTATATGTTTGTGCAAAACGAACTGGCCTAGTACAATGTACAAAAATGTGCATGCATATTGCCTCCTCCTACTGTAACAGTAAAACACAGACTGTAGCTGCCATCAGTTAAAAGCCATCAATTAAAAGTATTTTTTTTGTAAATAAGTTCTTAATGTTTTGTTTTGGTCAATTTATGTTTCTATTCTCTCTCTTTGTGAGGTGATTTATGTTTCTTGACTAAGGTCACCTCTAACAGCTGAAGCTGTTAGAGGTTAGAGGTTAGAGTTAATGAGCAAAGGTGATTTAGATCACTGTTAATTATCAGAGCTGAGGCAGTCAGTTATTCTGATTTTGAACAGAGCACTCAAACGTGCAACAAGCAAAGGGCATTGCTGTTGATGCTGTTTAAGAGTCAAGATTTAAGAAGAGTTCCAAGAGTTCCAGCTATATTTAATACTGCAAAAACTGACAATCGAAAAAACAAATATTATTATTTATTTATTTTTTAATTAAAAAAATGTAAAAATTTGCCGGCAGAGACGAGGGAGTATCGTGATATATCGCAATATTGATATTTTAGCACACACGCACACACACACACACACACACACACACACACACACACACACACACACACACACACACACACACACACACACACACACACACACACACACACACACACACATGCTGTCTCAGCAGTGCATGCTCAGAGAAGGGTGAAAATACATCAAAAAGTATTTTGATACAAATGACAAATACAGGTGCATCTCGAAACCTTTTAATATCGTGGAAAAGTTTTTCGTAATATCATTTGAAAAACGAAACTTTCATTCTAGATTCAATGTGCATAAAGTGAAAAAAATAAGTTTGGTTGTAATCTTTATGATTACGACATACAGCACATGAAATCAGAAATCAGAAATCCAGTATCTCAAAATATTAGAATATTACATAAGATTTTTAATAAAGAAATGTCAACCATCTGAAAAGTATGTTCATTTGTGCTACTCAATATTTGGTCTTGGCTACTTTTGAACTAATTACTTTTTTTGTGGCGTGGCATGGAGGCGATCAGCCTGTGGCACTGTTGAGGTTTTATGGAAGCCCAGGTCATCTGTATTGTTGGGTCTGGTGTCTCTCATCTTCCTCATTACAATACAACACAGATTCTCTATGGGGTTCAGGTCAGGCCGGTTGTTTGGTCAGTCAAGCACAGTAATACCATAGTCAGTACACACGTAACCCTAGGTTACGTATGTAACCCAGGTTTTATTAGTAGCGTAAGTAAGGTACTTACTATGGGATATCATTGCCCCCTGGCGATCATACAGAGCACGCACAGACTCCCGAACTCAATTTCCTATTGGAGTAGGGTCGTGTGACGCAAAACACCGGCGACCGGTGGTGGTATAAATACCACTGCGTCATATGAGCCCGTTCTCTGAAACCTTCCACTCTGCACGCCACACTGTGCACAGAGGGGGTAAAGAACGTAAGTACCTTACTTACGCTACAATAAAACCTGGGTTACATACGTAACCTAGGGTTATTATAGCATAGCTTCGTAAGGTACTTACTATGGGACACATAAACGTCCCCCGGGGAGCCCATGCTTACCAACCCTACCCAAACACTTTCCCAAGGCCACAGGTCCCGCCCCCGGCAAGACCATGGCCCCCAGACAACCCTGACCCTTCGGGTCAGGAAGTGAAAGGATTTATGGCAAGACCTTGACAGACATAAGTCCTGTCCCTAGTCACCAGCCCGACCAGACCCCCGGTCTGACCGGCCCGTGACCAAGGTCTCCTCCTCCCAGACCATGCCTAGCAGGTCTAGAGAGGGCTTGGAATGTCAGCCCGGCAGGGAAAGAGAAACATGCCCCCAAGCGTGGCTCGCATTCCCCCTGCACCGGCTGCTGCCCACAAGTAGTAGGAAACCACATGCCACCAGGCATGTTTATGTTACCTAACCTTGAAGGCCGAAAAGGCCAGCCAGGCAGGGAAAGAGAACATGCCCCCAGGCATGCCCCGCATTCCCTGCCCTGAACCAGCTGTCGCTCACCAGTAGGAAGGAACCACATGCCGCCAGGCATGCCTGTGTCCACCTAACTTGAGCCAGCCGCTACACCCAAGATCGTGCGCGCCATCTCGGATGCCGCCACGTCCAGGCTGTAGAAAGATGCAAAGGTCAAGGGAGACGACCAGTTACCTGCAGAGCATATTTCCTGCATCGACACCCCTTTGTAGAGGGCCCAAGATGCAGCAACACCCCGAGTAGAGTGGGCCCGCAGTCCCAACGGGACAGCGGCCCCGCTA
Source organism: Gymnoscopelus braueri (assembly GCF_963280865.1). Classification (NCBI taxonomy): domain Eukaryota; kingdom Metazoa; phylum Chordata; class Actinopteri; order Myctophiformes; family Myctophidae; genus Gymnoscopelus; species Gymnoscopelus braueri. Next base: position 27,864,318 of record NC_137605.1, read on the forward strand.
CTCACATATGCCAACCGAATCGCCCCCACGATCCATCTGGACAGAGTCGGTCTATCCACCGCCTTCCTCTGACCCCGGCCAAAGGAGACGAAAAGCTTAAACGACTCACGGCCGACCGCCGTCCTCTGACAGTAGAGCCTTAAGGCCCTTACTGGACAGAAACAGTGCAACCGTTCATCTTCTGCCGAAGTGAACGGCGGAGGATGGAAAGCCCCCAGTTCCACCGGGGCCCTGGCAACCGCGCCGGTTTTAGACACAAACGTCAAGTTGGGTTTCAACAAAACCCTCTTGCCGTCGTCTGAAAACCACATGCATTCCTCGCTCACAGAGAGCGCTTGCATGTCACCAACGCGTTTTGCCGTACAAAGGGCCACCAGGAGCACCGTTTTGAAACTCACGATCTTCAGATCCAACGTTTCAAGAGGCTCAAAGGGGGGCCGACACAGTGCGTCCAGCACCACAGTCAGGTCCCACTTAGGAAACAAAGGTCTGTTCACTGGCCTAGCACGCCTGGCGCCGGTCATAAACCGTCGCACCAGCCAGTGCGCGCCCACCGACTGGCCACCGAATCTATCGTGGCAAGCGGAGATGGCTGCCAGGTACACCTTGATGGTAGAGAAAGCCAAACCCTGGTCCAACCTGTCCTGCAGGTAGACCAGAACGCTTCTCACAGGGGCCTGAAAAGCCACCACCGGAGGTGATTGCTCCAGGCACCATGTTTCAAACATATTCCACCTAACGTCGTATTGACGTCTGGTAGAATCTGCCCTAGCCCCCTGTATAGTGGCTACCACTGCAGGGGGCAGGCCTTGCGAGGCTAGACTCGACCTCTCACGGGGTAAACCCACAGATCCAGAGTCTGGGGGTGCTCGTGGTAAATCTCGTCTCCGCCTTGTCTCAGAAGGTCTCTGAACAGGGGGAGAGGCCACGGCTCGTCGTAGAGGAGGGGAGAGATCTCCGACCTCCACGTGCCCCATGCTGGTGCTACCAGCAGAACCCTCCCACCCTGGGTCCTGATCCGTTCCATTGTCGGACGGATCAGACTCAGGGGCGGAAAGGCAAAAAGTAGACCGCTCGGCCACTCGTGCGTCAGAGCGTCTACTCCCAAGGACTGGTCCTTGGCCCTGATCGAGAAGAACCGTGAACATTTCGCGTTCTCTCTGGACGCAAACAGATCGACCTGGGCCCGGCCGAACCGGGCCCAGATCAGATCCACTGCTCTCTGGCACAGCGACCAATCCCCGTACCGGAGCCCCCCTCTGGACAGCAGGTCCGCCCGCTGTTCAGGTGGCCCGGCAGGTGGACGGCCGTGCCAAGCGTTGCACGCTCCAGAGTGTCAGCTCGCGTGCTAGCCTGTCCAACACAAGGGAACCCAAGCCTCCTTGTTTGTTGACATAACACACCGTTGTGGTATTGTCCGTTCTGACCAGGACAGTGCACCCCACGATGTGGCTCTCGAAATGTTTGAGAGCGAGGAAGACCCCCAGCAACTCCAGGTAGTTGATGTGGGCTCTCCTCTGGGAGGAGTCCCACAACCCCCGGGCTGAGTAGCCTTCGTAGACAGCCCCCCAACCGGAGAGGCTGGCGTCTGTGGTGATCACCTTCCAGGACACTACAGCGCCTATCTTGACCCCTTCGGACAAGAAAGTCGCCTGTGTCCACTGTTGGAGTGACATTACACAGCGTGGTGACACTACCACCTTCAGAGAGCCCAAGGAATGCGGTATCCTCAGAGACCGCCTCCATCTCTGGAAAGGTCTCATGTAGAAGGTGGGGGCTGCTGACGTCATCTGCCCCGTCGGGCTCTGACCGTTCGACAGTGGGGGAAGCCCGTGACGTAGACGGGGAATCCCACACACCGTCGACATCCGCCCTGTAGCATTGCTCGTTAGCGCTAGCTGGGCTAATGTCGGTGTCGTCACAGAGCGAGCGTCCGTTCCCATGGGAACGTGAGACGCTGTCGCTCTGCGTGACCTAACCTTGGAACCAAACCTCGTTGTTGTGTCTGTCCTGACCGCAACTCCCCTCGGGGAGTGCTGATGGAGTAACACCGGGGTTTGTTGACGTAAGTTCCGTCGCACCTCGTCCGCCATGTTGGCGAGGTCGAGGGGGACGGACCTTCCGTGTGGTGTTTCTACCCGGAGCGAAACTATTTTTCCCCCTGGGGAGCTTCGCTGGTGTAACACCGGGGTTTTCTGAGACGTAAACTTCCGCCTCTCCTCCGCCATTCTGGGGGCGGCTGAGAGAGGCGGCCATTTTGTGCTTTTTCCGAGCCCCAGAGGCGTTTTGCCGCCATCTGCCGGACGGAAGAAGGTACTGCAGTTGGCAGATGGAATTAAAGTTTTGTCTCCAGAAAACCCCCTTTTTACACAAAGCATTTGAGACATTTGATTCATTAGCAAAGGTTTCCCTACCTGCGTTTGACTCATCATGTTTATAGCAAGTACAGGATCTGTCCCTACAGTGTTTGGGATGTCGTCCTGACTGGTTAGGGGACATAGCGAACACTGAGGGCTCATGAATGATTGCAGAGGACAGTGTTTCCCACCGGGAAACATGCTGTCTTGGCTTCTCATGGCATGGGAAAAAATGGGCATTTGTGATTTTGGCAATAGATTTATTCCACACACAGGAAGCACATTTTGTACACTCATCACTTGTGATAAAAGACACACATGACTTTGAACCGTATTCATTGTCTTTTAGCGTCTTTTTTAGTGACTGTTGGTAGGATGTGAGGCCTACATCCTCCTCCTCGTCCACCACCACGATGAGGGCGTCGTCGTCCTCCTCGGCGTCGCCTTCGAAGTCACTGCGGTCCGGAGTGGCAGTGTCTCCCCAGGCGGTGATGGAGGTGGCGGGGGAGAAGACGAGGTTGTCGCTGTCTTGGGACGGCCCGACGGCCTCGACAGCGGCGTCTGGGTCCGGAGATGAGGATGAGGCCCTTAAGGCCTCCTCATTCCGGACCTTGCTGATGACTCCACTGGAACGTGGGGCCGAGTAGAGAGGAGGGCCCATGGCCCCCAGGCTAGTGCTAGCCGCCGGCGCCCTTGGTGCTTTGACGGGCGGCGCCTCGGGGCTAACACAGCCGTTACCTGAGGCAGCTAGCGAGGTGGCCCTGGCCAGGTGTCGCTCCAGCTGGTCCTCAGAGAAGCTCCTGCAGGGGTCGCACCCGTGTTCGTCTCCGTCTCGGTTACTCTGCTTACCCCAAGCAGGACAGGCAGAGGCGGTGGTCATCGTCCGCAGCTACGAGGTATTCACATCCTCGCATGGCGCATGGACGAGGCGCCTCCATTCTTTCCTTTCTCCGTCGAGCACGAGGCAAACAAACAACAAAAAAGGCTAGGTAGCTAGCCTAGCTGCTTGTTTATGACTTAGGCGTAGCGTTAGCTTAGCTTAGCTTTCGCCTCGTGGCGAGAAAATGGAGAGGATAGGAAAGAAAGTAATAATAAGAGTAAATAAATCGAAGGAACTCGGGAGAGTTAAGGTAACTGAAAACTGATTTACGAAACACCCGTAGAGTGGCCCTCGCTTTGGGTTGTGTTGGAATTCGACAAGTTTTCTCCGTGCTAGTTCGGCTCGTGCGCAGTCGCGTAAGCAGAGTGGAAGAAGAGAACGAGCTCATATGACGCAGTGGTATTTATACCACCACCGGTCGCCGGTGTTTTGCGTGACACGACCCTACTCCAATAGGAAATTGAATTCGGGAGTCTGTGCGTGCTCTGTATGATCGCCAGGGGGCGATGATATCCCATAGTAAGTACCTTACGAAGCTATGCTATAATAACTAGTAGTTTTGGAAGTGTGGGCACTGGTGCCAACTCCTGCTGGAAAAGGAAATCAGCATCTCCATAAAGCTGGTCAAAATACGGAAACACAAAGTGCTCTAAAATCTCCTCGTAGATGGTTGTTTTTACTCTGGACTTGATAAAACACAGTGGACCACTGCCAGCAGATGACATGGCACCCCTGTGGAAACATCACAGTAGACTTCAAGCAACTCTGACTCGGTGCCTATCACTGTTTCTCCAGACGCTCTGGGACCTTGATTTACAAATGAAATGCAGAATCCAAGTTGAAGGTGCCATCCATAATAATACTTAAAGTTGTACAATGCAAATTCACAACTAACGATTTTTAGCAACCTCTGCTGGTCACTACCGTCACTGCATACAATTTCCGTGGTCCTCGATTACCCAGAATTCCATTCGTTTTCACCGGAAGCCGGAAGCGTTTCAAAAAGCGATCTTTTAATTGTTTTATACTATCTACGGATCGTTTCTCTTAGCCAGTGGAGCATTAGTTACCATGAGCTGTGCTTTCTTTTTCTGTTCTTTTTCGATCTTCCAATCCTACATTCTCTTAAAATCAGCGTGAGGTTCCTTTTTGTTATTATCGCGATAGTTCCTGGCCAAACAGGAAACCGTTGCGGTAGTTCCTGGCCAAACAGGAAACCAGTGCATTTCCACCTCTGTTTTCCGGCCAGATGACGTCATTTCCCTGGGAAAGTCCCCCCAGTCCACGTTCAATAGAAAATATATAAATAGTGGGTGTTGTGAAACTTTTGCCACTCACAAAAGATATACAATTTAACTTTAGTTTTGTTGAAAACGTTACCTAGTATGCCTTTAAGTCACAAGAAAAATAATGAGCAAGAAAAAAACCCACCAAGCTATCTTGAATTTAATTCCCTAATTTCTAATTCTGTCACTTTTCTCCGTGTCATTGCTCCATTCCCTTTTTAGCTTTTATCGTGAATGAGGTTCACAAGCGGCAATCGCTCATTCTGAACATCCGGTAATACTGTACAGTAGTTAGCTACTATGGGTATGGCTTTTAAAACCCTGTCTTATTGTTCCCTGACATAAAAACAATCTCATACTTATAGATCTGTGAGGCTATTGAGCTATCAGCCATGGGTCATCTAACTGACATACAGTATTGATTCCAGAAGAAGATATGGCTTTACATGAAACCTTTGTAATAAGGCAGTGTGCAAATTCTCCCCGGTGTCTCGCTTAATGGAACAAGGAAATGTCGCCCACGAAAGACAATCAATAAGACTGTCTTATTAATTGTGAAGTAGATCAGCCCTGCTCTCATGTTAAAGGGAAGAACATAATAGGAATGGATGCCAGTGTTTCAACATGTAAAAATCACACTTGGTAAAATATTAATATTAATAAAATAATATATATAAATATGAATTAAACTAATGTGAAATGGCATAAACCCTTGTCAGCAGGAGGTACATGGTAATGGAAAGAATACAAACGCAAAGGCTTATTTCAACTACAATTGAGGCCCCTTTTCTGAGTTATGACAGGGACATGTTTATCAGTGGCAGACAGAGGTATCAAGAATGTAAGCCCCATGGTGGACAATGACGACATTAATTGTGAATCTTAACCGAGAACTTGGAAACTAAACAGCAGGTAGTCTCTGAAGATAATGTTCAAATGCTTCCGCCTAACCGTCTGTACATCGGAAAAATGCTCAGAAAATTATGCGGATGTCTCCCCCACTTCTGTTTCGTCTTTGCAATATTTTATATATTCTAAAATATATTTTCACGAATGACAAACAGATGACAGGTATTGCGTACAACTTTTGCTTGGCAGAGTTACAGACTCTGTAGCATTCAAATATTGTGGAAGAGTTGTCTGCCCTACCCACATGGGTGTATCTGTCACGGTCGAGAACCCTAAAGCTAAAGTCGCACAAAACAGAGTATGTCGAACACTAAATTGAACCCTCACAGACGCGTTGTACCTGCGTTGCACCATCAAAGACTCAACACAGGATAAACAAAAAACAGGGTCTAAGTACACAGACGTCCAATCAAGGCAAAATCACAGAAACAAGTCACAGGTGTGGTGTTAACAAGGGGGCGGGGAGAACATAACCCAAAAGCAAGGCAAAACATTTCTAGAAAGGCCACTAGAGAGCTACAAAGTCCCAAAATAATTTCCAAATCCCTTGACCCATGACAGTATCAGGTCAACATCAGCCTGATCTGTCTTTTCTGATAACATTATCGCTATTTGTGCCATAAACTAAAAACAAGGTAAATGTCACGACCTCCGAGGGAAAGGAGCCAAATACATTTACTCAAGTACTGTACTTAAAGGGATATTTCACTTTCAAAAAAACGTTGGGTCATTTTATCGTCTACTCAGGCTTATGTGAGTCCCCCAGACAGTTTTTAAGTTGCTTGATTCAGTATTTAGATATTTGGTATTCATTTTATCAGACACGCCCCCTTCCTATACAAACCCATTATAACTTCAAACTAAATTTTTAACATGTTAGATTCATCAAAAACACCCGTCCTTGGTTCTGGTGACTCACCCTACCCTCCTAATACGCGAGGGGGCCGTATTACTTTTTTCATTTATTTTATTTAAATGTTTTATTGTATTAATTTTTTTTCATTTTCCCCAAAAAATATTAGAAATAAATGAAAAAAGTAATAAAAAAAACACGGCCCCCTCGCGTATTAGGAGGGTAGGGGGAGTCACCAGAACCAAGGACAGGTGTTTTTGATGAATCTAACATGTTAAAAATTGAGTTTGAAGTTATAATGGGTTTGTATAGGAAGGGGGCGTGTCTGATAAAATGAATATCAAATATCTAAATACTGAATCAAGCAACTTAAAAACGGTCTGGGGGGCTCACAGTAGACGATAAATGACCCAAAGTTTTTTTTTAAGTGAAATATCCCTTTAAGTTTTAGGTACTTTCACTTTACTTGAGTATTTCAATTTTTCTATATTTTATACTTCTACTCTAGCTGTAGATTACGACTCTCGTAGATGTATTTTAACGATTCTGACATTTTGATTCTACGAGAGTCATAGTGACCATCCCCCCATTTCCCACTGGATTGTCAGCTCCAAAGCCTCCAAATGTACAAATGCAAAATATAAGGTGCTTCTTACCCTTGTGCCCCAAATGTTAACTCACTCTACGGCGTAGTAGTGCAATGTAATATTGTAATAATGTAATAATAAGTGTTTTAATCCCGTCTGTCTTTTTCCCCCTCGTTTACTTCCTGTTTACATAACGTCTAATTCCGGATGCGCTCCGTCACTACCTCCCAATTTTATATTGTGGTATTGCTACTTTTACTTATAAGTACAAAATCTGAGTACTTCCACCACTGGACATATTACTGGACTAAACTCAGTAAAATTTCAGCAGCATTGCAGAGACAGAAGATTGCTCAATTTTACTGTGGTGGATTATGGATTATGGAGCTATAGAGATGCTGGAAATCTTGATAATGTCCCTTTAAGCTCACTGCATTGTTGTACAGTACAATAAGCCTTTTCGAGTCCCACCAGAATATGGTTTGAGCCTCAATGAATTCTTCTTATATGGTTCATAAATAAAGATAACTCTGAATATTCCACCCCCTTCTCTCCATCTTATTCCCACATGTCAGTGAAGGATAGAGCGGCATGTGGCTCATCTACCACTTCCTACATGGAGTGTATTCCTTGATTTATATACTCTGTCGTACAATGGTGTCGGTCGATAAAAATAGCCGATCTAACAAGCTCACAGCGCATCGCAGATGGGATGCAGTGATAGCTTGTACTGTACGTAGATCGGAGTATAAATTAGGCTTATAAAGATAATATTATGACACTTTGATATCACCAAAGCACTTGTGTGTGTTGCTGCATCACATGAGAGAGTGCCGCTCACTGGGCTGAGGCTAAATCACCTCAGTATTGGTCGGGAAAACAAACTGTGGCCATATTTATGCCCCTGCGCTCGCTGAATTCCTCCACACATCTCACCTTTGACCTGCACATAATTGCTACCTGGAATTGCAACCTTGAAATAGTGGAGTGCATCTTCAGGCAGCGTACCTACCTGACCTGCATGTAGGCTACCAAGAACAATTTGTGGTGAGATGTTTTAAGAGTTACTGTTTTTTACTTCACTCCAAATATATGTATGTTATGTTTGTGTTCTGGCACACTAGGCTTCATCATCCACTAATTGTCACTGTGCAAATAAATAAATAAATTGTTTTGATTTTAAATGTCTGTGACTGTGACTCCCCCCGCCTTTTTTTCCCTCATAAGATGGCAGATGGGCAGAGAGAACGAATGTGATTTGTACCACAGAACGCTCCAGTGACTCATGTTATGATAATGGCCCTGTGCTCTGTACCAACTGTCTACAAGAAGACCGACGAGAGCCCTGCTGCCATCACACACACAGCACACACATGCACGCACGCACGCACGCACGCACGCACGCACGCACGCACGCACGCACGCACACACACTCGCACACGCACACGCACACACACACACACACACACACACACACACGCGCGCGCACGCACACACACACACACACACACACACACACACACACACACACACACACACACACACACCTCCCACACACACACCTCCCTCTCACATTCACACATGACAGAGAGACGTACACACACCATAATATAAACATTTGAAAAGTTTATTGCATTTTGTCTCTGATGTTTTCATTCAACCACATTATTTGGTCATATTCTTTTGTGATCTGGCCTCAGTGAACGATAAAGCAGAGGACTAATTAGTACAAATCAACTTAGATTTAACATGGAAAAACATTAATGAATGGAGATCATCAGAAAATCCCACCAACTCATCCTAATGGGATGAGAATGTCCTGCAGAATCAGCTGGGACAGTATAACAGTACAGTATAACAGAATCAGCTGGGACAGTATAACAGTACAGTATAACAGAATCAGCTGGGACAGTACAACAGTGCAGTATAACAGAATCAGCTGGGACAGTATAACATGCTACGCAGCCTCTGTCTCGGGCTGTATACAAAATAAGAGAGACCCAGCTGTTTGCTACTTTGATAGCTAGGTTAAATCGGCCCCACAGGGAGACACAGGGGCAGGCAGTGTAGACGTAACTGAGGACAGGACCTTACGTAATGCTCACATTATGATACATTGAGTCCCACAGTAGACTCCACACTAGGGATGCTATATATAGCACAGGAAGCCCGAAGTGGGGTAGGGATAATATGTGTGCATTGCAAGCTGTCACAATGGGGGGTTTAGGTTAATGGGCTTCACTATGGAGAAGAAACCGTGGAGGGATTTGTTGCAACATGTGGCACATTAATGTGTACCTATTGAGGTGAAATTTATATAGTAATATAATTTCTTCTTCTATAGGGCTGTGTGGAGATTCATTCTTTGCACGTGTTCTTGCTTAATCCCTTGATGTACGATGCCTAACCTGCATGCACACATAATGACCCCGAGATGACGTACATGATGTAATCCATGCGTCTGTTATTGACACTTGACTTTACATATAGTTGCCCCTTACGACAACAAGACTATTTTCACCGTTGCGAAGGTTGATGTTTTTCTTTCAAATTTACCGTATGTAGGTAGGCCTATGTACAATTAGTAAATTACCCATATTTTAAATGCTGCCGCCTGAAGAAAATGACTCATCCCACACATTCTGATTATGGTCCATGTACTGCAATTGTGCATCAGGGTTGTCGTGACGTACATTCAACCACTGTTGCATAAATGCACCATCCCCCATCACAAAGTAAAATGACAATCCATAGACTCACTAGTTTGAATTTGCTGCTGTGGGATTAATTCGAACATCATTTTAAATCTAGCAGGAAGTAGATTGGGTGATACCCAACATTTCAAAAATCTGTAGCTGATAAAACATTGTAAGGTGTCGATGGTAGCAGAATTCCTGATGATGACTCTGCAGTAGATGAACAGTCCTATAGTAACCCTACTCCCACATCCACGTGTAAAGGACGAGTCGATATATTTGCATCTGTCTGCAGCTCTGAGTAGGAATGTAAACACTCACATGACCTAGACACAGTCTATACGACACACTAAACCACAAACACTATTGACACACTCCCACACACTATTGTCCAATCCCTCACCCAAACACCCCCATAATATCTTGGGCATTGTTGAGCTCGTTCTTTATAAAAATCCAATTAATGTGGCTTGTGGCTTGTCACATAATGGGGGCGGTTATGTGGAAGGTATAATTGATCATGTCTTCCATTATGTAAAGGTGGGCTGTTAAATAAATTGTAGGCATTAGATTTGGTTCCAACAGTAGGTCACGCACACAACATTGTGCATGAATTGTGCATGCATGAATGCTGGAGGAGATTTGGCTACACAGGTGTATTGCTGAAGTGAGTATCTAGCAGAGCATCAATCCCATTTTCAAATGTGTGAAAATGAAATACAAAGTTGCCTTTGAAGATGTAATCTGGCATCTTCGTCGCTCTTTTGCCTTGCACCCTGTTCAATATTAAAGTAAAAAGATCCAATCATCCGGGTTGCTCCAGCGCCTTCTTTATTGTCTCCGCCAGGCCGAAAGGCATGGCGAGAGAGTATGTTTTACCCCCTGTCCGTCCGTCCGTGTGTGTGTGTGTGTGTGTGTCCGTCCGTCTGTGTGTCATTCTGTCATTTTGTGTACAGCTAATCTCTGGCACCGTTGGCTTGATCGCAGCGAAACTGTGCACACACACTCCCTGGATGCCAGTGCAGAACCTCTGCGCAATATTTTTCACATGGGCCTTTTATTGCGCCACCAGGAGGCCGATTTGTGCAAAACACATTTTTGGACAGTACTCCTACAGATTTTGGCCAAAAATCCCGCAAATCGGTACACAGTATCTCTATAGTCATTAAAAGAAACGGCTCATATCCGATTTTTCATATTCCATCCTGATTGGCAAAAAATGGCTTTCAAAGTTTGCAGGAGTACTCCGTTTCGAACAAAATGCCTCAAATCATGAACACAGCATGCAATGTCCGTGAAATTTTGCACACACATTTCCATTAGGCCGAGGAAGAAATGCCATTTGAAAATGTTCAAATCAGCCTCATGGTGGCGCTGTAACAGGCCGATTCGTGTTTTTACCTATAACTGCACCGGTCAGTGTAAAACTTTGTATGCACACTATCTAGAGGCCAAGGAAAAACCTTTCACATTTGCCTTTTATAGCGCCACCAGGAGGCAGACTTATGTAAAACACATTTTTGGATATTAAAGGCGGTTACACACCGGCGAATATACGCAAAATTCTGACTCGTTCCGAATAATTAAAAGACGCTTTTTCACTTCGCTTTTTCGCTCCATGTAAGCTTGCATTGACTTTATAAGGTTTTAAAAAAAAACGTATTATTCCCATGAAAAAATTTGCCCCGGTGTGTAAGGACCTTAAGCCTTCAGATTTGATCCAAATTTCACGCAAATCGGTACACATGATCTCTATAGTCATGTGATCAAGTTTGATCTGTTTGATTTTTCATATTCCATCCTGATTGGCTAACATTGACATATAATGTTTGCTGGAGTTGCCCGTTTTGAACAAAATGCCACAAATCATGAACGCAGCGTCCGATTGCGGTGAAACTTTGAATGCACATTTGCACTACGTTGAGGAACAAATGCCACCCTTTTAACATTGGCCTGTTATAGCGCCACCAGCAGGTCAAATTTAGCAAAACACATTTTTAGAACAAAATGCCTCAAATCATGCATGCAGTGTCCGATTGCCGTGCACAGCCTAGTAATAAATGGCACCCTTTTCACATTGGCCTATTATAGCGCCACCAGGAGGCCAAAATAACCTACCTGACCTGGCGGAGACCTGTGCTCCGAGGAGCACTTTTTCCAGTTCACATATTATTTAGAAGTAGCTCCAAAAATGGTAGGTAATACTATGATCTTGACTGAGCGAGTTGCAAATGTGTTTTGCTCAATGATATTTTCGCAGGTGATAAGTTTAGAAACAGTAACTCTTATTGCTGTCAACACACTGTCACCTCACCTTACACTGCTAACCACTTAAACCTGCAGACAGTATCCGATATCTGGGGAAAACAAAGCAGAAAATTGCAGATCGACAAGCCCACTATAGAGCCCTGAGGGACTTCGGTCAACCAACTTTGAGGTTTAAGTGGATAAGCCTCATTCCATGCCCATTCAACATTTTAGATTTTAGATATCTGAATTTTACTTGTAGATATGATCATTTTATATTATGAGTCAAACTTTCTTCTAATTATGTCATAGATCATACTTCAAAATGTCACACACTGCCTTTCCCAATTATAATGAGGGTCTACATGTAACTTTAATAAAAATTGAATTGAATTGAATTGAATTGAATTTGAGGAGATCGGAAAGCCATAGGCGGGAGCCAGCCAGCCAGGTTGTTGAATACCTAGGTGGTGAGCAGTATTTTGAAGAGAATTATTTGTTTGACAGGAAGCCAGTGTGAGTCGTGGAGGACAGGTGTAATGTGGTCTCTGGGGTGGGTACTGGTAAGCAGGTGGGCAGCTGAGTTCAATATGTGAAAAGTGCCTCATATATTCATAATTCATAAAGAAAATATAGGTTTGGTTTTGTTATTTTGTGGTTTGACTTGTTCCATATTATCAAAGTTTTAATGTTGAAAAACCTTCGTATTATAGGAGTTAACCATTTTAGGATCAGTAAATGATTAAATTTGGAGAAAAAATGAGCTGTGGGAATCTTATATCAGTGAGCTGACTTACACTTGCAAGTATTTTCAAGTCATAATGAGCTTACAATGTTGGCATTGGTTGTCTACTGCAGCAAGTTGATTGATGAGTCCAACTCATACAGGTAATATTTTCCTCCTTCGCATTCTTGTGCCATACTTTAATTAATTAATTTAATTCCTTCCTTCCTTCCTTCCTTCCATCATTCATTCCTTCCTCTTTTTCATTTTATATTCCTTGAACTTTGTATGCTGCTGCTACTGCAGCTAATCGGATGCGTGCCACAGCGACCACATAAATTAGCACAGAATGTGAGAAGACAGCAGAGAGAGGAGAGAAGGTGGTGGTGAGGAGAAGAGAGAGAGAGAGAGAGAGAGAGAGAGAGAGAGAGAGAGAGAGTGTAGGAACTGTGAAGAACCCCAAGCAGGGTGGGGGGTAATGAGAGCTGAATATCTCTCTCTCTCTCTCTCTCTCTCTCTCTCTCTCTCTCTCTCTCTCCCCCCCCTCTCTCTCTCTCTCTCTCTCTCTCTTTCTCTCCCTCTATTCTCCAGTGTGTGTGTGATTGTGTGATTGTGTGTGTGTGTGTGTGTGTGTGTGTGTGTGTGTGTGTGTGTGTGTGTGTGTGTGAGAGAGAGAGAGAGAGAGAGAGAGAGAGAGAGAGGGGGGGGGTTATGAGAGCTTACTCTCTCTCTCTCTCTCTCCCTCCCTCTCTGTCTCTCTCTCTCCCTCTTTCTCTCTCTCTCTCTCTCTCTCTCTCTCTCTCTCCATCCTACTCTAACTAACGACAGACACAAGCAGTGCACTGCGCACATGCAGCAGAGTGGATCTACTGTCTCTCCCTTCACACAGTGACAACACGCCACCTGAATCTAATCTTTACCACAGAAGCGCCCAGCAAACAGAGGTGGACTTGAATTGGCACCATATAGTAGCCTATCTGTGGAGATCGCGCGCGACGCGCGTGTTTGAGGAGCATCTGAATCTGCTTTGAGGGTTGTTTCATTGATCTGCAGCAGGTGAGTGACATGATGGGATGTTGAGCTTCTCTTTTATATCCATTTAGCCAGCCTGTCGGTAATTACATCCAACAGTGTTTGGTAACCTACTGCAGTAGTTCTCAACCTGTGGGTCGGGACCCCCAAAAAACAACACAAAATATTGACCAAATAATATAAGAAAGAGGCATAAATTGTGAAAATAGCCGATCTACCAGCTCAAAATGCCTCATTACGCGAGGCGTTGTGAGCTTGCAGATTGGCTTTTTCCTCATGTTTATCTGTGGAACCGAGTCAAACTAAATATGCCTCAACTCCTACATTCCAAGTGCTTGTCAGGGTGGGGGGTCCCCAGTTCAAATATGATAATTTTGGGGGGTCATGGTCTGAAAAGGTTGAGAACCACTCTAGTCTCTAACCTACTGCACCATGGTGGAATGAATGGTGGAGCTGACATCGTGGAATTGGACTCATAGTTGCAGTCAGAGGATGGTGGTGGATGTAGCCTACAGTGGCAATAATACACTAACAGACTTTGAGCTATAGATTTGTTTTGATACAATTGATATTGATTCAACTCACATTATTATACTGTAGCCTACAAAATGGTAAGATATCGTGCAGCTACTTTATAGTTGAGCTCTCAAGGGACAGAAGTTTATGGGAGGAAGCTCATTTATTATTGCTACATGCACGCATCAACACATCTTTATGTGTGGGGCTTTCTAATATAAATCCTGTTATGTGTAATAATTCATAATTTAAAAGCATTTTGCTGCGCGCACACACACACACACACACACACACACACACACACACACACACACACACACACACACACACACACACACACACACACACACACACACACACACAGGGGATAGAAACAAAAACATTGCTGCTAGAGATGTTAGACAAACATCCACTTGTCTCTGCTACAGTGTTGTGTCCCATGAACTGATTCTGAAATAAATCATCATCATACAGACACACACACACACACACACACACACACACACACACACACACACACACACTCACTCACTCACTCACTCACTCACACACACACACACACGCACACGCACACGCGCACACACACACACACACACACACACACACACACACACACACTTCCAAAATGTCACATTCACTTACCTTCTCGTCACCTGTGAAAAGCTCTTTATGGTTATTCGTCATCCTAACCTATTTGGCACATTAAAATGCAATATGTATATAGCGCACATTTAAATTAACCACTTGAACCCCAGGATGCCTATAATGGGGGGAACATTTGCAAAAAATAGCAGATCTACAAGCTCACTACACATCGCGTAGTGACGAGTTGTGAACTTGTAGATAGGCTATTTTTGCCGAGGAGATTTGGTGTAGATGGAAAAAAGTTTAAAACTCAGGTCTATTTTACAGAGAGCACTAGAGGGTTAAGTGGTTAAATTAACAATGTAAAGTGAAGGAAAAAAATAGACCAGTGATGGCATGTGGACGAAAATCTATCTGTTACAGATGATGTGTTTTTGGAGCTCGGGTGGTGCAGGGGTTAAAGTGCCTGCCCACCACCGTAGAGGTCATGGGTTCAAATCCACCATGGTGCATCCGGCTTTGTCTACTCTACACGAACACAATTGGCCCGTGTTCGACGGAGGGAAGACAGGCAGGGGGGGGGGTGATAATTGTCGCTGCATGTAATCCTACGGGCTGTGGGCGACACTTGCCAACAGGGAGTGTTAGGCGGGAGGAGTAGGAAGAAGGCTTTACGTCCTCCCGGTGGAGGCTCCTCACTGGTAGGATGCAACAGCAGTGACAACAGAAATGTGTGTGGGATGGAATCAATTGGCATAACGACTAAATTGGGGGAGAAAAAGGGGTAAAAAGAAAAAGAAAAAACAGTTGATATGTTTATGGTGTGTGGAATAAATGAGAGCTTTGCTCTGTTTTATTCTTCAGCCCAATGTATATGCACCATTGTGCAACAAAGTATAAATCATGCTTAGGATGCTCCGTTTTGCAAACTCCAAAATGGACATTTTCTCTTTGGTTTGAACAAGAAATAGCACCTGCCATTGTTGACAACATGTGGGAAATCATGACACTGGTTGCAAGCTAAAAAAAAAAGGATATAATCGACCACTTCTTTCTCAAATCCTGAAGAGATTACTTTTTCCAGACAAAAATGAACCATCTTGACCTGTCTATTTTGTGTCACAGCAGTAGCACAGTCCATCAACAGCCAGCTGGATATTTCCTCACTGTATATAGGCTACCTGACTGACATTCTGTTAATAAATGAACGATTGTGTATTTTTGCACACGATTGTACAACAAAGTATAATACGTGGTTCTTCAGACTAATCGATTTAGTCAATTGTAAAAGAAATGTAATTGTTTTCATATTGATTCGTTGATATAAGAAAAAAACTATCATTTATTTAAAAAGATAATGCTTCTCGATTATTCGATTATCCTACATGACCAAGATTATGTCGGTTAGAGGTTCCAATTTTCGGTTTTGATATATTTTTGGTTAATTGCCCAGCCGTAAGTTGATCTTAAGTGGCTCTTCACCCTGTTGCATTTGTTTAGACTTCGATATTGAAGTTGGCCAGCTTGTGTAAGCAAGAGTATTTATAGCCACAGTAATTTTGACAATGTATTCCAGTATGGAAAACACAACATAAGTACAAACAATTAACACTTATACGCTTTGGATTTGATATATCAGTTCTGTACTGGAAAGATATTTTCCACATTATAGTTCCACTTACAGCAGTATGGTCCAGAGAAAGAAAAAGCCCCTTTTAAATGTTGCAGTGGATTGTAAGGTGATTGTAAAGTAAATTACTGTAAGTACATTTACTCAAGTACGAGGCTATACTTAAGTACAATTCTGAGGTACTTTTACTTTACTACAGTGTTTCCATTTTTGATACTTCATACTTCTACTCCACTGCAACTCAGAACAGAAGCAAATATTGTACGTTTTACTCCACTACAATTAATTGACAGCTTTAGTTACTAGCACTTCGCAGATATAGATTATACTTTGTCTATTAAAAATAGACAATCTAAAATTCTCTCCATTCCTTTGACAAGATCTGGGGACCCTTCTTAAAGGGTTAGTTCAGATTTTTTGAGTAATTTCTGTAGGAAATACTTACCATTAATGTAGGGGTTGCAAAGGTATTAATTGATTGCCCGAGTCCCATGGTCAGAGTTCTGGTCCGGTTCTGATGAATATGAAGTAGTTCCGGTAGATTAGTAGATTTGGTGGGGGCCGCTCGTTAAAATTAATTAATTAAAAAAAACGACCGTCATTTGTATTGTTGTCTCCTACAGAAAATACTAAAAAAATCTGAACTAACCCTTTAAACTACTTGGATGCTGTGTCAATTCAACCTGAAGATGACAACTAAAATGACCTCATAATTAGAGCTTGTTATGTGTTTATCTTGTCAATTTGAACAAAAATTATTATTTAAAAAAAAGAATAGCATCTAAAAGCATGTCTTGTTAGAGTCAGATTAATGTATGCTCAAATCATATTCCGTCATATGACGGTATCACATGCCGGAAAACACAGATCTACAAGCTATTTCTGTGTTTTTCAATCTTTTTTGGGGCCAGTGCCCCCTATCCAATATCCAGGTCCCATACCGCCCCCTACACCCAATTAAAACTTTTTTGTTTTTAGAACACTCTCATCAATTTCCAAATTTCAGATTTTAAATTAAACTGGACTGTTAGTATGTGATTTACATGTCATTATTAGCCTACTTTCGAGTGGGAGGGAAAAAAAGCCTTTTAACGATTATAAATAGAATTGTATATGGATGTCAGGCCCTGTCACGTCAGGCCCATCATTTTACCATGTAACAGGGATGTCAGGGCCTGACATCCCTGTCACACAGTGCTGTGAGAGGGGCCTGATGTGACAGGGCCTAACATCCCTGTGACAGGGCCTGACATCCCTGTGACAGGGCCTGACATCACAATGACAGGGCCTGACAGCTCCGTGACAGGGCCTGACATCACTGTGACAGGGCCTGACAGCTCCGTGACAGGACCTGACATCCCTGTGACAGGGCCTGACATCCCTGACATCCCTGTGACAGGGCCTGACATCCCTGACATCCCTGTGACAGGACCTGACATCCCTGTGACAGGGCCTGACATCCCTGTGACAGGGATGACAAGGCCTCACATCCCTGTAGCAGGGCCTGACATCCCCGTGACAGGGCCTGTCACAGCCCTGTCACAGGGATGTCAGGCCCTGTAACAGCCTTGTGACATTATACTGACCATGATACTGACATGATACTGACCATGGTCCTATGATACTGACATAATACTGATTATGACAAAACAGTTTGAAACGCTGAGGAAGGCCGACGTGCCGAAACGCGTCTGTTTCTCTAGATAGACATGTCTGCTGCGGCTGTTCATCTTTAAAGAATAAACCAAGAACATAACTGAAGAGAGTGCGGATGTTCCTTTATTATATCTATTCTCAAGAATCTGCACCCATTTAATCCCAAGAGACTACTCCTCAAGACTCCCCTTGAGTAGAGCACGCCTTCTCCTGACGGTATTATCCGGTAGGAGAGCTGCCTTTACTGACGTGATACTGACATCATCATACTGACTGATTCTGACCATGATACTGACCATGATCCTCATCCCAATAAAAAAACTTGCAACTACCGGTACACACAATTCATAAACCACGTCTCATTTGACTGCAGAATATATTAAACTGCCGTCGTAACCAAGAGCACCTCAGCGCCCACCTTTAAAAAATATAGCTTCCAACGCCCCCCGAACATCTCTGTACGTCCCCTGGGGGACTGTACTGCCCCTGTTGATAAACACTAGGCTATTTCCAGATCAGCTATTATAAATAAGGCTTTACGTGATGGTTAGCTCCTACTCTGGTCAATATCATGTTGAGAGCCATGGTGCAAATAGAGAGTGGTGTGCCAGAGGCTGGGACAGAGTAGTGTATGTGTGTGTGATCTAATGTGTGGTCTGTTGCTGCTCAGGGGATGCGAGGTGTTTGGAGAGAAGAGGAGTGAACACAATGACCAGCCAAGACAAATGGGTCACACTGACCCCAGCCGAATTCTCCCTGCTGCAGGAGTACGCTCAATGTAAGTGTGTATGCGTGTGCATGCATGCGTGTGTCCCTTTCTGTCTGCACCAGTGCTGCATGTCTGCATTTTTCAGCATGTAAATCTTCATTTAGTTGTGAATGTATACAAAATTGTACACTTTCAGAGTTAAATGAACAGTCCAGATTTAGCTGTGTATGCACTCTTCTTTGAAGGACGTTGTGAGCCTCCGTTCCTCCGATATGCTGTCGACATCCAACTGTTTTCACACGGTCTAACTAACTAAACCAAGCTGAATAGTTCTGTAACATATGACCTAGGTAGCCATCGACTTCCTAGTCTCACGTAGCCAGACAACTATTCCACAATCTCCGGATGCTATATAGAGTCTGGAACGACACCTCCCGAAATCCGAGAGAGGAAGCTGGCACTTCCGTTCACGTGAATACATTTTGAAATATCTTTACATTTAAAATTTTTATTTCCATTTCTGCTTAGCATGAAGTTATATATGCTTAGATGATTTTTATTTATATTAGGATAAATTTGCGCGACTGTAAAGACGAAACGGAAGTGGGGAGGAGGCTTCACATCCACTGTATATTTTAATCAGGAAACATTTGAAAATTGTGGGAGGCAACAGTCTGGCCACACGAGACTATCGACTTCCTAATGGTCCCTATAGCCTTAAGCCTGCCTTATATGTGCCGAAAATGGCCTATCTAGAAGAAGCTCACAACGCGTTGCATCCACAACGTGTTTGTATGGCGTGACACCGCCATACAAGTATAAATGATCAGTTCCGTAAGGAACGGCAAATTACATCCTGTTGCCATGGTACTATGTAACTTGTGTTACAGTAAGTGAGTCCTTGTCAATATGTTTCTCCACCAAGACACTGCAAATCATAGTATTGCTGTTGTGTGGAAAGCTTGTATGTCTAAAACCGTTCCTTTTCAGGAAATGGAAAAAATAACCTGTGTTACAATAGACTCAATGTAGTTATTATTATTTAGTCACTAGCTTTTCATTCGTTAAATATTTATAAAACCCCAAAACAGGCTTAACCCCTTACAACCTGGCATCCCTATTTTGGGCATGTCACTATAGGCACGTTGTGAGCTTGTAATGGCTATTTATGCTCCTTTTGCATGACACTGTCATACTACAACGTAATAAGTATATAATAGGGAATTCATAAATGAAAAAAAAAAAAAAAAACATGAGAAGATGAAATATGGAGATTCAAGGTTTCTGCCTGACAGTGACATTATGTGATGTGATGTGCCATTACATTCATAGAAAGTGCACACGTCATCATATTTTACGTCACGTTTGTTATGTGTGCAGTGTACATATGTCCTAACCTCATAACCTTTCTGAGTGTTTTTGGCAAAATGTCAGTTTCTGTCAGAATCATTCTTTTGGCAAGTGAAGCCAAATGTATGCTCCGTCCTGTGTCACTTGCCAAAAAGAACAGATTTTCAACAGTCAGATCACTCCATTAATCCGGGGCTGTTCTCATCTGTTTCTAATCCTTATCATACACGTACATACAGATGCACACACACGCATACATCCAGTATTCACACATACAAACGCACAATGATGCACAGTTAACACTGACTTTGACTGAAGAGAATATACTGTAACTCTGTCTGCAGAATAACTGCATCCTAACCCAACAAGTCATGGTGTGAAACTTAGTGAAAAATGACCCATTAAAATGATAAAACGTAGAATCTACAATTGCCGATTGTGAGGGCCAGCTCAAGTTGCTCAGGCATTAAATCTAACTGGATCTGTTTGGGCCCTGAATGATTCATTCCGTGCACAATAAATTGTTCCCCTGCTCACCAGACTGTGGTCTTGGATGCTGTAGTTTATGTTATGCTCTGAGATGTTGATGTATTTCATCATTTGAAGCAGTACCAGAGATGGAAAATCTGACTACACGTGCTCTTGCCTGTGAGCAGTTGTGATCGTTTTCACTATTGTCGCATTACTTTGGAGGGATTTAAATGTGAAGCAGCCCCATAATGCACCATGTTGTAGGAAAAAAAATTGAGAAAATGTGACCATGGATCAGGAAGGAATGAGGTTGTTCTGTTTTTTAGTAAGTGTTCTTACACAATAGCTGGTTACACACTGGAGGGCCTTCGTAGTGCACGCTTTTCAGAGCTACAAATGTCTTTTTTATCTTCGTTTCGTTTTAACCAGAGGTTCTTTTATTAGATATTCAGGGTGCCAAGTCCAAATCTAAATTATTGATGCTTTTCGTCTCTCGTCTACCACCAAAGTGTTTGCCTTGGCCACGATATTCATGCCTTCAATTGCTTTTTGCCTAGCATTGTTTATCGGACTCTGAGGAGTGCACTCTCCCGCAGACGCTATAACCATGAGAGACAGGCTGTTTGCCTTTATTGTCTTTTCATGTTGTAAGTGTCGTACTTTGTTGTACTTGTTGACGGCCGGCCAGGGAGATGGATGGATTACACGAGTGGCGGTTTGAGAAGCTGAAGGAGATTCGAGCTTCTTGTTGTATCCTGATATGAAAGGAACAGGAGGTTCAGAAAGAGGGACAAAGAGAAGGAAAATGGGGAGGGAAGGGTGTGAGGGGGAGAAAATAGAGTCTGTGTGTGTGTGTGTGTGTGTGTGTGTGTGTGTGTGTGTGTGTGTGTGTGTGTGTGTGTGTGTGTGTGTGTGTGTGTGTGTGTGTGTGTGTGTGTGTGTGTGTGTGTGTGTGTGTGTGTGTGTGTGTGTGTGTGTGTGCGTGCGTGCGTGCGTGCGTGCGTGCGTGCGTGCGTGCGTGCGTGCGTTCTTACGCGCTCGCGTGCGTGCGTACGTTAGACAGATTTGGATAATCATGTTTCAATGAGCTCAGGGCGAGTCTTTGTACTCCATTGCAGCTACAGGTTATAAAATATCCCATTATCTGAACCTCAACAATGAGTATCACGTGCCCCCCCCCCTCTATCTCTCCCTTCCCTCTCATTAAAGTGAGCAATGCACACTCTCAATAACACTATATTGCCTGTGTGCTCAAAGCCAGGAACCGAAATTCGGACTCAGAGCAATTACAATGTCTCTTCATTAGATGGAATGGCTGGTGTGTTTACACAGTAGAATCCCCAGTGTTAATTTTTCCATTTGTAACTCGAGAGTTAAATGAACACCATGTATTTTCACTGTGTATATTATACTGTGGCACAGGGGTGCTTTAAATGGAAGCCCTCTACTATACCTTCCATCTTCCAAGACAGAGCCAATCTACAGCACAGTATAATGTAGGTAGGTACTTTATTCAGCCCCGAGGGGAAATGAAGGTGTTATTGTATCGTGAGAAAACCCAGAAGCCTACAACCTTAGGCGTCTAGGAGGAAAATTCATGCCTCTGCATTTGGTATACCCCCCTCTGGTCATTCATTTAAGTATCGCCGGTCGGGATAATGTTTTATCCCCTGCTTCTGGTCGGACTGAATACATGCATTTTCTTTTAGGAAATGTAGACTGTCTGATATGTTTGATATTTATGTTTGATAATATCACAATTTGACAATTTGATTAAAAATGTATGCGACAAGTCGACACCAACTCGGGGTCTCCTGGATCGCCGTTCCTCCACTCCCTCCTATCCAGCATCAGGGTCCAGAGTGTGTCCACCAGTGGTGTAAAGTAACTAAGTACTACTCAAGTACTGTACTTAACACATTGAGTGCCAAAACCGTTATATTAAGTTTTTGCAAATACACCCATGGAGTGCCAAAAAGCAAAAGAAAAGTATTTTTTTCGTTTTTTTCCACAAGGGGGGGGGGGGGCTAGCGCAGCCCTGGAATCACCCATGAACACTCTTCGCGATTGTGAGCTTGTAGATCAGCAATTTTCAAAAGATTTTTATGCATTTTATACATTTGAAAACTTGTGAAATGGGTATATTTTGATACCAATACTTTTGTACTTTTACTGAAGTAAATTTCGAATCCGGACTTTTACTTGTAACAGAGTATTTCTACATTGCAGTATTGATACTTTTACTTAAGTAAAAACATTTGAGTACTTTTTCCACCACTGGTGTCTGCGTAGGTGGCGTGCCCCCTTCCCCTCCTAGCTGTGTCTTGGGCTGGCTCCCACAGTGTCAGTGTCCTCCTCCTCGCCCTCCTTGAATGCTATTAGGCCTACTTTTGTTTTCTTGGCAGTGAGCTTGAGGCCAATCTTCCTGCACTCCGTTTCTACTGCCAGTAGTACTTAGGTCCCTTCCTTTCCCCGCTGTGTCCGAGACAAGGGCAATGTCGTCTGCATAGTCTGCATAGTGAGTCTTCCTCTGGACCAGCGCGAAAAACCCAATGTCTCCTCCCTGCCACTGATAATGGGTCTCAGGGCGTGGACCATTGCCATAATAAACAGGAAGGGGGCCAGGGTATTACCCTGTAGGACGCCCCTGAGTATCTCAAACTGTCTCACCATCATGAGGCATCTCTATTTTTGGCAACATATTTTAAATGTCAAAACGTTTAGAACACGTGCAATGCATTGTGAGCTTGTAGATCTGCTATTTTCACTGATGTGTTAAAGCCCCATCCCACATGTCCCATGTGTAGTTTAAATCCTCAGGCTGGAGTAAATCTCTGACAGCAGCACGCACGCACGTACGCACACACACACACACACGCATGCACGCACACACACACGCACGCACGCACACACGCACACACACACGCACGCGCACACACACACACTCACACACACGCACGCACGCACGCACGCACGCACGCACGCACGCACATACAGGTTCTCAAGCAAGCAGCACGTTTGCAAGGTAGGAGATAGCTTTATTTACTTCCTCTTAGTCTGGCAGGTCTGTTGTCCAATCAGACTAAAGACATTTGATGAGCCTTTGATTGGCGACGTTGCACCCCAATAATCTGAAGACCAGATTTTGGTTGTGAAAATCCATACAGAAAATTCTCCCCCCTTTATTTTGTATTTTATTTTTTACAAATCAAACACTGTGAGGTGATACATTTCAGAAGCCTACAACACTGTCTTGTCCTGTGATTGCAGTGTAGCACACAATGGTTAAGCCATTAGAGTGGACAATGCTTGTTATAATGAGTGTGAAGTGGTTGTTGAAAAAGGCTGTAAATGTTTTACCCTTTTAACCACTCCTGATGTCCCTATTGTAGGAATATCATTATTGGTGAAAGTAAAATAAATAAATAATAAAATAAATGTCAGGATTTCGGAAATTGCAGATTGTTGCATTGTGACGCATTTGTGAGCTTGTAGGTCGGCTATTTTTGCTATTTGTTGTATGGCAAAGTGTATTTGTCTTAATTGGTTAACGGGCCTGAACATTCATACACATGTTTTCAGTTACTATTGCTGATTATACCTTTCCTTGAGTCAGGTTGCTCCATGGTGAGTTGCCTTTAGGCATTGACTACGAGGCTAGTCAGCCTGTCAAGCTGCAGTGCAAGCACTGTGCAATTTCCAAATAGATTATAACTGATAGCCACCCTATCAGCATGCAATTCGGATTCGGAGTCACTAGAAGCGGGCTTCACACCTCTCTGCACAGGCACTCGCTACGTGAGGGCACTCGTTCGGTTGATGCCTTGCTTTGCTGCGCCTCACAGGGCTCAAGCTAGCCTGGTAAACCCCTCCCTCCGGAAATCTCATTTGTATTTGATTTCAAATGCAAATGAGATTTCCGGAAGGGGTGGGTTTACCAGGCTAGGCTCAAGCCGCTTCTGACCGTGCACCTGCCTCATTTTCTAGTGATGTAAAAAGTCGTTCATTCTTTATTTCAATAAATACATTCAAAAGACAAGTGCTGGATTCAAACTTGCATCCACACAGCTGCTCACAAGGAGCATATCTCTGCTGTCGGGCAGAAACCAACTATGTCCAAAATATAAATCTTTCAGGAAATGAAAAAGAAAACTGTATGTTTTTAAAACAACACAATACTGCCTCATCAAAGTTGGTATTGTGACGTTATATATTGTCAGATACTTGCATGTGTCATTAGCCTACATTATCATTGCTTTACCCAATTCCAGCTCAAGTGGAGTTAGGAGTGTTTTGACCAGTGAATGTGGAGAAGGGCTCGGTGCTCAACAGTGGGACAAATTGAATATAAAAAGAAAAATACATGGGCACTTCAAAAGAGACTACCCAAATAAAATACTGGAGCACTCGACTCGGTCTGCACATGTTTTTAGTTTTTACTCTAGAACGTACGTTGAAACGTCAGTCATCCATGCAAATTAAAGATACGTGCAGACCCAGTCGAGTGCTCCAGTATTTTATTTGGGTAGTCTCTTTTGAAGTGCCCTGGTGTTTTTCTTTTTATATTCTACTGTACCAGGCAGCTCTGGCGATTGGGTTGCTATCTGATACAGCGTGTTTCTTGACAACTAGTGTGATCTGTTTGGTTGTGCTCGAGCTCATGATCTGATTTGTTGTGCTCAAGGACGGTGCGCAGCCTGGCAGGCTGAAAGGCAAGTTCACCCTACAAGTCAGGTTGAAGCTGGGTGGAGCTATTCTGACAATTAATGATGTCACAAAAGCCCATCTGCTAGGGTAGGTTCTCTCATAAAAAACATGCAGTAATCCTGGTCTGTGGTCTCCATACTGCCCCCCCCCTGGTCAGCCGGGGCGCCTGATGGAGGGGAAAGGAACTGGTTGGAATAACGTGTTCCTTCCACGTGCTACGTCCTACCGGGGAAACCAGGACCAGTCACACTATGACCAGGTAGGGTCCAACCAAGTGTTTCCAAATGGACTGCAGTCTGCACAGAACCCTATCCATCAGATCTTTTTTTCTTTTTTTTTCAACAATATGTTTATTTATTTTTCTTTTACACGCAATACAACAACATTATAATACAATAAAAAGAAAACAGAAAACCAAAATGGACATTTACATTAAATCATACAAGACAATTATTGAAATGACAAAAAAAAACTAAAAAAAACTATCCATCAGATCTAAAGTAGACTAGGTTTTTTTTTGCGACCAAAAGACCATGTATTATGCAAGTACATAATGAAGTTTCTCAGCTGCATTATATTTGTTATTATTGTCTGTCTATCCTCTGAAAGAAAGGGGTTTAAGGGGCGTCATGGCCATTCACTGTGCGTACGACGCGACACCCTCACTCTCACAGATCCGTGATTTCATACCCCCCACTTTTTTTTTTTTTCCTTTTTTTTTTGATAATAAATCGGTAAAATCAGGCAAAATAAGAATTAAATAACAACCTAACCTAATCCTAACCCTAAAACCTAAATAAAGTAACCAAAAATCGGAAAGAAAACTAACAGAAACCGGCCAATAAGCGGACATTTTCGGTTATTGCGCGGACGGGCGGGTTACATGCATGTGTCCCGCGATGTCCCGCAAAAGGGCCACCTGTCCCTCAGTGGGCCTGTTTGGAGGTGGTCACCCTAATGTCAATTCCTTGGGCGGTACTTCCATCAAATTCCGGTACTTCGGTTTAGACACTCAACCGGCTAGGTCTTGCCCAGTGTGCTGTTTGACCAGAATGGAACAGAGCCTTAATTAGTACCATTGGTAACAACTGTGAATGTCTTTGCAATATATGTCTGCTGTGCATAGAGCCTATAGGGCACGCCCACACAGCCCTGAGAAGAGATTTATCCAGCCAGAGTAAATGAAAACACCATTAGGAGAGTTCAGGGCATTTAAGGTCAATCAGTGGTGTATGGATTGCTATGATTGACAGTTTTAGGTTAGTGCCTGCCATTTGTTTGTTGACACATTCATTCCAGACATTAACTGCACAGCGCTTCATGTTGTCTCCTTTGAGAGCATGTTGGACTGAGCATGTTGGACTGATTTTAGTGTGCATAAACCGCATTGCTGCAGATATAGACTGCATAATGTTAATGCATGTATGAGGTTTTAGTCTTTAACTGAATGTGAAACTTATGAGGTTGTCAGTTTGTCTATCTGTGTATTCAAGTACAGTACAGTATGTAACTCTGTCTGCAAATGTGTCCACCGGAACAAAAATCTGAAAAAAACACACCTCTGTTTATTCTGATGATGGTTTGGCAAAAAAAATAACGACTGACTTCCATCTGTTCTTATTATTGTTGTGTGTGATTTGTGAATGTATACTATTATTGTTGATATAAATAACTTACCTCATTGTTCCCATCTGCTCTTCCTTCCCATTGCTTCCAAATAACCCCCACAAAGCATTCTCTGACTTACTACTTACTACAAGCTTTTTACTACTACTACTACTACTACTACTACTACTACTACTACTACTACTACTACTACTACTACTACTACTACTATTATACTTTATATTTTATTAGTATTTCACCTTACTTTCACCTTACATCACCTTTTCATTTTGTTCATGGTTAGTAGAGAAGGAAGCCCAATGAGTGAAATACATGTGACTTCTGCTCAATGTCTTTCCCTAGACTCAACCAAGAAGCTAAAAGATGTGCTACAGGAGTTCCATGGTAATGGAGTACTGGCGAAATACAATCCAGAAGAAGTATGTACTATATACAGTAGTATGTTTTTTCAAGGAATTCGATAGGCAGTAATAATTAATCCATTGTCATTCTGGACAAAAACAAAACTGAAAACAAGCCAGTGTAAAGATACAACATTTGTGTATTAGTCAGTACAGTAGATTTTTTTTTGTCCAAAAACCCACACTATGCTACAGTTGGCAGTACAACGGTGATAGCCCTCCTCATATCCTTATAACCTTCACTCATGCATACCATAACCACACCAAACCCATGCCTAAACATAACCATGCTAATAGTGCCTAACATTAACTCAATTACAGTAATTGAACCTATGACTAGACTTAACTATACTAAGAATGCCTAACCTCAATAAGCCAAGTATATGTAGATACTGTAGGTCCCTGGGTGACACCCAGGGATCTATTTTTTGCTTTTTTCCCCGCTTCACCAGTGCGACACAACGGGACTCGTTGTGCGCTTGTAGATCTGCTATTTGTGCTGAAATGTTCACAATCAAAGCTAGCATGGGTGTGCTCTTAGGATGAAAGCGGGTATAGGACTTACATTTTTCCCCACGTGACACTGTTTGACATCTTTTCCTCTACAATGCTGCGTGATGCATAGAAGCAGGAGCTCCTCAACCAGGTAATGGCTGCCTATTCCTGTCTGCCAGTAATAGCTCAAATGTTTTATTTCTTTTCCAGTATTTTACCAAGAGTAATCCCTTTGAGATTCAGAATCTCTTTTACAATGGAGTCCTGGACAAGACAGCCAAATAGATCTGTCACTTAAAATCTCTCGCAGAGCCATGAAACTGTAGATATCATAAAACTGACTTGCTTGCGACTTGTTTATTCATGAAAAAAATGAAATAAATTGACTGACAGTTCTAAGAGACGTGTTATGAGAGTGTGTCAACAAGAAATGTGAAGAACTGCTTGAAGGGGAATATTCCTGATCCCCAATGTTTAAAGTGTGTATTTTTCCGTGCTCTGGAGAAAGTGCTGTTCATAGCCAAAAGGCTCTGTTACATGCAACTCAATGTACTGTATATACTGTGTGCAAGCTAAAAAAAGAATAGTAGGCTATAATAATACAAAATACAATGAACACTTAATTGATTCATGTGAGAAAAACTAAACGCGACATACCACAGTTAAATGATAGCAACCAAAATATAATAATCTTTTATCTGCTGCTTTTGTGCTCTGTGATTGAGGAACCAGAAGTAGTGATTCCTTTCACTCTCATTGCATGGTGGAAAAGGTCACACAATAATACAAACAATGTGGATTCTGTCAGTATACATTGGGCCTATATAAGAAAACAAGTCCTGAATACATTATTTATTTATTTTTGCCTATTTTGTGTACTGGTGGCAGCAGGATCACTCACATTACACCAACATTGGTGACCTATCGATTTTGTTGTGCTAGACTCTGCTAGACTCTAGCACAACAAAAGTTCTCTAGAAATAAGAAAAATCTGTGTGTGTGACGTGTCTGTCTGCGCATCTGTAGTTCAGTTATCTCAACAAACATCTGTCCGACCGACTTTAAACTCGATGTGCGTGTCACCAAGAATCTGAGGGAGTGCCATGCCCAGTATGAAGTCGGTCGGATTGGTGTTTGTACGGAAGCGCTGATCAGATCGATATTCCCATATATAGGCATACACTTTACTGTACATGGATCTGATGTCCATATATGGGCATAAAAGGGACAAGGACAGACAGATACAGAGATCTCCATACAGTCTATGGGCATGAAAGGGACACAGATAGACAGACAGACAGACGGTACAACGGGTACTCTGACAACGGGTATCACATAACTGGATGGGGTATGCATTCCCAACTTGCTTCGCTCCCGACGTTGCATCGTTCCCGACTCCCGAGTAACATGAGTACAGCCATTTTGCTGTTTTTATATGGTCAGAATCTACTTTGTGATTGTTTATGTGCTAAACTGTGATTTTGCCACCTGTTTGGCCATTCAATGAGAGTAAATGGAATAACTACGCTCAGTTTTTTGCTCACGGAGCACAGATTTTCTTTTTTAAAGTGTGCTCCAAGCAGTTTGGAATATGGAATGGAAAATACAAAAGCTGAGATCATGTCATGTGTACCTAATTTTAGTGATAAACTCTTCTGCAACAAACAGTGACATTTGTAGTGTCTCTAAGGTGGACTTATAACATGAAAGTTTGAATAAACATAAATAGGACATCGGTTAATTATTCCAAAATGTACAAAACTGTTCAGCCGTAATGTAAAGTAGTAAGGTAAAACATGCAAAAACACCAGTAGGGTTCTTTAAGGCTATGATTGTTATATGGAACAGAGTCTCGGTATAAACAAGCATGTGTTCTGTCTTGCTTCAGGACATTGACTTTGATGGCTTCAAGGTCTTTATGCAGACATTTTTGGAGAGCGAGCTCCCTGAGGAGTTCTGTCAGCATCTCTTCTTGTCGTTTAGCAACAAGGGGCCCAAACCCAGTCCCTCATCATCAGACAAATCCAGAGTCTCTGGTAAGTAAGTATTGTAATGTGTAGATATAGATGTTACTTTATTGTAGTTCTGCTTATGAGAGTAGAATGCTCAAACTGCAGTTGTCTGACGTCTGCAGTGTTCACGGCCAGTGGTGAGGACGACGGAAGCCATCTTGTTTGACGGTGATCCCTCTCTTCCACTTTGACCTCTATAGCACTCCTTTTAGATGCCCTACAGTCTATAACATTAGTGCTTATCTCGCTGCAAGAACCGATTAATTCTCTCAGCTTTCACTTATCATCCATCAACAGACAGAGGAAAAGAGGGACAGACCGACAAAGCCTTATGTAGGCCGACCCTCTGGGAATGTTATGGGGCGACCCTCTGGGTCTGGCAAAAAGGTGATGTTGAATATAAAACCTGTCCCACAAAATAAAGCATCTCTAGACAGACATCTACGCTGGGTTCAAGAACCCGGAGTAGTACTGTAGCTACTGTATAACTTCACATCGATATACACTATCACAGAGAAAAGCAGTTTTTAGACTTGGAAAAATATGATCGGCTGTGGGTGATTTTAACTTGCAGGTTCTCAAAAACAGGACAGTAAAGAATATTGATGTAATCTGAGAATGCAATTGGTATCCTGAGAAGGAATCCATTGCATTTGTGGACATACTATGGAAAATAGTGCTCTTACAAAAGGCCAGATTTGGAAATTGATTGTTGAAAACTCTAAGCCATGATAAAGACACAAAATCTTGGATTATGAAATTGCAAAGTGTGCCCTTTTCAATTCATAGTTATAAACTATGAATTGGCCTTAAGTCCTTATATGATGTAGGGCAACCTAAAAGATTATTGCAATCAGCTTTTGTAGGACTCAGACCAACACTGGACACAGAATTATTATCCAGCTTTGTAACACAAATTCAAAATATTGTATCTACTCCTCAAATACATAATCAACACAGAGGTGAATACCTGTGTTACAGACAAACACCAGCTCTCCCCCAAATTGCACTCAGTTAATGTTATATGGGGGCGGATGGTGAGTGACCAGGTCCATGTGATAGAAATCTTACCCGAGGATAATTGTGTGTAGAGTGGTATTGATTCATTCAAACACAAGCACAAACCTGAACCTGCTTCAAATACCCTCACAAGCTCCTGCTGAATTACAAGATTTTTGGTTGTAAAGCTACATTGGAGACCGGTTCTCAATGTGAGGTCCAGGGACCCCCATTTTTTTTTTTGTGGGTTCCAGGGGGTCCCCAGCTACAGTAAATGATAGTAGGAAGCCGAATGGACACTCATGGGTGTGTAACTCAGAGAGTGGACAAAAGGGTCCATTTGGTTCCAGTTACATTAACAAAGATGCTTTTACAGAGCAGATTGGGGTCCTAGAGGAAAACAATGGTGGTCCGGTGGGCCTAATGCATAACAAGCTGGGGGTCCTTGGATTTGAAAAAGATGATAATCACTGACAGGGAATTATTAACCCATTAAAACCGGGAAGGCATAGTTGTCATTTTAGATTTTAGCGTTGACTATTAAAAAATAGCAGATATACCTGTACATCTGCTGTTTTTGAACATTTTTGAAAAATCGTGATAGTGTGGGAACTACTGATTTAGAAGGCATTTGCAGAATCGGCCTCAGCTCTTAATGGGTTAATCATGCTCACTTGCAGCTATTCTGGATTGATACTAGAGTGGTGGGAACTGTGAGAGGATGTGAAGCTTCTATTGCCAACATAGTGTAAGCATGATCACCCCGCTAATCACTTTGATTGAGTTTAATGGTCATACTGTAGATGAGCTTGTGATGTGTAAGCAAACCATCTGTTGTTTGTCTCTTTTACCCCACATGAAAATTTTGGGTTATGCATATTATGCTGATTAATTGTCATTGATCTTTGTTAACTGTAAGCCCAAGCACCACCACCAAGCTGCCCCGATTGTTTATCTCAGTGCAATGTTTGGTCTACCGGAAAACCCTGCGCTACTCTGAGAGTGTTACATTCTATTCTGTTCTAAGTACAGTACAATATACTACTCATTACAATACCTTCGTATTGTATTTTGTATTAACCCTAACATACAATAGTTTAAAAGATTGTGTGCACAACTAGGTTAAAGGAGTACAGCATACAGATTTTAGTTATGCTCATGAGCTGATGGAATGCTAACTTATAGTATGCCCTCAACATCTCCACTAAATATACACAATATGTAAAAGCATGCTCAGTGTCAAGCTAAATAAATAACTCACTGCAGAAGGGTGAAAACTCATCTTCTCACCAAACAACAGGTCAAAGAGGTTAAAGGAGATTGATTATACTACTGTATTTTTCACTGTACATAGCACATGTTGATTTTCAGTGATCTACAGGGAGAACAGGCCTCTGTCACTAACTACTAATTGATTGTAATTATTGATTGAGTGTATAATTAATATTAGGCATTCTATTGCACTGGATCATTAACATTGGACCTTTCATCCTGACCTCTCCCCCTGCAGGGAAGAAGCTTATCAAAGGCAATTCGACCCCTCTGAAGGTGCCCACTCTACCCAGACCCCTAGCCTTGGTGCAGCTGAAGGATATTGTTTGTTACCTCTCTCTGCTGGAGGGAGGGCGACCTGAGGACAAGCTGGAGTGTGCGTATTTTGTGACATAACCTTCTTGTTCTTTCGCCCACTTCCCCTCTCTCTCTCCCTCTCTCTCTCTCTCTGTCTCTGTCTCTCTTGCTCTCTCTCTCTCCCTCGCTTTCTCTTGCTCTCTCTCTCTCTCTCAGTGGAAATAAGCTGTTAATGTTATCCTTGATCGTTTTTATATCTGTCCTTGAGAATGTCTCCAGATGTCTCGTATATTCTTTAAGGATTACTCAGTGAATTCCAACACAGCACCCTCTCTCCCTCTCTCTCTCCCATTCCTTGTTCTCTTGATCTCTCTCTCCCTCCAACTCTACCTCTCTCTTGTTCCCTAGGCTAATGACTATTTAGATTTTTTCTTCTTTTTTATATTTATGTTTACAGTATACTGATGTGCTTAATAGAACACAGTTGCAACCTATTTCTCTTTATTCCATTCATCACATCATTTATTCATAAAGCGACATTGGTTAATTGGACATCAGACTTTTAATGTGTTGCTATAATTCCCCTTCACCTGTTGAATTATTGAGAAGAGGAGCGTTCATTAAGCACAGGACTATTAATAATTCAGCTAATTCTGCCCTACCGTGTATGTCCAACCACATCACTGATTTAACCATTTCCATATATTGCGCAGCGGGCATCCCCTCTCTGCCTCTTCTTGCATCGCCCATAAGGTCTTAGCAATGCTTCTTTTTCTTTATTTTTTTCCTGGCAGATATCGCCCTCTGCTGATTGACTGTGAAAACTGCCTTGGTTTCACTTGAGTACATGGGTTTCAGCCAGTGACTGACTAAAGAAATCCCATTAGGAATCTGTTACGTGAAGTACTTTAACAGGCTTTCATGTTTTCCATAATATTGTAGATGCATGGCCACTGACGCAGTGATCAGAAATTAATTCAGGTCAAGCCATTTACTGTAAAGACAGGGTCACCTTTACCCCTTGTCTTCCTCTGTCCACTGTCCCATTCCTGTGGCCACCAACACATCTCAGCTCCATTACTACCCCAGCTGCCACCAGGCACTTATCTCATCATGTCCCCTTTCCTTCACCCCAGAGGGGCCACACTCGCACACAGGATGATGTCAATTAGCTTCTCATTAGTTTTGATGTCAGCCCGTTATGACATCCCTAGGCATCTCCCACAGACCTTCATATATGAGGAGCTGTGCCACAACTGTTCTCCCCATGCTGGGACCAGGTTGTGCTTGTATGCAGTCCATGGCCTAGCCATGCATAGCCATTAGTGTGGAAATGACGGGGAGGTTTTCACAGTACTGTCACATTTTGATTGAGGAGTGTTTATGTGTCATTATGTGATGGCCAATCACGACTTTGGTGTGGGAGCTCTCTGTTGCCATGGTGACACTGTTGAGTGTTGGTGATAGGGGGGACAGTTAAAGCTGGATCATTTAGATGCCTGCAAGCATTGTAGAAGGGGACTGCATCATTATTCTGCCAGTGTAATACAATGAGGCATTTGCACGGAAAATGTGTTTGATTTAATGATGAAAGCAGCCATTTCTCCTGTCCATACCACTGATGAATGTTTCCCATTCAAGGATTCTCTTTGCGTCAAAGAGCACAGTGTCGATAGTGTGACATTTTCTTTTTCTCTTCACAGTTATGTTTCGCCTCTACGACACAGATGGAAATGGGTCTTTGGACAGCTCGGTAAACAATGATGCCATTTCATTTTAATCATTGGGAAACTCTTAAAAGTTTCATTTCAGTTACTCTATCCATCTAATAAAATATACTGTATGATTGCACAGTCCTCTTTCAATAGCTTAAGGTCATGAATGTTTTCCACCTATTGGTGAAGGTCTTCAAAATAGCATCAAGTATCACCTTGTATATCTAATTTTGGAAGTGAACCCATATTAGCATAGTCATAAAGCAGAACTGATATTCAGTATCAGTATTAGAGTAGCTCAGAGCATCCCAGAGTGCTTTAGTCTGCCAGTAGACTATAATTGCATGCCCCGCAAAAAAAGAGCAACCACTGTAATTAAACCCTCAACCTCTGAGCACTTCCCTTTGTGTAACAGTTTAGAAATCTTGTTTGTGAAAGAATGACATTTGAAACCTACCATTACATGCTGCGTTTTAGTCCATTTAAGCCAAAGACACTCAATAACGACATCACCTTTTAGGCTATAATAGACTGCACAATAAAAACTGTATTTATAATGACAGCTTGTGATTTCACCACAGGAGCTGGAGCACATCATCTCTCAGATGATGCATGTGGCTGAATACCTGGAATGGGACGTAACAGAGCTGAAGCCGGTAAGAAAGAACAACATTTTTCTTAAGTGATAAAATAAATGATATAAAAATTTAATTATTGTTAATAATAATAATAATAACAGTAACAAAACTAGAAAATGTGCTCCTCGGAGCACAGGTCTCCGCCAGGCGAGGTGGTAAAAGAAAGTACTGTACCTGATTAATCCTGTCTTACCTATTTATATTACATATTGTGATGTCACGTGAAGCTTGACCAATGTTAGCTGTGAGCGGACGGACACACACACGGACGGACAGAGGGTAAAACATACTCTCCACCATGCCTTCGGCCTGGTGGAGACAATAATAATATAATAAATACAAATAATGTAAGTCAATAATCAAACCTATCCCAAAATACTCCAAATAAGATTTGCTCGAGTCTCCCTAAATTCAGAGGGTTTAGTCTACTGAGCACTAAGCTATAATCTAGTATTTTGAACTCCAGACTTGCAAAATATTTGGTAAATTAGTAAATGAGTAAATTCTAGAGCATGTATTGCACCTGTGCAGATCAATGAGTTCACAACAAGCTTGTTTCAACACCGCATGGAGATGTTCCCTTTCCCCCCTTTACGTCAATGACTTACTGTAGCTCTGGAACTTATTATAGTTATGGCAGGAAAATGACCCAGAACAGGAAACAGGTATGACAGCTTCTGGAAACCTGGGACTACAGTGAACAGAGCCGATACCCAAGACAATAAAAAAAAAAGACATGCCATCTCCAGTTTACTTCCCGTATCTGCGTTAAGTAGGTGGCCGCCTTTTTAGGAGACTGGGAGCTGTTTGGAGTCTATTATTTCCAATGGAAGAGTGAACGTGAACACAGCCTCTGAACCATTCTTTAGCCCCATGGTCACTGAACTAAATGTTGGACCCAATAGTCACAAGTCACAATTTTTATATAAATAAGTACATGGGGGCATCGCCACCATCTTAGAGACACGAGGGCACTCACGGCATCGGAAAGTGAGGCCTGTCGTACTTGACCAAGCGCCCGGATTTGACAAATTGGCACGAGAATGTGATGACCAGGAAACTAGTTGGGAACCTTGTAGTATCAGACATAAAAATATAGTTATATTTTTTTTAAATAAATAATAAATAATGTTGCTTTCTAAGTTTAAGGAGAACCTACTGTATATTACTTTTAAGAATCGATATGCACCTGAACCTTATTTTAGTTTTAATTTAACCAGGGGTCAAAGGTCAGTGTGTACAGCTGAGGCCTGTTACTTTATTTTTGGTAGAAACAGGTAGATTCAATGCTATTGCTGTACGTTATATGTACGTTATGTGATTTAAAACGAATAGTTTTACTGCCAATTCTGTTATGGTCTGATAATTAATCTGTTGAGTAAGCATGCATCAATTTTAAAAATATTTATATTGTTTTGGCTTTTTCTGCCTTTATTGATAGAATACAGTAGACTGACAGGAAATGGGGAGAGAGAGATGGGGAGTGACACGCAGCAAAGGTTGTCGGGATCGGGAGTTGAACCCGCGACACGCTGTCAGACTGCATTAGCAGCCTAAATGCCCGGACTGCTACGCCAGCCGTCTGGGCCAAGCGTAGATTTCTCTTGATGATGCACAGAGATTTGATTTTTTGTTTCAGGAAGCTGTACATGGGACATTATATATGCAGCAGAGGATAGGATTTGAAGAAATGCTCATTGTTTAGAGATTGACTCTTTTTGTCAGAGCTGTTGTCATTTGAGTTGGTGTTAATGGTTTAATGTTTTTGTCCACAGTCAGTTAAGGCTGTAATTTGTATACTGTGTATATTTTTTTTACATAGCTGTATGCAGGATAGGTATGTGATGCCTACTTTGCTCCTTTGTTTGATAAAGGTGATTGTGGACAGTGTTCTGTGAGACCATATGGGCTGGGCGCCAAGAAAGAGCAATAAAAGCAATCAATCCATCAAAATAGAAAATAAATAGTTGTTGCAGTGTTAGTAAAAGAATAGTAGAAGCTGCAGCATGGTGTGAATAGAGTGATAGAGTCACGTGCCTGTCATCACAATAGACAGCAGTACTACTGGGTGTACCTCGCCTCTTAGTAATCTTGTGTATTTCTAATGTGAGAAGAGTGGGTGTAGGTGTTAAAAGATGCCTAATTTAGAATTGATCTTGTAGTCAGAACTATTGTTGATGTTTTTGTTGTGCAGTCTATTCAAACTGTGCTGTTGAATAATCTGAGGTGTGACAGTTCACTATTGAGTCAAGAAAAAACTTCATTACAAATACCTCGGTTTCTTCTTGTTTCCCTTCCCATCATGACCTGCTGTAGATCCTCCAGGAAATGATGCACGAGATTGACTATGACCATGATGGCACGGTGTCCCTAGAGGAGTGGATCCAGGGTGGCATGACCACCATCCCACTACTGGTACTACTGGGTCTGGAGACGGTGAGTTGAGCCTAATTCATTCTCTGTCGTGCAACATTGTCCCACCAAGGTAATTAGTTAACCCATCCAATCCGGGAACGCATCTGTGTGTCATTTTAAGATTTCTTTGGCTGTTAAAAAATAGCAGCTATACAAGCTCATAGCGCGGCACCGAGTGCCGCGCTATGAGCTTGTAGATCGAGGGACAGCGAGTGCATTTTCCGGCAGCGGCTGCTGCCGAGGCAGCTCCGCGGAGCTGCCGGCGGCGCCCGCTTTGGGAGTGTGCTGCGTTTGTGTAACGCAGTCCCCACCAATATTATTTACGATTCTGTGCCTATCGGTACATAACTCGGACGGCGCTTAGTCGAATAGCAGGCGCGCCTCCGTCATGGTCCAAAACTATACTTTATCGGCGGAAAAAGAAGTTGACTGCCGCTCCTCCACCGGCAGTTCCGCGACTGCCGCTCCTCCACCGGCAGTTTCCGCGGCAGTTCCGCTGCTCCGCCGGCAGCTGCCGCTCCACCGCCGGCAGTCACTGCCGCTCCTCCACCGGCAGTTCCGCGGAAGTTCCGCGGCTGTTGCCGCTGCCGGAGAATGCACTCGCTCCTTCTGTGTAGATCTGCTACTTTTGAAAAAGAAAGAATCGTGAAAATGTGTGCAAATCTTTGAATATATATACATTTTTAACTCAAATGTTCTGGGGGTCTCTGAAACGAAATATTTTGAGATGGGTTGGGTGGTCCTTGACATGAAAAGGTTTGAGAACCACTGATATATCAACATCAACACTGATATTTTTTCCCCAAAACAACTGTTAGGATTTAGAAGACATTTGTAGAATCCCCAAAGCAAAGATTTGAGTTAAATAAATTCGCTTTAAAAATATATATATTCAAAGATTTGACAAATTTTCATGATAAAAAAAAAAGCAGATCTACAAGCTCATAGGGCGGCACAACATAATATTGTTAGATGGGGGGGGACTGTCCTTGACAGTTGGGATGACATACTTTGTCCCATCCATTCAATTTGTTTTTGTTGTTTTGCTCTCTACATTTGCTTTAACTTTTGTACGATGATGTGCAACCTAAAGGCCAAAGCTAAATGTTCAGAGAAGGAATTGCTGTCTATCTTAATGGTTAAGATTTGATTATGCAGCTAAAAGAACATTCTGTAAAAAGAAAAAGTCTATAGTCTTGAAAAGGCAATAAAGGCTAACTTCAGACAAGCTCACACAGAGTAGGGAAGTAAATTAAAAAGCCTTGGGCAACTTGGGCATATCAAAGTAATAAACCACAGCGTCTTCCTCGAGGCCATGCTGGAAATCTCATGGACAATCTGTCGAGGTGTCCCAGACTCTAGGACGGTGCTTCTCAAACTTTTGTGTGCCAATGACATTTGGCCGCCGACCCCAATATGAAAGTATTTCGTGCAAAGGACCCCATACAAGATTTGTGGTGTAAAGCTCCAAAGCCTTGTTTACCCTGTGGCCTCTGGAGAGAGGGCCCTCTAGTGGATGTATTGAACAATGCTGAAATGAAGCGTAGTGTGAACTGAATTCCCCACATTCGAGTCACCTTACCTACAGTAATAGATTGCATATTGTGGATGAGTGGCAGTGTTGGAGGAAGTACTCTGACTTTTTACTCAAGTAAAATATCTATATCACAATTTAGAAATGCTCAAGTTACAAGTAAAAGGCCTGTATTAAAACATCTACTTGAATTACAGTACAAAAGTATTGGTATCAAAAATGTTCAAACTTCTTTGGAAATAGCAGATCTATAACGCGTCGCATCGCTATGCATTGTGAGCTTGTAGATCGGCTATTTTCGAATAGCCAAAGTATATACAATAGGGCTTAAGTGGTTAATGTAATAATGTAAATCTGCAAAATAACTTGTAGCTAAAGCTGTCAAATAATTGTAATGGAGTAAAAAAATGGAAATACTCAAGTGAAGTGCAGTGAGTAAGTGTCCTTAGTTACTTTCCACCACTGGTCAGTGTTAGCCAGAAAAGGTTAGAGAGGTGGGTTGGCCACCAATTCCATGGTTGCTTATTGGATTGAATCCCCAGCCTGACATGAAATATGTGAGGGGAAATGAATGGATAACACCCTCTCTTCTGCTCAGCTACTGCCCATAAGCTCTTAGCACTTACAGTAGTAGGTTGTACAAGGTATGAATGTGTGAAATTGCAACTGAGTGTGAAGTAAGTTGAAAACGTGTGCTCAGGATCATCCTTGTGAATGTAGCAACTATTAACAACTTAGAACAAAGTATTAATCATATGAAACACATTGTCAGTTTTATGTTGACGTCTTAGACA
Source organism: Gymnoscopelus braueri (assembly GCF_963280865.1). Classification (NCBI taxonomy): domain Eukaryota; kingdom Metazoa; phylum Chordata; class Actinopteri; order Myctophiformes; family Myctophidae; genus Gymnoscopelus; species Gymnoscopelus braueri. Next base: position 27,903,711 of record NC_137605.1, read on the forward strand.
TCCATTTTCTTATTGTATCCTATTCACAGACTGATCAAATGCTACCACTGCTATTATATTATCCACTAGATGGAGCCATCTAATCATCCTCCGTCTAGCGCTGGTGGTCTCCTGAGTATTGTCGGTTACACTCACTATAGAGTAGATGATAGAACCTTTTATTTAGGTTGTGTTCTTTACTGTATTAGGGAGAGTATGTATGTATGTATGTATGTATTTAACGTAAATATAAATGTAAAGTGACAACTTTTTTACAATTTTTGATTTATTTCAATCATGCTCTATATTATGTTTTTGTTGCTCTAACCAATCAGTCGGATGAAAAAGGAAGAAAAAAAGCAAGTTACAATTGCAAGTTATCCAAAATGACTTAATATGTGAATGAAGAAATGAGTGAATTATTAAATCAATTAGTCAAACCTTCAGTCATTCTCCCTCCAGAATGTGAAAGACGATGGACAGCATGTATGGAGATTGAAGCACTTCAACAAGCCAGCCTACTGTAACCTGTGTCTTAACATGCTGATCGGCTTGGGGAAGCAGGGACTCTGCTGTTCTTGTGAGTAACCATTTAGAGCTGCCACTATGGGCCAACTGTGCCGTATAATGCCACTGACACCAGTCAGTCATTCACATGACGGCCATATTTGGGGTGTGGAAAATACCCCCCCCCCCCACCTCCACCCCCACCCCCTGAGTATGACGTAAGAGCAAAATGGACCAACATTGTTAATTAGGCTTCATTCTGCAAGCTAAAGTTTACAGCTCCTGTAATGTTATCACTACATGAGTGCCACTTGTAGTATGTGTAAAGCATACATACAAGACCGCAAGGACCTTTTGAACGGACCTTTTAGACAAAGCATTTTAAATGTAACTGTGCTGTTTTACATTTTTGCCTAATAAAATATTCAATCAATCAAAAAACATTAGATCGGAATAGTAACTAAGCATACTTGAGGCTTGTCCTTTCCTTATGCTGTGAACTTTCTTCTTTTCCACAGTCTGCAAGTACACAGTCCACGAGCGCTGTGTGGCTCGCGCTCCGCCATCTTGCATCAAAACCTATGTCAAGTCGAAGAAAAACACAGAGGTGTGGCAATTGGAGTGTTTACCAATCGGCACGCTTAGAACAGCAGTGCTCCATGCAGCTTTAACTAAGGGCTTCTCTTCATCTAATGGAATTAAAACAACTTGAGCTGCTACTAAGCATTGCTAATTACAGGATCATCCTGCCTTAAAGATGTGCACAATACACAAACAGTTTCTTTCTTTCTTTCTTTCTTTCTTTCTTTCTTTCTTTCTTTCTTTCTTTCTTTCTTTCTTTCTTTCTTTCTTTCTTTCTTGCAGTTGTCTTTATTTTTGTGTCTATGCTAGATGCTTCTCTCCTTTAACCTCTTTTTACCCGTTTGCTTTCTCTCCATGATGACCGTCTCCCTGTCTCTGCAGGTGATGCACCATTTCTGGGTGGAGGGGAACTGCCCCACCAGGTGTGACAAGTGTCACAAAACTATTAAGTGTTACCAGGGCCTGACTGGGCTGCACTGCGTCTGGTGCCAAATCACGGTATGATGCCACCTAGGGAGAAGCAGCCACCTCCTCATTATTTCCCCCACTGTTCCTTGTTGTTTCTGGTTTCTGTTTTTTTTTTTTTTTTTACACTTCTCAAGTCATTCCACCAATTTACACCCAAGAAACACTTGTTTGCAGTCAGCAGGAAAAGTAAAATACACTTATTGCGTCGTCATGAAGCAATGCAAATAATTCCTGTGAATGTACCTGAAAGTGTACAGTCGGAACACAGTGTTATTGATGCGAGTTGGCTGTTAATAACTTTTGTCACCTCTTCAGCTCCATAATAAGTGTGCCTCCCATGTGAAGCCTGAGTGTGACTGTGGACCCCTGAAAGATCACATCCTACCCCCCAACACGATCTGTCCCGTCGTTCTGGTGAGTTCACCTCACACCTCTGCTATCATTCCTAACATACGTTAACCACTCAAACCCTCTAGACTTAGTAAACTGGACCTCGATCTGTTCCGCTCTGTACTTGGACCACTTTTTTTCCCATCTACACCAAACCTCTTCGCCAAAAATAGCTGATGTACAAGCTCACAACGTGTCGCATTTGCGGCGCGCTGTGAGCTTGTACATCTGCTATTTTTGGCTAGTGTTCCCCCCAGGATACGGATGCTGGGGATCAAGTGCTTAACCTGTCTGTGTTCTATCTGCATTTACATGTTTTAAATCGTTTTTTTTTTACATTTCTCTGCACAGTAAAATCCCCAATTTTGTGAATGTAAAAATGGGACCAAAATATTTCTGCTGCGTACCTCTCTTATTTTAGGGCCCACATCCACAACTTTTCATTCTCTTCATGTTACCACTACAGCAGTACCCTTTCTGACCTGAGTTTTGTCTCCATACAATTTCCAAAAGAATCAATCAGTATTTTATTCACACTGCACTTCAAGATACCGTTTGCCCTTTGACCCCAGGAACGTCAGTCAACATTGAGGAAAGACTCCAAATCCAGCCAGTCAAGCCGAGGGAAGATGCAGAGGGCCAACTCAGTCACAGTGGATGGTCAAGGACTGCAGGTGACAGTCAGCTTTCAAACTGTAGAAATGGTTACACAATGTGGAGATTAAAGTCACAAATGGCTGACATACCTGTACAATCATTGCACACTTACGCACCTTTTACAGCTGGCCTCAGGGTTTAAACACTACAGCCCTTGTTTGTCTTCAGCGTGTACATACAACAAAGTCCAGTTCAGTCGGATCATTACTAATATCTGTCAGCACAGCACACCGGCGATGGAAACCCGCCGCCCTCTGTGGCGACAGCTCGTCTGCGCGTGGCTGCGAGAGAAACACAATGAATCACATCGCAGTCACATCCATCTCTGCCGCTCGCCGGCTAACCAGTGTAATAATCAGGATTATCATTTATAATTACAGGAAGTAATGGATCATTCCTGACTGGACAGGGAGCTCATTAATTCACCCTTGGCCTGCTGGGGTATAGCAGACAGGGGGAGTTAAGCGCTTCATCTGTGTCAGGGAGTGCACCAGAAAACACACAGCTGAAGCAAGGCGAGTGGTTGCACTCTTACGGCAGGGAGGACAGTTCAAACAGGTCTGCCGGGTTAGAGCTTGTTTACACTGCGTGTTGCGGGTCCCGCTTCCAGCTCTTCTCTCACCGTCGTCCTACTGTTGCAGCTACTGGGAAGGCCTCTGTCACATGACACAAAGCTCCTTGCCAGTTAGCAACAATGGTGACAAGTAACTACTATGAGATACGCTGAGATATAGATGGCCTGATTTTTTATGTGAAAGAGACATTTCCTAAAAAAAATTGCTGGTTGTAATGGATTAGCAACAGTTGTGGAAATGCTGTGCAATTTTAATGATATTTGTGGATATGTCATGATGAAAATGTCCTCTCCGGGCGAATTCTCCGTGTCTCAAATAACTATGCCTTTGTGTTGCTGTCTCCTATTCAGATCACAACAATAGAGGGCACTCATCCTCTGCTGGTGTTTGTCAATCCAAAGAGCGGAGGGAAGCAGGGAGAAAGGTAAGTGCACGATCTCACCATGCTCTTCCAGAGGCCTCTAAAGTCTGACGGTACTTTTCGTTGGGACAGAGAGAGCATGCAGTATAGCAGCGAGGTCCCTGACTGCTGACAGTGCTCGAGGCTTACTTAGTCAAATAAAAACACAATAGCATTTACTTAATGCAGCGGCCACCTTGACGACAGGCCGCCGCCCCTTCTGACACCCTCCGCGCTGTCACATGTCTGGCTCGCACTAGCCGTAAAGACAGACCCCCCCCTTCTTCTTTAACCCAGGGCTAATTGGGTTATTACTGAAACATATTCATTCACTCCTTATTACACCAGGCCTCATTTGTTTAAATTATGAGATCAAAATATGACTTGAGCCAGTTGATGTAATGAAATTGAAATTAAAATGAATTAGTCTTTCTAATGGCTTCTCCTCAAGGGGACTTTCGCTATATGTCCCATCCTGCTGCCCAGTCCACTGCCGTGTCACAATGTAATTGGACATTTTGTTGGTTGTCTGCGCTACTACGACAGAAAGTGACACCACCATGAACCTAGGCCTTGTGTATGACATTTTGAATCAAGTGCACAGATACAAGTCATAAATGTATGAATAGATCTTTACTAGTAGATGATTGTTATCATACATGACTGGAAATTAATTGGTGTCAGAGTTACTAAGACAACATGTTATGTCTTATGTGCAGTATGAGGTTATGTTTATTATCACAACAGATTTGTGTGGATGAATGTGATGTGTTTCACTGATGCCTTAAACCTGTTTCTTCTGTTTCTCCTGTGCATTCTCTCTTCTTCAGGATTTCTAGAAAGTTTCAGTATCTTTTGAACCCAAGACAAGTGTACAACCTGGCCAAGAATGGACCAATGCCAGGGTAATCTCTCTTTACAGCTGCTTCCTATACCACATACTGAAAGAGTGAGAACCACATTGTCTAGTGATCTGTTGTTGACGAACACGTTAATGTATTCTGCGGTTGCACACACATAATGACTGGGATCACATGCAAGAGTGGTCTTAGAATTAGTCCCTTCCCTCAATCCCCTCACATAATAGAGACACAGTTAAGGTGGGACCACACATAACAAATATTGGAGATATCATGGTGGAGCCTTCGGCTGTGTCAATATGCATATGCGTGTGTGTAGATGGAGGGATGTGAGTGCAGATGATTGACAGACAGAGAGGGATAACATTCTTACCTTACCACGTGTGATCACGCATACTAACAACAGCATCTTGTTGCATCGGTGCGAGCAACATTGGGTTTTTCTGTTGAGAACTGTTCACGTTTGTGATTAAGAAAGTGGATGGATCATTTACATGCATAAGACTCCTTCACTTTTGCATCGGCATCCACCGCTGTTTGAAAAGTGAAGTGGCTGCTTCTCTGCCGTGCCGTGATGTTGTTTGATTTTCATTATGGTTTAAAACAGAATCTTTTTGCCTCATCAAGTATGAACAGCAAGTGCAGGAACAAAGCCTCCATGAGACTTTGAGTCTGCACACGGTGGCATGGTGGCCTTTATTTTCACTAACAGAGTGTGACATTTCCAGTCTGACCTTGTCGGACATATTGCTTCTTTTACATGTATCTGCATGTGGCTGGAAGGCTCACCTGTATTGCAGAGACTTGGACATGCTGCACTTAGAAGAACCCGGTCTTGGGTTGAGAGCATTCCAGATGACCCTGCACTGCAGTAACCTTGTTAATATTTTGTCAAGTGTGCGTAATACAGTGTGCATTAGCAAGGTGACGGGTCACCATTGGACACTGCCGGCCGAGGCAGCCGCACACACTGCTGTCAATTAGCTGCCTTGCTAACATAATTATGCCAAATTAAGTGTTTGTTTCTTGGTATTTAAATATCCCCAAAGTTGCCTTTCATGTTTGCGGCCGTCTGTTTTGCGTCTAACATGGTTTGCAGTCCCAGTTGGAGAGTAATTGAGCGAATCATTTATCCGTCATACGAGACTTGGAGGCTGGCTCATTCAGTTAGGGCTTTGTTATTGTGAAGGAACGGAAGAGTTGGACTGAACATTGCCTGTCATGATCCAATTAGCTGTTGAACAGGCAGGCTAGCTCACTGAATGAATGACTGTCAGTGCGACATGTGTTATTTTGTGAGATTAGAGGGGGGCTTGTAGAGAAGCTGTACAGTGTAGCGATGGCTGAATAGAGGACAGGACAATTATGTGTTGTACTTATATGGGTGATCAATAGAAAATCATTATAACGGCATATAATTCACAAGGTTAACAATAATAATGATATAATCATCATCACTGTCATGGCACTTAATACTTGCAACAGAAGGAGTAATTCCAGGTTGTCGCGTTGGGCTGATGTGTTGACTTTTTGTCTCAATAGGTTGAATTTCTTCAGAGATGTTCCTGATTTCAGGGTGCTGGCCTGTGGTGGGGACGGAACAGTGGGCTGGATTCTGGACTTCATAGGTACAAACTAGACTTCATACTGTAGGTACAAACTAGACTTCATACTGTAGGTACAAACCAGGCTTCATACTATAGATACAAACCAGACTTCATACTGTAGGTACAATACTGTAGGTATAAACTAGACTTCATAATGTTGGTACAAACTAGATTTCATGTAGGTATAAATGAAGCATAGCGTTAGTTCATGCAGGACACGGAAGTCTTGCACGCCTCAGCTGTAATCGGCTGTCAGTCAGCTGATGTGAACATCAGCCTAGCCTCCTATTCCCCATTCACAGCTCTGCTGGTCATTACGTCACACATTCATACTCCAATCAGAGCTCACACCTTAACAAGGAGGTGAAAGGGCCTCTCTGTGTGGAGTTTGCATGTTCTCCCTGTGTCCTAGGGTAGGTACCCTGACAAAAACATGCAGTAATCCTGGTCTCTATACTAGAGCCCGACCGATGCCAGATTTTTGGGTCCGATGCCGATACCGATTTTGAGAGTCCTTGACCACCGATTGCCGATGTTTTTGACCGATATTTTGTAATTAAATAAAATAATAAAAAATAATTTTCAAAAACGTATAAACTTCATTTTTTCATTAAAGTTAAGAATACAAAATTGAGAACATTTAAATAAAATGCAATCACATTATTACAAATAAACATGAATACAATTATTTGAAAACTTTAGTTACTAGTCACTTTGTAGATTTTAATTATTAATATTATTACTAAACATGCATTAACCACAAGTCTTCAGCCCTTTTTAAACTTCGGCTATTTGCAGTGGTGGAAAGTAACTAAGTACATTTACTAAATTACTGTACTTAGTACAATTTTGAGGTATTTGTACTTCACTTGAGTATTTCCAATTTCCAATACTTTTACTTCTACTCCACTACATCTCAGAGGCAAATATTATACTTTTACTCCACTACAAGTATTTGAAAACTTTAGTAATTAGTTACTTTGAATATTTTGATTATTATTACAAAACATACATTAACCACTTCAGCCCTATACAGGGCCATTTGAAATTAGCTGATCTGCAAGCTTGTAGATCTGCTATTTTCAAAAGATTTTTATACATTGGAGAACTTGAAATTGATTGAAATTTGATGCCAATACTTTTACTCAAGTACATTTTGAATTTTAGACTTTTACTCGTAACAGAGTATTTCTATATTGCAGTATTGATACTTTTACTTAAGTAAAACATTTTAGTACTTTTTCCACCACTGGCTATTTGAAAATAGCAGATCTACAAGCTCACAAGTCACAACATGTTGCTATGCAGTGCTTTGTGAGCTTGTAGATCTATTTTCAAAACATTTTCATACATAATGATATAAAGGAGTGTAGTGCACTTCTAAATTTAGGATTTGGTTTTGGTCAATTGATTTAGTTTTCATATTACATTGACATGACGCTGTCACCGCATCCTGCAACAGACGTGCTCATGCAGAGCCCGTCCATCGATTGGTTGTGAAATCGCCCTGACAACCAACAACAACCAATAAAACCCACAACTGTCCCTTCGGACTATAGGATCCATTCTAAACTATGGGATTGTACAACTTGAGCGTCGAGTCACACAGGCTTGAGGCTTTGAGCACAACAAAACTGTGTCCTTGTATTTTAGTTATGAACAAAGTCTTGCTGAGAGCAAAATGAACGGCCCAAGGTAAGGGTAATGCTTTACAAAGTTGTAAGAGGAATCCCTAGGCTTCATCTGACTGACCATCTTGTCCGCGTCTGATGAAAAGTGAAAGTAAATGAAACTCGCCCCAAATCACGCTCACCCCCATTCTTTTTCGCGGACCGACGGTTCTTGCATTTGTTTGATGATAAGGTTAGAACATAGTTTTACTGTGGTTACGTTTAGAAATAAGGTTAGGTAGGTTTAGGCATAGTTTACTGAAGTTACGTTTGTGAATACCGCACGTTATAGTCCAGTAATATTGGCACTTGACCTCCCACTAATTGCAACAAAAACAAACTCAACTGATTTTGTGTCCTAAATATGTCCTGAATGAATTGCATACAGGGAAATTTCAAAATGGCCGCCATCCACACTGTTATTACACATACAATTATATATCTTGAAAACCGAACACTGTATGAAGTCGACATTTGGCTGGTGTGTTGCTGAGGACCCAGAGAAATGCAGTATCAAGTTTGAACTTGTTTGGATGAGCGGTTCTTAAGAAAGCTGCAATTAAGTGGCCCATTCTAAACAGGCATATTAAGTATAGGCATTCTATGGATAATAAGGGGTTAACCTAGGACAAATTGCAACAGAAACTCTTTCAACTTTTTTTGTTTCATAAATATGTTAGTTATAACATATCAAAAGTCCTAAGAAATCCCAGTGGTGGAACATATTGAAAAATGCTTAAATAGGTGATGTGCTGATGTCACAATTTCCCATTGACGCCCATGTTAAAAAAGATTTAAGCATGTTTCCTTGTCTAATTTCCACACAAAAGGTTCAATACTGTCCACTATCAACCAGAAACTGTGTTGGATGCATTACAGTGCTTGTTAAAAAAGGAAGAATAAACTAATCTTAACCCTTCAAGTGCCATTTCTGTATGTTATGCATTATGCATTTGTGTGCACTCGGTTTTCATGTTCATTTCATATACATTCTTATGTGAAGCACTGCGCATGTGATTTTGTTGATGTAAAGCACTGCATTTTGTTGTGAAGATACCATCTTCTCTGTTGCGAAGATGGTATGCCGCCGACACTGTCTTGCCAATGCTGAGCTACAAACGCCACCTGCGGAGGTAGGCTACCATGGTGCCCATGTCCTGGTTGAGACCGTCTTCCATCACCTTCAATTATAATTAGACCCATTTGATCCTGTGGGAGAAATTAAGTTTCAGAAGTGTTCAGTGTATTGTCATTGGGACACATCAACAACTTGGCAGGGCCGGGAATCGAACTTGAGACCTTCTGCTTCTGAGGCTGGCTCTCTACCCATCCTGTTGGTCTTTGCTTCCATGTTAGTCATCTCAGCATGATGGCTAGGTCGTCCACATAACCATATTTTTTTCATGTTGTAAATGGTGCATTTGTATAGCTCTTTTATCCAAAGCGCTTTACATAGATTGTGCATTACATTCACCCATTCACACACACATTCATACACCGATGGCGGAGGATGCAAGGCACCAACCTGCTCATCGGGAGCAATTAGGGGTTCAGCGTCTTGCTCAAGGACACTTCGACACTAACTCTGGGGGAGCCCCCCAGCCCGGGATCGAACTGGGAACTTAGCGGTTTCCAGTTCACTCTACCCTGGCAACTCTACCCCTGAGCCACTGCCGCCCCATGTTGTATCTGATAGGTCATAGATGTAGATGTTACAACATTGAGGAGAGAACACACCCTTAAGGAATACCATTCCTCAGTCATCTGAGCCAGCTGTGCTGGCCATTACTGGTCTGTAGAGTGAAGCTGCGGTTTGACAGCATCTCCATGATGAAGTTCACCATATTTCGATCAGGGATTGTCCTCCGAAACCTCAGGTGGAATTCACAGTGCCAGACAGTGCCAGACTATTTTCGGATTTAGTAATACAAAAAAAAAATCTAAGTTCTGATTTCTAAAACATTTTTAATTCACTTAATAATAATAATATTAATAATAATAACAATAATAATAATAACTTTATTTCACTTTCATACAGAAAATGCAGCTTAAAGTGCTTCAAATAAAAATGTATATGAAATGAACATTAGTTCATAACAATGCATAAAATGCAGCAATAGCACTCGAAGGGTTAAGGCTTTTCTTTTTCTTTTTACAAGCGCTGTACTACATCCAACAGTTTCTGGTTGATAGTGGGCAGTATTGAACCTTTTTTGTGGAAATTAGACAAGAAAACATGCTCAAATCCTTTTTTAACATGGCCGTCAATGGGAAATTGTGACATCACCTATTTAAGCATTTTGACATTTTGTAGTGTGATATTGTGTGCGCATAATTTAATTGAGTTGTTTGATCAGTACTTGATCAGTTGTGTGATTATGTGATCATAATAAATTCTTGTCACTGATATTCTGTATCCTTGTTTTGCTACAAGGAACAAATACAGCATATAGTCAAATCTAGCAGAAAGGGACAAAAAGCGTTATACTTACAGGTAATTTTCAAAACCTTCCCTTCATACGATTCCTTGCAACTTTTTTTCTGTGATTCAGGACATATTGAGGATACAAAATCAGCTGAGTTTGGTTTTGTTGCAATTAGTGGGAGGTTGACCCCCATTTTGACCTAAAATGCCTGGACTATTAATATATATTTCTTTAGCGATATACAAGTAGCTTAGAAGATTGTAGTAGCCTATGCCCAATTGCCCATAAAAATATATACCTAACAGTTGCATCATGATCCATAAATTAACGAGCCTCGCGTCGAGTCATTCATATCATTTATTAATTAATTGAGCTTGGTCTCTCTAGAAGGCATTGTAGTGGTAGATAAGTCGTAAAGCGCTTTGAGTAAGTTTGAGTACTAAGCGCCATATAAATGCAATTCATTATTATTATCATTATTATTATCTCTCTCAGTATTATTGAGAGATTGTTGAGAAAAACGAGCAATCTTTGTGGATTTCACATAAATAAATCATTTATTAACATTGAACAGCACCTGTGCCCCTCCTTCTATTCTATTTTATTTTATTATTATATAAGATGATGTTTGGCAACATATGTGATGTCTATTGTTTGTTTTTTTGTTTTATGTGTTTTGTTTTTGAAAACTTAATAAAATTTAAGTGAAAAAAAAAAAAAAAAAAAAACATCGGAACATCGGGGGAAATAATGACCGATGTCCGATTTCAGCATCGGGGTCCAAAATGACCGATGTATCGGTTCCACCGATGTATCGGTCGGGCTCTACTCTATACTGCCTCCCCCTGGTCAGCCGGGGCGCCTGATGGAGGGGAAAGAAACTGGTTGGAATAACGTGTTCCTTCCACGCGCTACGTCCAACCGGGGAAACTCCCCCCCTGTCGGGTGATAAGAAGGCTTGTTAGCTCTCATGCATTGAAGGAGGCATGAATGAGCTCGGCTCTGGGCTCCCCCTAGGCTGGCAGAGGGAATGTAGTGCCCAGGATTACTTAGACAATTGGCACTGGGTGCACAATTGGTACTGTAGGTATAAACTAGACTTAAACTGTAGGTATAAACTAGACTTCAGGTACAAACTAGAGTGTTTTTGTCAGATGCAAATTTGATATATTTTGTGTTGTGAAACTAAATGTATTATAGTGCTTTTGAATGTATAGTATGGGCTGGAACATTTGGTCATTTGCCTGTGACTTGCTGTCCTATACTTACCCCCCTCCATCCAAGGATCACATTAAGCATTTTTTGTGTTATCCTTGACATTTGCTGAAAAGGTGTACATGGCTTCATCATGGCTTACATGTATTTATTATTCTTTCTGTATAATTGTGAAATTTCTTTCAATCAATCATCTGCTGGACATTTAATTATACTTAAGACAAGTTATGAGTGCTTTGAAATCAGTCTCACACATATTTCCTTTCAATATAAAATCACTTATATACTGTGTGTGTGTGTGTGCGTGTGCGTGTGCGTGTGTGTGTGCGTGCGTGCGTGCGTGCGTGCACAATATATATGGATATATATATATAGCGTGTATGTGTGGACAAAATCACAAACTCATTTTATCATCTCCCTCTCAGTCCAATTTCACATTGTAGTAAAAGAATGACATTGCAGTTCCTTTTTCTTCTTCATTTGGAAAATTGTATTTGTTTCATTAGTTTTGCTCTATCAGCTGCAGTCTAGTTATTTTGGCCGAAATAGTAAAACATGTTTGGTTCATATAAACACTTTCATTATGTGCATCCAAGGCTCCGTATTCAGGGGAGGTAAAATAGGATGATTACGTGAGTTGGAAAACAGCATATTAGTCATCATTTGAAAAAATAAATCACCTGCCAGAGTTCTATTTGGACTTGAAGACCTGTTACTTGTTCGACCTTTCAAAAATTGCCTCAATTTTTATCAATCAAAACAAAGAGAGGTAATAACCTTCTGGCCAAATGTGTCTCTTGAAATAGACAGAACAACTAGACATTCATATTGACTTAGTAGTTTAGCAACCGGGTCTGCAAAATGGATTTGTGTTTTTGTTTTACGGTATGCGATGCTCAAGTCTTGTGGAATTGTTTTGTCGTGATGTTTGTCTTGTGCTCCAGATAAGGCCAACCTGGACCGGAACCCCCCTGTGTGTGTACTTCCCCTTGGCACAGGCAACGACCTGGCAAGATGTCTGCGCTGGGGAGGAGGTACGTGACATTGGCAAAGCATTCACAGGAAGTGTCGAAGTGTAATGTTGAAATAATATACATTTCATCAATTATATATATATCTGCTGTATATTTGAATAACAGAAGAGCTCTATTACAAAGCTGTCCCTTTAATCAAAAACAAACAAACCAAAAATATCCATCAATTTATCTTAAAGATACACAGCATGCATGCCTCATGTCATTTTGTCAACGCAAGGAGTTGAATTACCTACTGCCCTATAAAACGTGCCATCATTAATTTTGTTTCATTGTTTTGCTTTCAGGCAATTTCACGTCACATTTGTCAACAGGTGGAACTCTCTTCAAATATAGAACACTGTCACATTAAAGGCCAATCACTAGATAATTCTAAATGATTGTTTCCATCAGTGTGTACACTACAGAACTGTATGCAAGGTCCTATGCTGTATTAGTCATCATAGTAGCTCAGTGGGAAGAGCAGGATGCTGTCACTGCCAGGGTTAGGGTCCCATGCTGAAAATATCATGGCGTTATAAAGCACATTATAAGGCACACATATGTTAGGTTAGACATATTTTATTCACATGTATATCTACATATTTTAACATGTTTATTGTTATGCATCTGTTTATTTGAGGCTATGAGGGTGAGAGCCTACTGAAGATTCTTCGGGACATTGAGCACAGCACGGATGTGATGCTGGATCGCTGGAGAATTGACTTTACACACACAGACAAGGAGGAGCGTGGCGACCCTGTGCCTTACAGCATCATCAACAACTATTTTTCCATTGGAGTGGTAAGTTAGTCAGTCTGTTATATACTGTGTACCGCTGGGACAATGTGATTTATTTCATATTTATTTTGATTATAACAAAAGCAAATAAACACTGATGTACTGTACATAGGCTGGCATTCTAATGTCAGTTACAAATCAAATTGGCCCGAGAATAGGGAGGCCGGGTTCATGTGGTTAATCAAGGCATGGATTTAACCCATTCAAACCGGTAAAGCATCTGTGTCAATTCATACTTTGGCTATTCAAAAATATACAATCTCATAGCGCGTCACTTCGCGTCATTTGTGCAAATCTTTGAATATATACATTTTTAAGGAGAACATTTTAACTCAAATCTTTGCTTCTGGGGGTACCTGGAACAACATATTTTGAGATAGCGGTCCTCAAAATAGCGTGGCCAAATATATATTATTTTCGGGGGTCCTTGACATGAAAAAGTTTGAGAACCACTGATATAAGCAACATATGATTTTTCAGAAAACTGTTAGGATTTAGAAGACATTTGTAGAATCGGCTTCAGGTCTTAATGGGTTAAGAAACTGTACATGATACATAACTAGGAGTGATGACATGATCTATACAGCAAGGTCTTTTATTTACTTCTCTTATTAAGCTGTCAATGAGATGCGTTTAAGTCTCATTCACCTCTGATTGATGAAAGCACCCTAAAGTGGACGCGCTTTGCATTGTGCCTTCCACGCTATCAGCGCTGCGCGCAGGCCCCTCCCTGACTATCTCCACGATAATAACACTGATTACACATAGCTCGTGTCAGCCATTACTGATAAATGTCAAGGGAAATATGGTAATTGACATTTGCAGGTGGGGGAGGTAGGGGACATCTCCATATTGTGACATTCGTGCGTTGCAGGGAAATAAGTGACACATGTCCTTACAAATGCTAGTCGAATAACACAGACAGCCGTGGGCCGTAATGATGATATTAGAGGATATTAGAGGACAGGTCTTGTTAACATTGTGATAGAGGAAAAGAATGGCTGTTATAGTCTGCCAATGATAATGAACATGCAGTATGGGCATGTGTATAGCAGAAAGGGTTCTACTTCAAAATAAATATCAGAATAGGCAAAGCTACTATGTGAATGACTACCCGGTCTACATGGCAATCATTATAAACTTATGAGAAATTACAAAATATTTTAAGGCATAAATATGCCACAAATATGCCAGTTATTATTTTAAATTTTAAATTTCTTTATAATTTTCCCTGTGTGCTAAAAGTGAGAGTCAGAAACTTTGTGCCCTGGTGCCGTAGAATGACTTGCATGGATTTGCTGTATTTTAGGTACTTACTCAATGCTCTCATCTAGAGCAATCTTATGGCTGCATGTTGTTGTTATTGAATGTCATCTGCTCATCTCCTATCTTTTACTATTAACCACAATGCAGTATTTGTACTACAATTTTTTTTAAAAGACCTATTGCGCTGGCTAAAATTGGCTTATATTGCGCTGATCAGAGAAATGGTCACCGAGTTATGGCCATTTGAAGTGTTAAACACTGCTGTAGTGCACCATATGTGTGAAAAAAAAAGTTTTCATTTTGGTGAGGATTGGAGCAACAGTGTGCCTGTGGCCCCCGGGGGCCCCTAACGTGGCCCCTGCCCCCTGGTATGACTATTCTGATGAGGGGGGGGGGGGGGGTAAGGGGGCCCCCTCAACCGGACCATCTCTCCCTCTAAGTCAAGACTGCCAGTTAAAAAAACAACCTTCTGGTACTTTTTAATTAATAGTGTTTCGGCGTCAAGCCTTCCTCAGCATGTTAAAAAAAGTGGTCAGTGGTGTTTTGTGTACCAGGAGGGACTGATAGACAGACAGACATGACAAGGACTTCAGCTGCTGTCGGTAAAAATTAATAAAAATCGCCCCCCGTACTTACGCATCCGCCACCCCACCGTTGTCGGCTAGCGCCGGGCCTGTGGCAGACCCCTGAACAGTGTTTGTGCCAAGTTTAACCCTCCCCACACAGGTTCCCTCCCACGAACAAATACTAAATAATCAATTGGAACACAGTTTTTTCTTTTTGAATGGTTTTGGACATACAGTACAATGTTTCCTCCTGACAGAGACGACATGTAGTGAAGTGAAGACTATGACGAAATTAGAATTAGAATTAGTCATAGTGAGCTTGACCTTTGGCCACCAAATTCTAAGCAATTCGTCCTTGAGTGGATGTTTGTGCCAGATGTAATACAATTCCCTCAGTAGTGTGTGTGTCTGTGTGTGTGTGTGTGTGTGTGTGTGTGTGTGTGTGTGTGTGTGTGTGTGTGTGTGTGTGTGTGTGTGTGTGTGTGTCTGTATTGATAACATCCGCTGCTGTTGCAATATCAATATGATATCACTATTGCTATAAATTCTACATTGCTCCAGTCCAGACTGGCCTTCAAGTACTCTAACGGGTCTCAGGTCATATGACACACACACACACGCACGCACGCACGCACGCACGCACGCACGCACGCACGCACGCACGCACGCACGCACGCACGCACGCACGCACGCACGCACGCACGCACGCACGCACGCACGCACGCACGCACGCACGCACGCACGCACGCACGCACGCACGCACGCACGCACGCACGCACGCACGCACGCACGCACGCACGCACGCACACACACACACACACACACACACACACACACACACACACACACACACACACACACACACCATCTTTTAGACGCCACACCATAACAAAATCTTCGTCCTGAGAAACAGGGAATCATTGACACCAGTGAATTTCTCCTTGCTGAATAACTATTAAAAATGAACTTTGGACTGGCTACTTACATGAAGTCATTATAACTCTATTGTCTTAGCTCTAACAATGGGATTAGTACCCAGCAGGCGTGATGATGACAAATGAAGTTGTTTGTGGAGGATTAAGAAGATTTTGAGCTCTCAATGGAATTGAGTGCGATATAATATTAATAAAAAAAACTCTGCCACAAGTCAAGCTAATAATTACCTCAGAGATTATGCAGATGAAGAGAGATTGTTTCTGTAATGACATTGTCGAAATCAAAAGATCAGCAGTAGCAACCAAAACGTTCACATGTATCGATTATTTAGGGAGTGTCATCACAAATTGATCTCGACTTTTCTCTAATTAGCACACAATTTTGAATTGACTCGTTTTAAATTACAATGTGAAAAAGAGGTTTGGGGAGGGGGCATGCAAAGCTGACAAAGCATTGATAACTTACACCTCAAAGTCAAACCACTGGTGCCATGATGAATGGAGTGCAGCACTCACCTTACAACTTCCACTCTCCAAGCCATTTATTTCTGAAAACAGATGATCCTTTCATAAAAGAAAGGCCATCTTTTTTTGGTAAACTATTTTAACCTAAAGGGCTTGATATACTTCTTTGCACATTGTGTCGTGCACCGAAGTAGCCGATCTATACAAATAGCTGTTCTACAAGCTCTCAATGCGTTGCACTGCAAAGCGTTGTGAGCTTGTAGATCAGCTATTTTTGGTGCGCAACACCGTAAAAATCACCCTTAACCTCCTGCCTTAGCCCCGTCACAGCCCAGTTGGATTGAGAATTAATGGAGCCATCCCTTTGGGAGGATGTGGAAGTGACGTGAATTGTAATGATCTCAATCAGGGCTAGGGGTGAGAGACAGAACTAATCACTGTGCTAGCTCCACTACCATAATGCAGTCAGTCGCCCTAATGATCCTGGTGCTCCTGTCAAAGCCATTACTCTCCTCCTAGTGAAAGGGCACATCAAACCGCCTGGGCCACTCATAATTGGACTAAACTTTGAGCAATGAGAGGACATTACACATGTCCTGTATTAATTTGGGTGCCAGATTTTTACAATGGTAATTATTTGAGGGCAGCTAGGGGGAAAGTGAGTGAATTGACGTTGGCCCACTGCCCCAAGGGGGTCAAACAAGCTTTGAACATACGAACATGAAGATGCTGATGGTTTATCTGCTATATGTCAATAATCAATGGTTATACCAGATCTGAAGTCAAGAGCTGCTCACTGGCATCCAGGGCCGGACTGGGACCAAAATTCAGCCCTGGCATTTTGGTCCGAACCGGCCCACCTCCCCCTGGGCCGTTTTGTCGGGGGGGGGAGTTTTGTCGAAATGACCGTAATAATGCCCACCGGGCATATGCCCAGTATGCCAAATGGCCAGTCCTCCCCTGCTGGAGTCAAGACGAATACCAGAGGAGGTCAAGTCTAGATCATTTGATAGAATTTCCAATATTAGGCCTACTGTATCTGATTACATTTCAGTCATAATGTTTCAAACAATAGTTGAATACAAACAGCATTGATATGTCTTGGCGAATACCGTATAAGTGTGTGGTAATCTTTTGAAATACTAAGTAATAGTTAGATAGTATTAGCACTTGGAATACCGTAGTATATACATTTGGGCTGCGCAATTAATTAAAAGTAATCGAAAATCAGTTCGCAATTATGAGGTCATGAAACTGAACAATGAATTGAAACGTTTTATTTGGTCAGTTGTTGCACCTCAGAGACAATCAAATCACAGAGGCCATTACATATGGCACCAATAAACACAGCAATGAAGACAGAAAATTATACAAATATTTCTTTCTACCAAAAATCATCACGATATATACAGTAATATATATACAGTACAATATTAAGCTAAAATGATCAGCATCATCCATTTAGCCATAATCATGCAGCCCTTATACAAATAGTACATCATCAATCAATGTGAAGTGACAATGCACTTTATTCATTCCGGATTCCTTGAGATCAGGGCCGGATTACCCATAGGCCGTAGGGGGCGAGTGCCCTGGGGCACCAGCCAATGGGGGCACCAATTTTTTTAATAAGAATGAAATAACATAACCCTAACATAACCCTAACCCTAACCCTAAAACCGAAATAAAGTAACCAAAAACCGAAAAGAAACAAACAAAATCAGACCAAAAAACGAACCACCACATAGTGCTAATCCGGCCCTGCTTGAGATAGGTGTTTACTGTTGCCCTGCTCCAGCGCCACTTGTACCGATCTGTACCGATCTTCCACACCAAAGAGAGGCAACCTCTCTTCGACTTTGCTGTCTTGTTTTCAACTATTGCTCTGTTTGTAAGAAAATCAAGTTACAATCTCTTACATACTGTATATCCATCATCTCACCTTTCTGGCTCGCGTTGAAGCACAAGATGAGTCTGCGGGGATCTTGGCGAATTCTTTTGGTCTTCTCCTTACAGCATCTTTAAAAGACATCAAGAGAGGATCCATTGATTTTCGTATCATTTTTTTTTTGGCTTCTCCGATATTTTTGTACTGAGCGCTAGCAGGGGGTCCTTCCTGTGGTTGTGGTTTCAACGATACCACTCAAGCAGAGAGGGTCAAAGCAGATTGCTTCAGTGGAATGGGGAGAGGAACAAACCCAAAAAGTTTACTGCAACTCTTATTGTCTCCGCCAGGCCGAAAGGCATGGCGAGAGAGTATGTTTTACCCCCTGTCCGTCCGTCCGTCCGTCCGTCCGTCCGTCCGTTTGTCTGTGAACAGCTAATCTCCGGCACCGTTAGCCCGGCCGCTGCGAAACTGTGCACACACACTCCCTGGATGCCAAAGCCGAACCTCTGTCCAAACTTTTCAGATTGGCCTGTTATAGCGCCACCAGGAGGCCGATTTGTGCAAAACACATTTTTGCACAAATCTACAGATTTTGTCCAAACCTCACACAAATCGGTACACAGTATCTATATAGTCATGTGATCAACACGGATCTGTCCGATTTTCTCTATTCTATCCTGATTGGCTAAGATTGGCTTCCAAAGTTTGCAGGATTGGTTCGTTTTGAACAAAATGCCTCAAATCATCAACGCAGCTTGCGATTGCCGTGAAATTTTGCGCATACCTTCCCACTAGGCCGAGGAAGAAATGCCACCCTTTTCACATGAGCCTGTTATAGCGCCACCAGCAGGTCTAATTTAGCAAAACACATTTTTGGAACAAAATGCCTCAAATCATGAATGCAGTGTCCGATTGAAAGGCCTAAGAAGAAATGGCACCCTTTTCACATTGGCCTATTATAGCGCCACCAGGAGGGCACAATCTGACCTGGCGGAGACCTGTGCTCCGAGGAGCACTTTTTCTAGTTCCCGCTTCTTTTTAGATACAGAGAACTTTCCTGCAGTTGTGTTTTGTTTTGTTTTGCTTTTGGAACCTGTATACACTGTACTGTTAGTAACCCACACCATACATAAATCTCCCCCTCAGGCCATACCTGCATTATGTCCGGCAATTTTATTTTATGTATACGTACAGTATATCTCAGTATATATAACTTTTCAGGAAATGAAAAAAAAAAAACTTGTTTTTAGAACAACACAACACTGCCTCATCAAAGTTGGTATGGTGACTTTATACATTGTCAGATACCAGTACTTGAACGTAAAATAAAATGGTAAATGGTCCATTATATAGCGCTTTTATCCAAAGCGCTTAGATTGTGCATTCAGCCATTCACACACACATTCATACACCGATGGCGGAGGAAACCATGCAATCTACAAAGTAACTAAAGTTTTCAAATAATTGTAGTGGAGTAAAAGTGTAATAGTTGCCTCTGAGATGTAGTGGAGTAGAAGTAAAAGTACAGAAAATTGGAAATACTCCAGTAAAGTAAAAAATACCTCAAAATTGTACTAGAGTAAATGTACTTACAGTAGTTACTTTACACCACTGGTTCAGCGTCTTGCTCAAGGACACTTCGACACTAACTCTGGGGGAGCCCGGGAACGAACTGGGAACCGCATCTGGCCGCTCTACCCCTGAGCCACTGCCGCCCACGTGTCCTTATATTATCATCCCTTTACCCAAATACAGCTCAAGTGGAGTTAGGAGGTTTTTGACCATTAATCCATTAAGACTGGGGACGCATCTGTCATTTTAAGATTTATTTGGCTATTTTTTTTTTAAATGGTGGAAATTTGGAATGGTGAAAATATGTGCAAATCTTTGAATATATATATATGTTTTTTCTAAAATAGTAGATTTTTCTAAAATAGCAGATCTACAAGCTCGTAGCGCGGCACTTGGTGCCACGCTATGAGCTTGTAGATCTGCTATTTTTGAATAGCCAAAGAAAGCTTAAAATGACACAGATGTGTTCCGGGATTGAATGTGTTAATGTGGAGATTAACCGTCTGACATGGTCATTCTAATCAATGGGGGACAAACCACCTAACTCCACAAGTTGGAGGTGGTTTGAACGACAGTTTTGAGGATCCAATGGAGTTAGAAGGTTTGGTCAGAAGCGCTTTGTAATACTTTTCATTGATTCAATGTTTGTAAAACCCACACACAGACGTAAAGGGTGTTCAATAGCACTGATTTATAAAAATAAATACAACATTTTAAAATGGATATAGCTGGTTTCTGCCCGACGGCAACGATATTGTATGTAGTGTGTGTGTGTGCGCGTGCGCGTGCACGTGCGTGTGTGTGTGTGCACGTGCGTGTGTGTGTGTGTGTGTGTGTGTGTGTGTGTGTGTGTGTGTGTGTGTGTGTGTGTGTGTAATGGCTCTCATTGAGCAACAGATGCCTTCAAAACAGTTAGAGATCTAAATAAGCCGGAAGTGATATGTGTCATAAGCAACAGGCGGCAGTTGCGCAGGAGGTAAAACGGCCGTCTGGAAACCGGAAGGTCGTCGCCTCGATCCCCGGCTTCGCCTGGCTTCGCGTCAAGTGTCAAGCAAGGCACTGAACCCCTAACTGCTCCCGATGAGCAGGTTTGTTCCTTGTACACTGTACCGTATGATTGCACCCACTGTTTGTGTGTGAATTTGATGTAACACACATTGTAAAGTGCTTTGGATAAAGGCTCCATTCATAAAAAAGCTCACCTCACAGCATAGACAGGAGGAGAGAGGAAATGCACTAGATCTGAGGATAATGTGTTATTACAATAAAATTGTTTTTTTTGTGTGAGCTGCTGATAACCCCATAAATTACCCCAAGACTACACCAAGATTGACCACTGCTTTAGAAGTTCTTCAAAATGCAAATGTCCCGTATTGTTGGTAATTATGATTAAAAAAATTGTGAAATGATTATATATATTTTGTGTGAGCTGCTGATAACCCCATAAATTACCCCAAGACTACACCAAGATTGACCACTGCTTTAGAAGTTCTTAAAAATGAAAAATATATTTTATTGTATTATTGGTAATTATGATTAAAAAAAAAGGTGAAATAATTATGAAAACATATTGTAGTTAATAATATTAATTATTAATCATTATTATTATTATTGTGACACTTTTTAACATAAATATTGTTAGACCAGAGAGGGTGACAATACAGGTGAGCTAAGCAGTCAATCCTGGTGATTTACCACTTTTACCACTGTAACCACATTTCCCTTAGAGCAGTGGTCCAGAGACTCTCAGGGGTCTTTGAAGGTGTTCCAGGGAGTCCCCATGCGTTAATATAGCATCAAAGCCAGTACTTTGGCTATTTGAAAATAGCCTATCAGCTATCTTTGATTTGGAATAGTTTTGAATATATTTAACAACACAAATCTTCTCTTATGGGGACACATAAACCTGCCACAGAATATTTTCAGATGGGGGTCCGTGTGCTCAAAACATATCAATTTGGGTGTCCTTGACATGATAGTGTTTGAGAACCAAGGCCTTAGAGATACCACAAACACCTTTCAAGAAGCTCAAGTTCGACTTATTAAAAAAAAAGAAGTTTTTACTCTTAGTACCGGTAGTTGGGTTAACATATTGCAGAAGCGTTTCTGTCAACGTTACCATGCATTAACATATGTAACATACTGTATTATTACCTAACACCCAGAGCTGTAGTGTGGCTACACTTTGTGCCCCCCAGTCACAGAGAAAGAGAGAAGGAAAAAAGGGCGAGATAATGGTTGAGAGCATCCCAAAAATAGTAAGTGTGCGTGCGTGCGTGTGTGCGTGTGTGCGTGTGCGTGTGCGCGTGTGCGCGTGTGCGTGTGCGTGTGTGCGTGTGTGTGTGTGTGTGTGTGTGTGTGTGTGTGTGTGTGTGTGTGATCACTATACTTGCGAGTGCCAAATGTCCCCACAAGTCAAGTATAGTAGAACACTAGAAGAGGAACCAGACAGACATTGTGAGGACAATTTTATTCGTCCTTACAAAATAAGTAGTTGTTATGGTTAAATAAGATTTGGGGAGTTAGGTTTACAGATTAGGATAAGGATTAGGCATAGAGGTTAAGGGGTTGGGATTAGAGTTATTACTGATTTATGCTTCAAACAATCACAGATCTACAAGCTCACAGCGTCGCAGCGGGACTTGTAGATTTGATATTTTTCAAATATTTTCAATGGCACCCTACAATTTTTATGTCCTCTCAAGTTTAGTAATATAATCGTGTGTTTGTGTGTGTGTGTGTGTGTGTGTGTGTGTGTGTGTGTGTGTGTGTGTGTGTGTGTGTGTGTGTGTGTGTGTGTGTGTGTGTGTGTGTGTGTGTGTGTGTGTGTGTGTGTGTGTGTTCTGTTTGAGAGAGAGAGAGGTGGAGAGAGAAAACAACTTGGTTGCCAGGGGTGCCGGCAGCATCCTGTAGGTTGGTCGGGAGCTGTGATTACTCACGATGTGTGTTTAATTAATTAGCCAGTGTGGAGACGGCGTGCTGTTCATCAGGCTTTCTGTCAATACCCCCATATCCCTGGCTGAAACCCACCGCCACCTTCCACTTGGCCAGGAATACAAACACGCCCCTCTATCTGTGCTCATGTATGAATATGCATACAGTACGACATGTGTGCTGCTGAGGTGCAGTGATTTGGGGAGTTAGGAAAAAGTTGGCTTTAATCTTTATTAATTGTGTTGGCCTGTGATATTTCTATGCACATGTTTGCTATGAATTCATGGGACATTCGTTGTGGGATGTTAAAGCAGAATGTGCAAACATTTACTGTATACAAAATTACAAATCACGGCTACCCATGTTCTGTTTCTCTGTTGCAGGATGCCTCCATTGCACATCGCTTTCACATCATGAGAGAGAAGCACCCGGAGAGATTTAACAGCAGGTATGAGTGTGTGTGTGTGTGTGTGTGTGCGTGTGCGTGCGCGTGCGTGTGCGTATGCATGCACGTGAGTGTGTGTCTTGTCATCAAGCAACACAAATATGCAAAGCTATATGTGGTAGCTTTTCAACCTACCTGGGATGTTTTAATTGGCGATCTCCTGTGATAATCCATGTCCTAATAACGCTGCTTGTATTAATTATCAATTTTTACTGTAGTTGTAGTTGATTTAGCCAACAATTTTTCTAATATTTCTTCTCTGTTTCTATTGTTTTCATTTTTATTTGTAAAGAGAAAAAAGAAAAACAGAAATGCTAATCTCCATGCATATTCATTATATTTCCTTGACATTAAGTGCGTGTGCGTGTGCCTGTGCCTGTGCCTCTGCCTGTGCCTGTGCCTGTGCCTGTGCCTGTGCCTGTGCCTGTGCCTGTGCCTGTGCCTGTGCCTGTGCCTGTGCCTGTGCCTGTGCGTGTGTGTGCGTATGCGTGCGCGTGCACGTGCACGTGTGTGTGTGTGTGTGCGTGTGCGCGCATGTGTGTGTGTGTGTGTGTGTGTGTGTGTGTGTGTGTGTGTGTGTGTGTTTGTGTTTGTGTTTGTGCGTGCGTGTGTGTGTGTGTGTGTGTGTAAAATTCAAATCAATTTAAACATTTAATTGAGCCAATTAATTAAGCTACTGTGTCAAATGATGCCAAATGAACGCAACACCTCTGCCCCTATCATGTCCACTCAGGCCAGTGTTAGTGAAGGCACCATTAGGATGTAAAGGTTTGCATAAAACTATGTGTGCTGAAATACCCAGTCTGGAAACTGGAGTCGCGTGAAACGTTAATGTTAATGTTAATGTTAATGTTAATGTTAATGTTAATGTTAATGGTAAAGTGTTATCAGTGCAGTGCAGTGTAGAGCAGTGGTTCCCAAACTTTTTAGCTCAAGACCCAAAAGAGAAATTAGAAATTAGATCTACAAGCTCACAACGCGTCGCTTCGTGCCGTGTTGTGAGGTTGTAGATCTGCTATCTTCACTACTTCTTAAACATTTTTTTGAATAATGTTTTTAATGGAAATGATTTAAAACAATTATTTTATTCATGAAATACCTTTGAAAAATGTTAGAATAGTTTTTAATTGATGAAATGTTGTTATTAATATATATATATTTTTTATAGCGTTTTTTAATCTTTTGAAATAATATATATGTATATATGTTTTAAATGTAGGAATAAAAAAGGCAATATTTACTCGTGACCTTATAAAAATTGGTCCACGACCCAAATATGGGTTCCGACCCACTGTTTGGGAAACAGTCATGTCTTTTTTTGTTGTCATGAGCAAGGTAAATGACACAAAATAAATGCACCTTTTACTAGACATTCTGGACCATCTTGACCTGCATTTAAGTGTTTAACATGTCTTTACGATAGTAGCCTACAATAAATGATAAAACCTGAAAATAATAAAATAAATCTGTAGCATTATCTAAAGGACTGTGTCTTATAAATACACACATACAATAGATTGTGTAGCTACTTTGGGGTTCAGAGTGACTAATGGACAGGCTTCATATTTAGCAGCTGTGATTACTTCAAGGAGATGTGTTCACCTTTGGAGATGAACAAATTGTGGCATCTATGCTTCCATCAATATTTAACATCTCCAATACGTCTCCACTAGCGCCAGGGAGTAATTGCAGGCGTAATTGAATTTGCTTGGCTAGTTTGACATCATGTATCTGTCAAACTGATGACATACAGTCTCCTAATAATCCCATTTGTACTCATTATCATATTTTACCCGAGTTTTAGTTCAACATTTAGCCAACTGTGTTTCTATAGTTCATTCCTTGCACACGCAGGTCTGCAAGGGATTTGGTTTGTTAAGAAAGCAATGGTAATTTTGATGGAATTAAATATGTTTTTTTTTTGCATGGATTGTTGCACTGGAAAATAAGTAGCTTTCCTCAGTTCAATATAGCATGTGTAAGTGAAGAATAAGTAAGTAAGTAAGTGGGCCTAAGTAAGTAAGTGAAGAATACACATGTAGCTTGAATGTTGATCAGTTAATTTCTTTAGTCAAAGGTGTTCCACATTACGCATGCGTTCCACAACGCAAACGGTCAATCCAAAGTATTATTTTGGCCTTTCGGGTCAACATACTGTATGGGACACACAGAATGCATTTCTGTTGTTCTATACCATTTTAAGACTTTGTGAAAAATGATTGAGATATTTTAAGAAAATGATACCATCTGTTATTGGAATTCAATGAATAATTTACAGGGGCGAATGGGTTTAGGATCTCTCTATTACACACTATCCTTGCCAATTCAATAATGCATGATTTTAGTATTTCAAGGTAGCATAGATTTTGTTGGATTTGTCCAAGGGGTTCATTGCACAGTAAGTATAATGCAACTTATCACCGAGCCATTTTCATCCTGGAAGCTGTTTCTCAGAGTAGATGTATGATGTGGATCTTGGATGACAGAAGAAGCAAAGTACTGTATATCTTGAAGACAGATTGCAAGTTGCTGTT
>NC_137605.1:27934465-27956965 GCF_963280865.1 Gymnoscopelus braueri
GTCAATGCAATATTTATCACCTCTGATCAAGGAGAAATTAGTGTGAAAATAAGGTCATAGATCATTGTGGGTTAGATTAAGTGTCAGAGGGGGAAAATCAATGGCCCTGTGCTTGGCACTAAGCATGGGCAGTGGAAAAGAGCATTTTAAGGTGCTGTGGCTTCAGGACAACTATGCTACAGTGATGCTTATTCTCCTGTGACACCCTTTAATATGATGACCAGACAGGAGTTTTAGAAAGTGTGTGTATTGAGTGATGAGGTGAAAACAGGGGCATAATATTCTGGTCAGTGTTGCCAGATGGGAAATGTTGAATTATCGTACCAGAGGCTTAAAAATAATCGTATTTGAAAGAAAACTATCGTACACAGCCAAAAAAAGATAAATCACACGTGTAAATATGTAATTTCACAAAAAAAATGCGTATTTAGTGTAAAAGAATATCTTGTTTGAGACTTCCTACGTGACAAAAAGCATCACATATGCTGCGTGGAAGCAGGCAACTTCCTGGACCTTACACAAATAAAAGCCTGAAACTGGACTGGAAAGACGCGACCAGTGTTTTTAATGGTACAGATCTAGGGTCAGATTTACTGATTTCCTGACTTATTTTGAAAAGCCAAATCGGATCCAGAATCAGCAGCCAGGGAATTTAGTAAATTCATGCACTTTTTATGATATGGCGAAATTATCGTACATTTTGTCATTTTTTTAATTATTGATGATACATCGTACAGAGGGTAAAATTATCGTACAAACCATCTGGCAACACTGATTCTGGTTGACTTTCTTTGAACTGCCTCTTTGGCCATCAAAATCCCAGCAAAAGTGCTGTGGTTTTTTCTCGTGTCAGCTGTACCAACTGTATACTACAGCTGGTGTCATATGCACCCACTAAGTTATTATTTGCAATATGTTTTGCATGGATATAGTCATGGGTAAAATCACAACTGAGGTTTTGTGTCTGGGGAGCTGAGAACATGTTGTTTCTCTGTCCACGTGCTCCCAGCCTTCAATGGTAGTGCACTTTTCCAAACACAAAAAAAAAACAAAAAAAAACAAATGACTTACAGGTTTATAAAAAAAGAAGAGTTTACAACATGTCTAGCACGGATGTAAGAGCAAGAAAATCAGCCAACAGTGTAATGAAAATTGGTGCTTTACATTCACTTTTATTGTGGTTATCGTAAAGAAAGATCCTGACGATCTACCTTAAAAGTACCAACTTATGTGGATTGTCATGGTCTCCAATTGGATCGCCATTAATCCTGTGTGATGTTGACCAGCCAGTGGCCAATGTTGGAGATTCTCCTTACAATGTGTCTGTCAGACAAGTCCAGTGTTTAGCATCAGTTGGCAGATAACGAATGAGAATCCGATTCAGCCAATGGGATGCTCCTAATTACCTAATGAACAGGGACATAAGGAGGTGATTTGTTGCCATGGTGCTCTTGTTAGGTTAAGTAGAGGGAATCGACAGGACAGTCAGATGGTGCATCTGCTCTGTTCCTATCTATGGCAAGTCTTACTTACATATGGATTGGGCTTCAAGACTGCTGTGCTCTGTGTTTGGTTGTCATGTACAAGTAACTGCTGTCCATTCAGGATGTTTCTTAATAGAAAACGAAGCCATGCAATAGAAATGGACAATTACGTTGTTCAATAGCTTTCCTAAAGAGACAATATTTAGGTTTTGTTTAACCACATGAGCCACTTTTCACTGCGTGTGCAGAAAAAAATCAGATCTACAAGCTCACAACGCAACGCTATCCGTCCGCCATTGTCTTCCTTTATAAAATGTACGTTAAATATTTAAACAAATATACAAAATATGTGTACTTCCTTGAAATTTGGCACTGACAGACAGGGGTGATATCAAATCAATGCCAGCTTTACCTAAGTGTCAACCCATTTACACTTACAGTACAGGGCTTGTGCACTGTCAGAGTTAAATTAACACTCAGGATTTTACAGCATGCTAACAATAAACTAATAATATAAACTGTATGGAAGTTACAGTTCCATACAACAGGAATCATACGTGAAAAAGCAAAAGTCGACAGCATTTGACCTCAGTCACACCATACATTATTATGGCCACAGGCTTTGAATTGGCTTTTTGAAGTAGACCTTCATTTGTTTGTTTGCAAATGATGTCCCCGATCTGTGTTTGTGTTCTGCCTGCAGTCAGTAGTGCTTAGGTGTAGGCTGGGTTGCCCTTGACATGTTGCTACTGTAGCTAAACTCACAGCTACATAGGGCTGCAGCAGCTGTCAGGAGTCATGTTAGAGGAGATACAGGGATGTGTTGTATATTGTTGCTGTCGGGCAGAAAGCAGTATCTCCATATGTCAACTGCATTTTTTAATTAATGCCCTACTTCTTCATATGTGTGTCACGCAAAAGTAGCGAAAATAGCCGATGTACTAGCTCACAACACGTCACATCGCGGCATGTTGTGAGCTTGTAGATCTGCTATGTTCGCTATTTTTGAACAGATTTGAAAGGGAAAGGGAAAATGCTTAAGTGTGCATGTGGGTTTTATAAATATTTAACAATGAAAAGTATTAACAAGTGCTGGTGACAAAATAACTACACTGGATCCATTGGAACACAGGTTTTTTTCCCCCCATTTCCTTCAAAAGTAACGCTTTTGCACATACTGTACATGGTTTCCACCCGACAAGCACAATATGGATGGGTTGTTGTGCAGGGCCTCTCAGCATGGCCCTGTAGTGTATTCCTCCTGTCTTTGCCTTCTTACTCTACCCCAGCCCCCTCATATTGACCATGTTGCACATTGTAAATCAACATGGAGTTGGGCTACCCCGCAAGTACCTAATGAAAGCTCATTTATAAAGTGGCTAAATGGTCCTGACAAAAGTCCTAATGAGGAAATCAATAATTCAGTGATTGTTACTCTGCTTATACTAATACGTCCCTCTTGTAGCACTTTGATTCCAGCTAAGAGAAGGTCATTTTTTATCGGATTCAGTTCTGCGTGTCAGCACTGTTGTAGGTTTTTTTTTCCTCTCCTGTTGAAGCCCAAAGATAAATAGTTGTTGTTTCCATTTGTAATATCGAAAAGCTATGAATGCAAGGATTTACCACAATTCCTGTTGTTTACAGACAACATGCATAGTTTTCAGAAATGTAACTGTATCAATTACAATACATGTATTATGTAGAGATGTTTAGTTAAGTCATACATTTGCAGAAAAATCTACTCAGCATCATTGACAATCCAGTGATTGATTGGGCATGACGTTGCAGGACAAGTAAATATGAAGAGAGATTTCCCACAGAGTGTGTTCACTTTCAATTCAATTCAATTCAATTCAATTCAATTCAATTCAATTCAATTCAATTCAATTCAATTCAATTCAATTCAATTCAATTCAATTCAATTCAATTCAATTCAATTCAATTCAATTCTTTGTAAATGTCTTTGGTTAACAGTTCTTCTTCTTCTTCTTCTGAATCAAATGTGTGGTTTTTGGGGATTCCATAAAGTGGACTGTGAATAGAGAGTGAATTCATCCCAGTTGTGGCTTCCCTCCATTCAGAGACATTTCTATTATTTGTTTCCACTGTAGGGAATAAGATTATAAGAATAAGATGTTTGGACAAAAATGTTATTCCTCCAAATAGTGATTGATTGGCATGTTTGCAATTATATTTTTCTATTAATATTATATATATATGATATAATAGCTTTCACATCATTACACTCTTGCAGTTTTTACAATTGAACTTACACTACACTATACATGCTTTGAATACAGTGCAGTCATTAAAGAATAATATAAAGTACATAATAGGGACAGATGGCAACTCACCCTAGTAAGGTCATTGGTCATCAGCCTTAGCTATGGGAACATTTGCTGTAGGAAGCCAGGGGGGCAGCACACAAGTCCTCCAGTTAATTGAAAGGGCAGGTAGATTACCCTCTTATGCCCCTCACCAGGCTATAATAGCAGGCACGAGTACCCATGGACTACCCCATACATTCTGCTTCTTAATCGGCTTTGGGCTCGCCTTTATTCTTTGATATGTGATTAATGAACCATATTATACATTCTTTGGAGATTAATGACTACATGGTTAGCCTGATTATAGACTGAGAAACATTAGAGGAAGACATTTCTTGTGCGTTTCAAACAATCCATTCTGTTGACAAACTAGCATGAATCAAACTACACCTTTTCAGAGAGTTATTTCTTTTTTATTAACTCCAGCAGGCAGCAGGCGGAGATATTGCATTCAGCCCTGTGTGTGTCTGTGTCTGTGCATTGATAATCTCGCAAACTACCAGGCTGATTGGCGTCGTATTTTGTGTCCATGTTGCAATAAGGCCAAGGACGTCAATTACAGAATATTTTTAATATCGGTCAATGAAAACTATGTCATTTTAATGAATTAATAATCACAGAGCAATGATCCTTCCAGGCTATTGTATACACGTCTGATGTCCCGCCAGACTATGGACCGGAACTAGCCAATTGGGCGCCTGTCCACTTATGGGATCTTATACCACGGCACAAGTCAAGGTTACATTAACACCAAAATATTCATCAACGTGACACCATACTCACAAAACCCCAAGGCACAAGAGTCAACGTTTGAGCTGCCTTAAGTCAGTGTTTGCCAGCATTCGCCAATGCATGCACCAAAACTAATATAGCCGAATACAGCGGCGTCTTGAAATCACAGACATGTCAGTTGCAGAACTAGCATGCTGGGTTTGAAAATAACATGTTTTGGGTGATTTGAACCCTACTGAATTCAACGTTGAATATATCATGCATATGAATGGGTTGTCAGACCAATCTGTCCCCTTTCTTAGTTTCGCTCTCCCATCACATCCCGATTGTCACACACACGCATCTGCACGCGTGCGCACACACATGCGTCTGAGGTCTCATTCCTGAGACAATGCCGGCATGGTCTGCCACCCTTCAGATGTACTGTTGTTGTGTACATACATACATCCTACATGCCATTGCTGTTCAGTTTCATGTACAATTGACTGTCAACTTGTGTAGCCATAATGTCAGTGATACTGCAGCGCTTACTTACTCATGCAGGGACTCACAAAGCGACTCTGGGGCAGAAAAACCCAGACACTTATATATGTACATTGCAAATCACAACCTTTGATTGACTGGTGATACGAACATAATTAACCCAAGAAATTAGCAAGCATATTGCAATGTATGCTACAGCATTGTAATGTCATGTTTGTCCTGGTGATGACAACATGCCACATTACATTTCAATGTCCAAAGATTTGTCTTCATATACAGTAGCCTGTCTACTCTGGTTGCGCCGTAATTATGTTTATTACTGTATACTGTGTCCTTTCCCCCTATTGCCCTGTGCCTTTTCATACATGCGCACACCCCCAAAACATTGGTATCACATGCAACAGTTGGATTAATGGTTGAATTTCCACTCTACTGAGGGGAGGGCACCTTTTTGGTTTCGTTTGTTTTTAAGTTGAGAGTACTGTACCTCCTGTATAAGTAATAAATATAGAGAAATAGTGAAATGCTATAGCTGTGCAAGCTTTGAATTCTCGTGGGGAGAAAAAGTTATTTGTTTTGTCGTGGTCCATTTTCAGTTCCTGTTGTCTTATTTTTCAGAACAAAGAATAAACTGTGGTACTTCGAGTTTGGCACTTCAGAGACCTTCTCAGCCACATGTAAGAAGCTCCATGACTTTCTGGAGGTTGAGGTAAACCAAACAACATACTTTCGATTTATTTTGAGATATTTTACAAGCACTAAGAAAACATAGAAAGCATTTACATAACTTTTCATTATTTCTTTATTGTTATTATTGCTGCTATAGTGTTGAGGATCCAAAACTAAAGACTTACTCTTGTGTACTCATATATAAGATGTAACAAACTTGAACTTGAACTTTCAAAAATTCCATGTGTTTTCTTAAAGCTTACAATCTGTAAGTGTTATGTCTGTTGTCTCCATCTCCCAACGGAGAGGTCATTTCAATGATGTCCAAACTGCAATGCGTCAAATGACTTTATTGTCATTGTCAATATAGACAATAACAAGTAGGGGGACCACCTCCCATCCCTACTAGTTACAATATAGTGTATTAACATACTCTACGCCACAGATTGGTTAAAATAACATTTCATTCATTAAAATTAGTCAGGGATTTCATATAATATAATAGTAATATTAGTAATATAAGTAATAATAGTAATTGCGAACGCGGAAGGAGGCGCGGCGAAGCGGATTACAAGTCCGTAAATACACAATATTTTCGAGCTGCGTTCGCTTCCAGCGTTCGCGCGTCTTACTTGTTATATATCCATATAAATATCCTTACACACCAGGGGCGACGAGAATAAACAATAAGAAAATGCGTTGGCCAATATTGCACATCAAACTATTCATTTGGTGATGCCTCATTCATACATGGGTGGATGATTTTATTTGCTGTGAAAAATCTACCTCATTTTGAAAAATAATTGTGTCACGTTTTTCGCTGTGTTATAGTCGCGTTCTGTGTGGATGTACTCATGACATAAACAGCAGTTTAAATGAATGCAAATTAATCATGCGAAATAAACGCTCCCGGTGTGTACGAACCTTGATTCTGATTATTTTGATTAAACCATAATTAAGTGGCATTAACACTTTTATAGGAGATCACTTTCTAAATACTCAGGCAGGCATTTAAAACCCCACGTTGGAATCGCTATAATGTAGAGTCCACCCTGAGAAACAAATCCCAGCCACCCCCCTGCGATCAACAAATAGCCTCCATTTGTACCAGCTCCACTCTGTGAAAGTGCTGACATTTGAATGGGTGGTGATCTCCCAACCCCAACCCCCCACACAGGTAATTATCCCTACACGACCCTGCTGTGTGTGATATTGAGTGATAATGAAGACATGCCTATCCGATCCATCTCCCCCTCCTCAGAGCTATCCACACAGTGCAGAGGTCTTTATTAATTAGTGGTGGATGAGTACTTACTAGAGGGGAGCAGGTATGGTGATGAATACAGATCTACACCGCTGTAGAGTTCACAGCACAACTCGCAAGAGCTCCAAACAGACCCTGCTAGGACCGGTGTGAGGAGAACACGGGCCTCTTTACTTTACTTATTTATTTATTTTACAGAACAGTGCACGTTAATGAACATTCAATACATGTACAAGAATTTAATCAATTGAACATGATCTCATGTAAACCTGCGGGATTCAGCTAGAAGCTATAATCTCCATCCGTAGTCCAACATATAAAAACAACAACATGACAAGAGCTGAAAATACAGCATCCAATATACAACTGCCTACAAATAAAACATTTGAATACCATACCCATTGTGAAGGCGGCCGATGCACACCTCAAAGGTTGGCGACAGGTGCGTAAGTAAAAAATGCACAATTTAGGAGGAGATCTGTGATGGTTAAATCAAAGAATAGGACCCGCACACTGTCAGAAACTTGCAAAAAAATTAGCTCTTTATTCACCGTTTCGGTCGTTAGACCTTCATCAGGACAATCTTCATTGTCTGTCCTGATGAAGGTCTAACGACCGAAACGTCGAATAAAGAGCAAAATGTGTTGCAAGTTTCTGACAGTGTGCGGGTCCTATTCTTTGATTTAACCATCAGAGATCTCCTCCTAAAATACCATACCTGATTTTTAACTAACAACCTAAACATCTACTATAAAGTCTAATATCTAACCAATAGAATATCTAAAGCCTATTTTGACATATCTAAGATTTAAAATGTATCGATGGTCACATGTTTGAGAAATGTTTAACCATTGTTAACTAAATATGGTCACTTTGGTTCTCTTTTATGTGGTTTATTCTTTTTGATAGCATCTAATACGTTATTAGTCATATTGTCAGGTTGATAATAAATGTGATTAAACCTCAGATAAGCTATGTAACATTCCTTAACCTATAAATCATCTACATGTATATCCAATAGGACTACTGGTAACCTACAGTACTGTTGTGTTATATTTCCCTGGGCTCTCGCTAGCAAAAGACCTTCATACTCCTGTTAAAAAAAAGGAGAAGAAGAAGGGAAACCATCCCTGTTTGCTATAAATGTCTTGTCAGTTTCTTTCATAAACGTTTCTACCATTTGACTTAAAGACGGGGTGCCGTGATTTTCAGTGATCCCCCCCCCCC
Source organism: Gymnoscopelus braueri (assembly GCF_963280865.1). Taxonomy (NCBI): domain Eukaryota; kingdom Metazoa; phylum Chordata; class Actinopteri; order Myctophiformes; family Myctophidae; genus Gymnoscopelus; species Gymnoscopelus braueri. The sequence goes on from NC_137605.1 coordinate 27,942,652, forward strand.
CCAAACATAATCATCAGGTATTATGGTTATACTAGGAGGAAGATTTTTTTCAGAAAAGTGTACAGACATTGTTAAAATTATGTTTTTATGTGGACACGCCTCCAGTTCATTAAGTATACCTGGTTCTCACCTTAGCACCTCCTCCACCACCTTAGCACCACCCACCTGTCCTAGTCCCTCCTCCTCCTCATGCCCACACCTGTTGTGTTATGATAATGAGTGGGAGGGTATATTTTTGTATGTTTGACCCTCAAGGTTTCAGCCTCCAGGTAGAAACTCAAAATAGTCAGAGAAGACATAAAACACCATAAAAACACCACCAGGGGGCTTAATGAAGTTCTATCAACCTCATAGACACATGAAAAACAGAAAAAGTGCAAAACCATGGCACCACCTCTTTAAAATAAGAAGATAAATGTTTTGAAAGTGTAATGGCCTTCCTAGCATAATTACAACTGTTGCCTTTCATTGAAAAAGAAAGAAAAAATGAATCTCTGGGTTTGACTGAAAACTGCATGATCGGCCATGTTTTTTTCCCCTTTCTTTTCTTTCTTCATCTTCCTCCACTTGTCATCCTCTCTGAAGTGTGATGGTGTCACTCTGGACCTCAGTAGCATCTCCTTGGAAGGCATCGCCATTCTCAACATTCCCAGCATGCATGGCGGCTCCAACCTTTGGGGTGAGAGCAAGAAGAGGAGGGGCCATCGAAAAGCTGCTAAAAAGGGCCAGGACCGGAGGACGCTGTTGGACCCCAAAGAACTGGCCTACGCTGTGCAAGGTACTTTTTTATTTATCTTCACTGTTGTGGAAACCTTGTAGCCTACTGTATATCCAAAACTGTTAAAAAAAATTAAATAGCAAAAATAGCAGATCCACAACAGCAGCAGGTGAACCTACATATGGGAGTACAGGAATTACCAGGGCTCACCATGCTACATTAAAATATTATTCATTTTTGGGCGCCGATAGCCGAGTGGTTATAAGGCGGTTAAGGCTCTGATGCCTGACAGCGAGTCCTGGGTTCGATTCCCAAGCCCGACGGACCTTTACTACATGTCACTCCCCGATTCTCTCTCTCTGTTTCATGTCTCTCTTCACTGGACTGGACTATCAATAAAGCCCCCCAATAATATATAAAAGAAAATGTCATGACCCTACTCACCACCACCTCAGGAATGAGACATTAATATACTCAAAAAGGTGACAACTATGGGGTTCTAACACACAATATGCCCAACGTGTCATACCAAAGCAAAGCTACTGCTGAACAAAAGGCAGTCAACCGCATGAACAACAGACACCAGATGGAAGACGTACAGTAAGCCAAAAAAAAGTGAGCATAGGCTAAAAGATGCTTTTTATAATCTGGCACTGATTAGAGAGTTGATATGATATGATATGATATGATATGATATGATATGATATGATATGATATGATATGATATGATATGAACTTGCACAAAGGGAGCATTCCCCGCATGACACAATCATTCATGGAACAAAAAAGAATAAAGTTAATGTTTTATCATGTAAAAATGCTGATCTTTAATCACTTTATCCCTGGCATCGCTATTTTGGGCAATGTTTTCAAAAAATTCTCCTCAATTCTTTTAAAAAATGACTAAAATAGCAGATCTATAAGATGATAAAGCATTGCAACAGGTTGTGAGCTTGTAGATCTGTATACACACATGGCATACACAAGCATAAATGTATAAGTCTACATTGTAGATAAAAAAGACAATAATTGAAAATCATAGGTCAAAATCAGTTGCTAAAATGTGTGCATTTATTTGCAGTAGTATCAATTATAAGTTATCACATATACAATTATAAAGTAAAAGATATAAAGTAGATAAGCAACTCTGTGCACTTGTTCAAATTAGACAGATCAAAGACAAACTTTCAGCCAAAGTTTTCCCCAACTCATGAATATTTTACCAAACGACAAGAAGAATCATGGCCAGAGCATTTTGTTTAGGACAGAGGGGTACAGAGATGTCACTGTTTGATACTGTCACTTCAGTGGTAATAGTAAGTGCAGGCAGCCATGGGCAGGTGTAGTTAATAGGAGCCGACTGAGGGAGGGTACTCTGTATGATTGGAGCTGCCACCTCACTGGGCAGTAGGCACTCCCCACAATCCATTTATGTCAAAAAGCAAACCCGTCAATGGGGATATGTGAATGAAGGAGCCAGTATGAATCATCTGCTGTGATCACTAGTGGAATGACGCTATGTACACACAATAGACCAGGGCTCCTCAGTGTTTTTCAGGCCAAGGACCCCTTTGCTGAGAGAGAGATTAAGCAGGAACCCCCACTACACACAGTATATTGTATGAAATTGTGTTGCAGATTTTTCATAGATTTCATAGATAGCTCCTTTGACTTGTTTGACCGCACTATCATCAGTGTTGTGTAAAATAATGTATGTAATAATTGGCTCCCAAGCCGTCTTGGCAGTGGATGAAGTGGTCCTTCCAAGTCGGCCATCCCACCCATGACCCAAAATTGCATTATTTGCAAGATTTGCTACATACTGTATAATTGTACATGTATAAGAGAGTAAAAAGGGTTACTGCTCCTCGATATTGAAACAACAATAATAGTAATAACAGAAAATAGCAAAAAAATAACAATAGGAATAGTGGTAGAAATAGTACAAATACTATACAATAACAATCGAACAATGTAATGTGTTTTGAGACACAGAGAGTGTGTTTTTTAGGTGCTGGTTGATGGAATCAATGTAAACAAATGGTTATTTTGGTTTATGAATACAAAGAAAGATCTAAACTCTATAAAACAAGTAATCTGTGAAACAATATTTTTAATTATTCCATTTATTTATTAATGTGCAGTGGAAACATTTTTGTTATGTTTTTGTTACCAAGACATTATTGATTGGGGTTTTAGTGGTTAGGGGTTCAAATGCTATGCTCAAGTGTGGAGTGGATTCTCCCACTGTTCTTTAATTTCAGTCAATACAAGTCAAGCACTGATGAATGTCCCCATTTGGATCATGCAAGTTCCTTCTCATATTGTCGCTGTCAGGCGGAAACCGTGTTCAACCGTGTGTGTTCAAAACCGTTACTTTTCAGGAAATGGAAAAAATAACCTGTGTTCCAATGGAGCCAATGTCACAAGCTCTGGTTAATACTTTTCATTGGTTGAATATTCATAAAATCCACAGACAGACTATCTTACGTTCAACCTGGCATCCTTATTTTGGGCATTCATTCATTTAAAAAAAAAATGCGGAAAGAGTAAATACTTTTACAAACGCTTGTGAGTCTGTTGCCTTGAGTTTCTCCATAGGTTTGCTATTATCAGAGAAAGGCCTTGGCACAGAGGTGGGTGACGGCCGGGTGGGATATAGTTGATCAATTCAAAGTCAGCCTCATCACAACGGACACTCGGTTCCTTATTTTCTGTAGAAAAATCTATCAGTGCGAAACAATCTCTCTATTCCGAACGTACAGTAGAAACACACTTACTGTTGATGGGAGTGTGTGTGTGAGTGTGTGTGTGAGAGAGAAGTGGAGCCAGTGTTTAGGCGTGGCGTCTATGTATGTAAAAGCATGGAGTGTGAGTGCTAAGCAGTGTTGTGCAAATTACCCTCCCCACAGATTGCATGAACACTGCAATCTGTTTAGCCAGCTCCTTTTAGAACTGAATCCACTGTGTTGGAACAATAGTTGGAAGTCACCAATTAGCCAAGCTGCATAACTGCACACATTACTATAGGCTATGCATGAAAATAACAAAAATAAACTGTCTCTCTTATCTGTTTAACTCTTTTTTGGTGGGCAGGGACTTTTTTCCACTGCACCACCCGAGCGCCTGAGGGTGCGTGCAAAAAAAGAACAGATCTATAAGTAAAAAATGTGTTGCATCGCCATGTTTTGCTAGCTTGTAGATCAGTGGCGGATACAGAACGTGCCTGAAAGAAATCTGTGTGGGCCTGAAGTTTTGCATACGTTAGAATTGTATCTCTTTGTACTTGCATTGTCCTGCAGTACAAAATAATTAGCCATTTACCTTACAGCTGTTCATTCATAAATGATAATCCATCAGCCCCTGTGTGTCATCCAAACGTTAATATCCTGCGTGGTTGAGAATCACTGACTTTCACTCCCAGGTCACACACAGGACTATTGATATGATATCACCCTTTGATCTGCCTCTGTTGTAGATCTGTTCTTTTTGTCTCCACAAGGCCGAAGGCGTTTTTCGCCCCTGTCCATCCGTCCACCCGTCTCTGTCTGTGAACAGCTAATCTCCTGCTGCTAGAGCTCTTCACGGGTCCCAAATGACGGACCCGAACCCTAATGGACCCAAGGTCCGAGATAATAGAACCGGAACCGACCCGGGTCCGAGTGATTATGGTAAAACAAACACGAAACCAGACCTGTACGGGTCTCGGGTCCTGTCGGGTATTTTCGGAATTAGGGGACCCGTGAAGAGCTCTACCTGCTGCACTGTTGGACCGATCAGAGTGACACTGTGCAAGCACACTCCCTGGAGGCCTGAGCAGAACCTCTGCCCCAGATATTTCACATCGGCGTGTTATAGCGCCACCAGGAGGCAGAGTTTTGCAGAGTCCGATTGCTGTGAAACTTTGCGCGCACATTAGAGATGCGCGGATGGCCTCTCACGTCACCCGAATCCGCATGTACAAATTAATTATCCACCCGTTATCCAACCGCAATAATTATATTATCCAGAGAGAGAGAGACTCTGTATGTTCAGCGCAGCAGACTCTGCTGCGCTGAACAGAGCAGAACAGAACAGAGCAGCACCGGTTTAAAAAAAAGAAAAAAGACGCACCGACATTCCAGGCTAAATCAATGCATTTTGTGATCGCATCGCACAGGCTGCTCTAAACCTATTATCAAATAGGATTCTATAAGCGGCGCTTATAGAATAACACTAGATATATTAGATGTCATTAATTTATTTACCGCAATATTTCACCCGCGGTTTATCCGATATTAATTAATAATTATATTTGATTGACCCGAATCCACCCAAACCGCGGTTAACTGCGGCAACCATGGCTAAAACCGCGATCCGCGCATCTCTAGCGCACATTCCCACTAGGCCAAGGAAGAAATGCCACCCGACAATTTCGGCAAATTGTGATTGTTACTTGGATTAATAACTGTTATATGTATTACTGTTTTGGCAATTCTAATAAGTTACACTACTTTTTACTAAGTAATATTACAATCATTATATATAATAATAACGCCTTACTGACCAACACTGGTGCTGAACACGTCCTTGCTGAAGATGTGCTGAAGGTGAGATAAGTTGTCAGTTCAGACAACCAGAGAGTTGGAGGGTCCATTGTAAACACCAGAGTGCATTAGAGCAGGCAGGGGGGGCAATGAGCTTCACCACCGCTGCAGGCCCCCCCCCAGCACAGATCAGATCAAAGTGGTGGGAGTGTGTGTATGTGTATGTGTATGGGGGTGGGGGGGTTGACCTTTCGGGAGCTGTTAAATCGTCCCACTGGTGACGCCAGGAGACAAGCCCCTCAGGTGGAAGGGAATGGCTGCAGGTTGAATTATTTAGAATGGAATGGGACGAGGAAGAAGAGGGAGAGAGAGAAGCAGAGGTGCGTTTGTGCGTGTGTGAATGTGTGTGTGTGTGTGTGAGTGTGTTGGGGTGGGGGGCAAATGAGGGTAGATGCTAGGGAGTGATGCCTCATGATGCTTTCAGTGGAAGATTACCCCCCCCCCCCTGACACACGCACGCACACACACACATCTACTCTTACCATCTATTGTCACCCCCCCCGCCCTCTTTCTCTCTCTCTTCGGTCACTCGCTCAGCATCTGTGATTCTTGATTGTCTCTCAATCCCTCCGTCTCTTTCTGTCACCTCTCTCTCTCTCTCTCTCTCTCTCTCTCTCTCTCTCTCTCTCCTCCCTCTCTCTCTCTCTCTCTCTCTCTCTCTCTCTTTCTGTACCTCCTCCTCTTTGTCTTTACTCTTTTGTTTCTGTCTGCAAGTCTTTCACCCTGCACTTTCACCCTGTCACTCCACATTGTGTCAGTGTGGTGTCCAGGCTGACCAGGTATGTGACATGATAATCCTCTACCATTATGTGGACAATACTGGATATTTGACATTATAATATGATCATTCACAATACAGTTGCTATTTCGGTGATTCTACTTTAATGACTTTGCATGGTAGTGTCGCCATTTTGGTGTCCCCAGTTTTGTTAGATTATATTTTGTTATAAGTAAAACAGGACGGGTTTTGGGTTTGTTTACATGGCAACCTTTTTCATTCTGGGTTTGCTTGTCTCACCTTTTGATACTTGGGGTGACAGATAGCTAACCATGTAGTTTTGAGAATATAAAATGATTGTTTTCACATAGTCAACATCTTTAAAGATGGTCAAAGAAAATGTCTAAATTCAGATAGCCAAATAACATTGCACCCAAATAAGCATTTGCTCTAGAGAAGCTTAATAGTTCTATTATATCTGCTTGACCTTGTTCTATCAAGCAGTATAGATATATGGCCTTTACCACAATAAGCACACTTGGGTATATAGAAAGTATGTGTGGCCTCAGGCAACTAGGAATCCCCACCCGTTTACCTATGGCCGTGGTGACACTGTCCATCACACATGTCAGCTTGGGTCTGTGTGAGCCGCTTACACTGACGTGAGAAGGCATGCTGGGAAAGCAGCTTCCAAGCCAAGTGTCAGGGGGTCAACATATTGTGTACACACTCATGCATTTCGTTGCTGCGGGGCAGAAAGCTTGTATGTCCAAAACTAAGATTACAATACAATAACACTACACACTACATTGGACCCATTGGAGCACAGGTTGTTTTCTCCAGTCCCTGAAAAGTAACAGTTTTGGACATACAAGCTTTCTGCCCTACAACAACGAAATGCATGAGTGTGTACACAATATATGGCACTGGCAGGTCACTCATTATTAACATGCTGTACTGTCTGGCGCCTGAATTCCCCCCGCATATCTTATCTTATGTAGTCATTATTTAGTCAAAAGCTCTTGTTAATACTTTTCATTGATTAAATATTTATGAAACCCCACTGACAGTTCACTTTCAACCTGCAACGCCTTGTGAGCTTGAAAATGGCAAATTGCACTGTTTTACGACAAAGTATAAAATAGGGCATTCATTTATGATAAAAAAAAACATACACTGAAAGTAATTTGGAGATACAAGGTTTCCGCACAACAGCGACGATATGCAGACACACGCACGCACACGCACACGCACACACACACACACACACACACACACACACACACACACACACACACACACACACACACACACACACACACACACACACACACACACTTTCTCTCTGTCTTTTACGCTCAGACCCAGGAAAGCAGTCCATTGACAGGTCAACTCAGAGACAGACACATGTACATCTCCATGGTGACAGCTGGACACACAGGTCAACAGCAACAACAGCACTTTAGGAAAACAATGCCGCCACCACTGATGTCCATTCCTCTCAGTGGTGGAAAGCACTTGAGTAAAGTACATTTACTCAAGTACAATTTCAAGGCACACAAATATTATTATTAGAGGACTTAACCAATTAAGCCATATTTGGCTATAAAATTGCTGATCTACAAGCTCACAAGCTTGTGCATCGGCTATTTTCAGTGGCCTATTTTTTACTTTGGCACTGTCAATTATTTTGATACCAATACTTTTGCACATTTACTCAAGTCTAGTTTTGAATACAGGACTTTTACTTTTTTATATTGTGGTATTGATACTTTTATTTAAGCAAAACTGCAAATCTTCCACCACTGATCCCTCTGGAAACCACTGACCAACGGGCTGAGATGTACGTACATCACGACGGCGGATTAACACCGTCAGTGACAGCTAGCTAACTCTGCCACACTCACCAAGTCCCTAAAAATGGGTCTTAGTTTCAATTAGAGTCTGTGTGCTCCCAGCAGCGAGGCAGCAGCTCCTTAATTTGCGGAGGGGCGAGTAGACGGAGAACGGGAGGTAGAACAGGCTGGCTGAAACAGATGGGCCCAGCGAGACACTGAGCTTCCAGCAGGGGCAAAATCAATGCTCATATCTTCAAAAACAGAAGAGAAATTAATAATTATAGTTACACAAGATTACTTTGCATTGCCAGCGCAATCTAATTAATAGGTGTTTTGTTTGTAGCTTCTTGTTGTTGCCTATTTTTCCCCTTTCAACAGTTATTCAGGGTTTCAAGAGCGGAAGGCAAACTGTGAACTAAGGCTCTCATCCTCCTCTTCATATTTCCGCTTCTTCCTCCCTTTCCAGTTATTTCTTGTACTTCCCGCCTTCTTCCACAACTTCCTGACATTTTACTTTTCTTGCTTTTACATTTTAAATGGCCTGTAATTTATGAACAAGGGTTCTATATCAGTATTGCTGCTACAGCATGATATGGCTGCTATTGATGAAACATGATTTAGTAATATTTATTAATTAATTATTAATTTTGGCTGCAGTTCTAGAGCATCCTCTAATTTATTTATTTTCTCCCCACAAACTTACTCCTTAACTTCACAGACAAAGAATACAATTCTTTCTCACCACCATACTCACCAAATCAGAATGAAGAGCCCTCTATGGTGCATAACAACCTTCTTATATTACAGCTCACATTCAATACAAGCAACGCACTTTTGTAAATGTACGTGGGAGCCTTTGAAGCTAAATCGTTCTCTGGTATAATAGTTTAAAATGTTTATTCTTCTGTGGATGTAGATCTATCAGACCAGCTGCTGGAAGTTGTGGGTCTAGAAGGAGCCATGGAGATGGGACAGATCTACACAGGCCTGAAAAGTGCTGGACGGCGCCTGGCACAGTGCTCCTCCGTAACCATCAGGTCAGCATGAAGCCTGATTTATACTGTCTTGAATGTACGATGATTTCCCCCACCAGAAATTGCAGATCTACAAGCTCACAATGTGTTGTGAGCTTGTAGAGCGGCTATTTTCAGTGGGGACACCATCATACGGTTGTATGAGTCACAAGGTTCTGTGTTCAATAACATGCACTGCCAACAGAGCATATAAGTATAACATCAACAATAAACTTTGCATATAGGCCTACTGTAGGGCCAGCTCTATGCCAGAGTAACTACATAGGGTGGAATTAGTGATGGTTTGATTCATTTTGATCAAGACAGTTCTGCTGAACCACCCTCCTGTATTTCCCATTTGTTTTCCTCCTCTTGCTATTTTCCATCTTTTTCCATTTCCTCCCTTTCTATACTTCCACTTCCAACTGCCAGCCCCAACCATAGCAGCAGCTATAGTTGTATTTATTTATTAGAATGTTCTGATATACAAAATCAAATGTTTACTATGCTTATTGCTTATTGTTTGTTGTTGACAGAACCAGCAAGTCCCTTCCTATGCAGATTGATGGAGAACCCTGGATGCAGGGTCCCTGTACTGTAAGTTTACAGGATGTTATTCTATTTTTTGCATGCACACTCCGTCTCCCAGTAGGCCAATGAAGAACTTCCTTTTTAAATTTGGCCTCATGGTGGTGCTATAGAAGGCCACCTTACGTTTTGGTGTATAACTCTTGAACCGTAGGTCATACAAAAAAAAATATATATTCTTCTGGATTACTTGTATCCTGATGATGCAACTCCCCATATAGGCCACGCCCATTTCTGCTTAACTAGATCTTCCGCCATTTCACATTTTCTTCAAAACACAATTTTTGCTACTACAGATTTTGTCCAAAACTCACAAATCGGTACACATTATAATCTCTGGAGTCACGTGATAAACATGCATCATTCAGATTTTCCATATTCCATTCTGATTGGCTATGATTGCCTTCCAAAGTTTGCAGGAGAGGTCCATTTTACAAAAATCATGAACGCAGCAACTGGTCTACCCCAAATTTAGGCCCACAGTGAGGGACAACAACACAGAGCCAAAATGAATTTAATTTACACCAATAGGGGGCACCACAAATGCAATAAATATCACTGTTTGTTGCAAAAACATGTTTTTTTCCCCCACCAAATTAGGCACAGATTATGCCGAGAGTCGTGTGACCGTCAAACAGGGGTTTGATATTCCATACTGTTTGGCTGTAATTGACTTAAAAAACTGTGGGCGGGGCATATTTCTTATAGAAACTGCCTTTATCATGAACGCAACTTCCAATCAAACCCAAATCACATGTTGAGGGGCCTCTATAAAGTCCTCCTCCAAAAGTGCTTTCACTTCTGTCTATAGGGGGCACCACAAATGTGTAAAGTTGCACTGAATGCTGTAGAAATGCTATCCCCCCAGCTATCTTGCTCACTGATGGCTGTTACCCACAACTTAAACAGACCTGGCTAGGCAACCCAGTGTGACGGAAATATGCACTCTGAGGAGCGCTGCTTTGTAGTCTTTTCTGTTCTAGTCTATTTGAGGACATTTTCCTTTCATTAGAAAGTACAGCAGATAAAGAAAGGCAGAGGTAATGACATTTTATATTGTCAACGCCTGTGATACACACAGACCTCCAGACAGATTCAAACCATGGAAGTTGTGATTATGTTGTATCCTACAAGCACTAGTTAAGCTAATTGGGAGCACCACAGATACTATTTTCTTGTTTCTTGTTTCAAAATCAAAGCACATTGTTTTCCAAGTGACATTTCTTGTACCGCCATGCAGTAATTAGATAACAAACACTTAGGGATGCAAAGCTTGCTTTCAATTTGCGTTCCTTCCTAGTATAAAACAGCTGCCTTGATAAGTGCGCAAGTGTTTGCTCTGTTTCAATTTTGTTCACTTTTCAAAAATGAAACAGCGCCGTTTGCACTGATTAAAGTTGTGTTTGGCTTTAATTACAATGCCAATACTCTTACCCCACTGCAGATGAAGTGCAGCACAGATTTACATAATGCATCATGCAGCGATTGTGAAAGAATCTAGTGCATGACAAAATAAGTAGTCTGGAAGTGCACTTGTATCTTTTGGCAGAACGCCACAATGCAAAGTTAGGATCTGACAATACATAATTGTGCTGAGATTATATCCATGGCGAGTTATTGATGTGTTGCTGCTGAATTTGAATCAGTCAACCTGTTAAATGCATCACAGTTAAAATGGGATGTCATCCAACTAATTATTAATAACAACAACTATGCAAATGCAGTTCAGTTCCATTGCATGCATGCATATTTGACACCATCAGTCTCATTTGTACTTTGAAGTAACACAGTCAAATCTTGAGTTTTAACCACTTAAACGCTATAAACTTTGACCAGGGTCCCCCAGAGGTCTATACTTGCCCCCCTCCTTTTTTCCCTCTACACCAAATATCTTCACTGAAAATAGCCAATATACAAGCTCTGCTATTTTTGTCCACTGTTGTTCAGCTATTATGACATGCCTAGAACGGAGACACTATAGGGTTCATGTGACGCATATGATTTTACTGTGTTTCACATGTACCACTGTCTGTTTGGTCATGTCTGAATAGTTATCATGCAATTATATTTATTACCGGAAGGTACTGTATGATTCCACATTAATTACTTGGACATTACTTACTTGGAAACATAAAACCTCTGTTGTGGAGTAAGACACGCTAATTTTGTTCCGTTCAAGAACCCACTTAATATACATTACCGTATATTAAGTGGGTTCTTGAACGGAACAGAATTGTGATTTTTGTATAAAAAGGGGACTATTTTACATAAAAAGGCTTCCTGTTGTTCATTTTGAAAACAAAGTTAATTTAGTCCTCAGAATTGATTCCAGGTATTATTTCAGATCTGCTGTTAATTCTCCAACCTCGTTTAAGCCCTGGCTCCAAAATGTTTATTATTGTTTTTTATTATTTTTATTAGTATTAGTATTAGTATTAGTATTAGTATTAGTATTAGTGTTATTATGCAAGACATGATAAACATAAGACCAATAATGACGTCAAGTCAACCGAAGATGATATGATTAAATGGCAACGTCCCTTTGAATTGATAAGGGTCTCTTTGATATGGATAATAGCATTTTCTGTTTATATTATATTTATGGTTTATATTATTTCTATTCTACAGGCATACATTGATGGTTGATTGATGGTTTGTGTCAAATATGCATGCAATGGAACTGATCTATAATTATAATCTTAAAAATAACTGGTAGTTCTTAAGAAAAAGGAAGAAGAAAAGACATTGTGTGCCGTCTTACCCCTTATGCCTAAACGTAAGTATTTTGAAAAACATTTTAAAATAGTGAAAATAGCCGATCTACACGTTGTGAGCTTGTAGATCGACTATTTGAACTATTTTAAAATGTTTTTCAAAATAGTAACAAATGCCTACAAAGTTAAAAGGATAAAAGGGGTAAGGTGCAAGATAGGGCCCTTACGGTATATACAATATACCCACAACATTTTGTGTACCGTATGTTGAATTGAATTTTTTGCTATAATGTATTCCATATCACAGCTCACAAGAACAGCATACAATACAAAGCATAGCATAGCGCTACACCAAGGTAACTCCTCATCCTTTTTTTCATTTATAGATTGAGATAGTTCACAAAAACCAGGCTCCTATGTTGATGGGCCCGCCACAAGGAGGCAGCTTCTTCTCCTCCGTCATCAGACGAACACGCAGTGAGAGCAAAGACTGATGGGATATTTTTTACCACACCTCAGTAAACGTAAGCGTGTCGATTAAGGGTGGCTTTGATGTCAACCATGCTAGTTGGATAGTCCTGCCGGGTACAGTGGTAGAGTGTGTGCACACATTGCCGTGAAGAGGTACTGTAGCTACTATATGCCTCAAGTCGTCTAGAATTTACCATATTCACACAGCAGCCATTTTGGTCTGACTTCAAATTCGGGGGGTGGGAAACCCCACCCCAATGAGGTAGGGCTATATACGCCTGAGTATGACATCAGAGCAAAATGGCTGCCATCTGGGCAGCACAGTGGGGACTGAGGCATTGATTTGCATAATGACGTTTCTCTTCACAAATCTGGAAATCTCTCTTAAAAAAACGTCAGGTTTCCTGTTTTCTTATGTAAATGCTTTTATTAACATTTTGTTGTGACCTGTGCCATGTGGATTAAGTGCATGGGGGGTATTCAGTAATGTCAATCAATGAATGTGCTTTGTGATATGATCATTTATTTATGTATGTGTTTATTTATGTTTTGGGGTATTTTATGATCTTTGCATTTGTTCACCCCAATGCATGATGGACAATGCCATAGGCTGCTGTTAATGGGGCATACATATCTAGGGTTTGCAGATGATCTTCCCACCATATTTAGTATTTAAGTGCGGATTAATTGCTACGTATTTTCTTTGACAATTATTCAAGAATGGCTTTTTAAATAGTGAAATGACAGTGTGTTGCTACTGCATCAATAGAACGACTAAGGATGGTTATTGATTGTTTATAAAACGCACGCATGACAGTCTTTGTATTACATTGCACGAGAGATCCAGGATTCTATACAAACTTTCTGTTGCATGGGTGACCGAAATCGGTTTTGAAAATTGATAGTAACTATGAAGGGTTTTGTCTACGACACATAGTATTGCCTTTGTTGAGAGGTTTAATCATATCATGTTAGAGAGATGTCCATTTGTATTTTTATTTTGCTATTAGTGCCCTGTGTTTTTCTAAATAGGTATTCAGGTATTTCTAAAGCTGGGGAAACAGTGAATAGTTCACAGAAAGCATACAGTATGTCACTAAAAGCCCACTGTTCAATGAAATTATTCTTTCAGGTACAGTGAATGTAATGAATGTAGGTTACACTCACATGTAACTGTCAGTGACCTCCTAGGTCATTGATTTGCTCTGATGTCTGCCATTGAGTGCTTACAGTTAATCGCTCAAGCAAACGTACATTAACCAGTTAAAGCTCAAATATACAGTATGAGCTTGAATAGAAGAATCCAGCCTGAAAATCGGTAATTTCAATCAACACTAGTGATTTTAAAGGGTTTGATTTTCACCTACAGTACCAAGCATGTTATACCTTTTGAAAAAGTTTACAATTTGTATGGAATAAATTTGTAATTATTATTTAAATCTACAAAACCACCATGCACAATTTGAGTATTACACATAAAAATTGCAATATGCCGGATGGTTATTGATATTTTTCTATGTCTAAAATTATAATAGCCTATAGTACATTTCTTTAAATAAACATAATTTATCTCATGCAATCTCTCACCAAAGATGAACAAATTGAAACATGATTTCCATTTTTTTTAGCTATTAGGTACTTATCCAGAATGACACAAGTACACACACA
>NC_137605.1:27961965-28029465 GCF_963280865.1 Gymnoscopelus braueri
TGTATGCCTAAAGATAGCCTATATCTTCAGGCATCTTTAGGCATTTGTCATATCGTTTATAAGTGTGTGAGACACAGAGGAGTGATTTAACATCCAATGGCTTTCAGATGCCATCTTGCCATCAATCCAAGTGTAGGCACTACAGAGTAAACTAAGACAGCACTTTGTCAGACAGAAAAGAAAACACATTGATCCATGTCTTTCCCCCCTCACAGAAGACGCAAGAGCAGAGGACTTGCAGCAAGAGGCCAGCAAATGACAGAAAGAGAAAATTCATTAAGTCTGACCTGGCCCTGGACACTGAAGGTAGGCAGAGGGAGAAAGTTAATTTCACGGCTCCTAAACATTAAGCAAAATTCAATTGGTTTGTGGTCACCTGCACTCCTAAGTACAAAATCTCAATTACAACACACACTGTGGCTTGTGAAGATTCTCGCGAGCATCTGTCAATGGTTACAGACACAAATTGAGTTGTTAAGCTGCACGCGTTCCCTGGACTCTGCCAAGTCTCCCAATAGTACAGAGAGCATACAGCCCTGTCATAATGAAGTCGACCGTCTCAGTCTGAATGCTTTTTTGGTTCTGGGCCGTGGATCGCTGTCACTCATATGCTTCTCTTTTCCTCCTCTAGAACTCTTCCAGGATCTCTGTCAACTGCAGGAAACATGGCTTGCAGAGGGTGAGTGCTTTATGCTGTTGAAGGGTTATAAGGTAAAAAAAATTTAGAGAGAGAGATGGAAATCTGCCTCAAGTTACATGCCTAGTGTTACAGTCCAATTAAAAGCCTGTGTGGAAGAGGCACCTTGTGTGTCATGCATACATTAGAGGCTGTGATGAGAGCAGGGTCTTGAGGGAGACTAAGGAGGCTCTACCCAGAGAGTGTCATCACAGATTACCAGGAGAAGACTCTCCGATGCTCACTAGTCTCCTCTGCTTTTGGCGAGAGCTAACGCGAGCTCACCAGCCACTGCATGCTGCCACCTCCACCTCCATCACCAGCGCTGTGTTGCAGCCTGCCATCCCTCCCTCCCTCCCTCCCTCTCTCTCTCTCTCTCTCACATACACACACTCTCACTCATTTACTCTCTCAGCCTCACCTGCACTTACTCTCTCTCTCTCTCTCTCTCTCTCTCTACCTCTGTCCTTCCTCTCTCCCTGTTTGCTTCCTCTTAACACCTTAGCACACTCTTGTCTCCTACAGTTGTAGTATCATCTCGTCTTCTTCAATTACATTTTTGGGATGATTTATTTTTTTTAACAACGGATCTATTTTTTTCCTTCTCGCAAACTCTCCAGAAAGAGTTGGTTTCAGCGTGGTTATTGATATATATTTCCACCCCCCCCCCCACCCCCAAGTTATTTATTTCTTTGTTTCATTTTTTTTATTTAACAAAAAAAAAATTCTCTGATGGCAAGACATGCTGTTTGTGGTCTAACTGAGACGTGATGCTTCAGGATTTAAGTGCGAGTGTCTTCTTTCCGCCCTGCCTGCAACATCGAAGTTTTGGTTAGTGGTGAATATTGAACTCATTTTATTCTGTTTGTAATATGTATGCTTCATGGTGTATGTGCTTGTTTCACTTAGTTTAAGTCTGTAACTTTTATAGTCACATTTCTTCTGCATTGTGAGAAGTCCATATCATCAAGTAAGCCTCGAGGATTTATATGAAATATTTGATAGTTACAGTAGTTATAGGAATCCCTTTAACAGGGTTAATTCCTCAGTCAGTTTTTTACTTGTCCTGTCACTGTCATATTAGAAACTTACACTTAACATTAAAACATCTGGATGTATATCTAAAAGTTTTATATTGGGAGAAGTGAGAAATTATAGCTACAGTGTTTTCAAAGTAAATGTAAATACAAATAAATATACATAGATATATTGCATTTATCACCATGGTAAAACTAAAACCCATTATATTGTGTTGTGCATTTGGGATTCACATAAATATAATAAAAATAATATAATATCTTCCATTTAACACAACATCCCCACAGTGTGTCTAGTTTATCATATCTTAGTTGGTTTTCAGTTTACAAGTGTAATTGGAAACATGTAACATAAAATACATTTCACAGCTAATTTCTACAATTAAGACATTTTTGAAAAATCTATTTTAATGCCTTTTTAAATTTCCCTTTTCAGTTTAATTTATTTAGAGTAGCTGTTTCTTTGTGTCATATTGAAATTAATAGTTTTGGAAAGATAACGTGCGAGTGTAATTCTTTTTTTAATAATTTTGTTTTAGGCAACATGGCATTTGTATTTAGCTATTATAGCACGAAATGTGAAATGTAACATACAGTATCGCTTAGTGCTGAGGTTGCATAGGTATGACTCTATAGCCACAAAGTAGCTAAAACTTTTAAGAGTTCAGTGTAACTCAAATAGAGAAACACCAGCTCTACTGGTCTTAATTGTTTTATTTTAGGACATAACTTTTCTTTATACAATCTCTCAAAAGGCTTTGGGAAAAAAGAATATCCCATCACACAGGTGAAGAAAAATCTCAATCATTCATAAGATTCATCTATTCTTTAACACATTTGAAAATGCTTGTGAGTGTAACTCACGGCTTTAAAAAATGAAAAGTATGCTTTTAAACAGATATTGGAATACTTCAGCAGACTCTCGCTGCCAGTTAGATTATGAAGCAGCACACACCGCAGGGCGTGTAGAGGAATAAGACATGATTTTAATATTTAAGTATCTTAAGTGAGAAAAGAGACAGTGGCCGCTGATAAAGATATTACTGTATGGATTACAGTTCTGCCTGTCATGGATCAATGTGATAATGTACGCTTCAAGACTGTAGATTTAATGGATGACTTCCTGTCCATTAAGACAAAAAGGAATACCTTCCCATTTCAAAGATTTATTAGTTCAGGTAATTGGAATAAGAGGAGGAATTATGGGAGACAGGCTGAATATCCGACAGCATACACCAAGACAGGCATATGTCTTTGGGCAGACATGTGCCAGTAACCGCCGCTTTCCTCGACCCCCTACCATTTTTTGTCAGGAGTTATTCAAGTGCTTTTCTGCTGCAGTTTCAAAATACTACAATTTTCCCGACCCCCCCCCCCCCCCCCCGCCCCCTTCTTATTTCTTTGCAGAATTCTTTGCTTCAAGGATGCATGCATCTCTTTCTTTGCACCTTGATACCTGTGAAAATTGGCTCTGTTATAATAATGTTTCAACAAAATCAGTCATGACAAAGTGACTACATAAATGGCCTCTCAGCCTGTTTGTCCAGCACTAAATTTGAGCTCAAAAGCAGAGCACTCGGTAGTAGTAAGGGCCAGGCCTTGTGAAATAAAGAAGGTGTCCGGTGGCCTCTTACTTCTGTCTCACAATGCATGTGCCACTTCTACTCTGAGTTGTTTTCGGAGGCTTTATGAATATATTTTTTCACCCGCTCTTCTCTTTTTTTGTTGCTCTCTCTCTCTCTCTCCCCCCCTCTCTCCCTTTTTTGTGAATGGCGGCAGAGTTCCAGTTCTGTCGCGCTCCCCAGGAGTTGGTTTGCAGGGATCAGCTGTCTCATTCACAGACTGAGGCCAGTGTGACTCATGCATCCTGCTGGTCCTTCTGGACACAGAACCACTCTCCCCCTCCCCCCCCTCCCCCTTTCCCGACCCACGCACCATCTCTTCTCTTTCACTATCCTTCCAAACTTGCGCTGCTTGAAGTTACGGTATGTTTGTACCGTCAAGGAGAGAGATAATGAGACTAGAGTTGGATTTGAGATTTAAATTTGTTTTCTTTTTTTCCCCCCTTTTTTTTTTGAATGATTGCCAGAGTGCAGAGAATCATGTAGATGTAGATAGTATTTACAAAGTCATTGTAATCTCGTTTTGATTGTTCGGTTTTGCTACATTTATGTTTGTGGAAGACTTTTATGAAAGTATAGCAGTTTCTTTTTTAATTCAAAGTAGTAATTCAAATTATAATACACAACAGAATAGCATTCTATTGTGTGTGTGTGTGTGTGTGTGTGTGTGTGTGTGTGTGTGTGTGTGTGTGTGTGCATATATATATATATATATATATATATATATATATATATATATATATATATATATATATATATATATATATATATATATATATATATTATTTTCTACCTTTTTTCCACACATGTGACATGTGTGCATATGGGGCATTTTTTTCTGTTGTGCTGTTGATTGTTTAGTTTCATCCATTCACACCTTTGTATAAACATTACCGAGATCACATCAGAAGTGGGAAAAGAAGCAAAATTGAGATTTCTTTTGTAATAGGTATAAACATGCAGAGACATGTTACTGATTCAGTGATAATGAGGACCCACCTCATTGTGTGTATAAATAGATGTGCTAATGACACATTTAAATCTCCTATTGCCTTCATCCAAAGTTGAACTTGAGGGACACGAAAAACTGTCACCGAGTGTAAATACGTGTGATATAAATATGTGCACGCCTAATTGGACCCAGTGCGGAGAGAAGGCTTCATTATTTTAGCATTAGCCTGGGTGCAGGGGCGTGCGAAGGAGAGGTAAAACTCTCAGGCTTGGAACAGACCTAACTCGGCAGGTACAGGTGGATTCAGCAGTGGGGAAGAACCCAATTAGATACAGTTAACAATGGGTGTTTGGCTGCTGGCTTGGACTGAGGGCTGGGGACAACCAATGGTCAGGACGACCTCAGGACATGACATTTTGAGGTAGACAGGGACACCGAAGCAACATACACAGTGAAGTCCTCAGTGTTAATTTAGTTTAATTAAATTTCTAGTAGTGTACAAATGTAACCAAATGGACTCTTACGGGTCTATTTGGTTACGTTCCTACTTGTTCAGCGTTCGTAGTTTCGTACACATTCAGCGTTAGAAATGCATGAATTAGCACTTAGGATTTTACTGTGTGTACTTTGATTTACGAGCTATTGTTCAGTCTCTCTTCAATAAGTTATGACTTATTTGACAGTGGAATGTATGCAAGATGATCTCAGAGATGATTTGATGATCACTGGCGTTAGGTGAAGTGTAAATTAGGTGTTTGTGTTACTTACAACTCCAAGTTAAATCACCCGTGGGCTCTTAAAACCTGTTAAAACATGTCGTTTTTAAATAGTCTATTTAAAAAGAAACCTGAACGTCAGCGTGAAAATAAGCAACTTTCTTCATTTCTGTCAAATGTGCCTTTTTTGCCACACGCAAATTTACTGTATAATTGACTCCGGCAGACATATTATACAGAGATGAGCAACGCTGGGGATGGCTCTATTTATGGTCCCGCGAGACCACGAGCGGAAGCGTTGTGCTGAATTCAACCGTAATCAATGCTGTGTTGTCCATATCTATCAGGAATAATGTGGTCTTTTCTTCTCTGTTTACATCTGTAGCTCAAGTTCCCGACAATGACGAGCAGTTTGTTCCAGACTTCCAGACTGAAAACTGTGAGTAAGCGACCACATCACTTTCTGTCTCTTTACTCAGAGTTAATTTATCCATTTGTAACTCTGATAGTGTACAAAATGTAACCGACTGGACCTGTGAGGGTCCATTCGGTACATTTTGTACACTCAGAGTTAAATTAACTGAGGCTTTTAGTGTGTATGTGCGCATGTCTAGTATTGTACATGCATCCCCTGTGTATCCTCGTCTCGACTTGTGTGTTTGTACTCAGTGAGAGTGTGTTTTTCCATGTCTCTCAGTATCCTCACCTTTGCTCACACAAGTGCTCTCTAGAGAGCTAGTCTTGCGGGTAGGCAGACAGGTGCATGGGAGGGGAGGTTGTGTGTGTGTGTGCATGCGTGCGTGCGTGCGTGCGTGCGTGCGTGCGTGCGTGCGTGCGTGCGTGCGTGCGTGCGTGCGTGTGTGCGTGCGTGCGTGCGTGCGTGCGTGTGTGTGTGTGGCACTCTCTTTTCCCTCTGTCGCAACGAGAGCTCTTCGCCACCACCAGTGTGATATTATTGCACTGTGATTTATTAGCATAAGGAAACATCAAAATATTGTGGTTTATTTTCTGGGACTTGTCATGATGTTTTTAGCACAGCTTTTTTTTTACGACATCTTAACAAGGGTGCTCTCTCTCGCTCTCTCTCTCTCTCTCTCTGCTTCTCTCTCCCTCTCTCTCACCCTCTCACATAATAATCTGCTCAAAAGGAACTTAAAAAAAAAAACATGTATATATATATATATATATATATATATATATATATATATATATATATATATATATATATATATATATATATATATATATATATATATATATATATATATACACAATTTTCCAGATAATTTGATAATAATCCTATTACACACACATACATTTAGCCTACTGTATGAACTGTCATTAGTTTATTTGTTACAACTTCACCTGGTCGTGCACTTAGCGCTGACAGCGAATGCAGACAGGGCTGGTGACTTGGCACGGCGTTCCCCAGGCGGAGGTAGTGCCAAG
Source organism: Gymnoscopelus braueri (assembly GCF_963280865.1). NCBI lineage: Eukaryota > Metazoa > Chordata > Actinopteri > Myctophiformes > Myctophidae > Gymnoscopelus > Gymnoscopelus braueri. Next base: position 27,968,418 of record NC_137605.1, read on the forward strand.
ACGGGGACAGAAATGGACCGAGTGGAGCTCAGTGGGGCCCGGTGCTAGCACATGTCTTTTAGATGAGCCAAAAGGCCCTGTGAGAAACCAGCAAAACATTGTCCCCACCCTTGGTCTTCCCTCTCTCCTTGTTGAACTATTATGCAAATCTTTATTAACAAATTGTGTCGTGTACAAAGAACAGATTTATATAAAAAGAAAAATGGTTAAAAAAGAGATATAGAAATTGTGATGTACAACTCACCTGGATATTACATCCAAAAAACATTTTTTATTTTCAGTAGCTGTGTTTGTTGAGCTGATTTAATTCTGAGTGTAAAGATTTACCCACAAGGGTCCATTTCATGTTAATTAAGACTCCAGATTTGACTGTGTACAGCAGTGAGTGCAGCCTGTATGAAAACCACATATTCCAGGGTATTGACCCCCCCAAATAAATAAATAAACGAAATAAAAACATTCAAAGACGGTTGACTGGTCCCTATAGTAGCTGAGAACCAGAGGTCACCTACGGTGTCCCCTTGTCCTTCAGAAGCACCCAGGGGCGGGCGGCCACTGTAGCAGGGGGACTGCTGACCATCTGAATGGTCCTGTTGGCATGCTGCAGCAGACTGGGAGAGGCACTAACAGATGGTGGGAGGGCGAGGGCACCGTGGTTGGGCTCACGAGCAGGCATCCCAACCGGCAGCTCTCCCATATGGGTTTTCACCATGGATAGAGGAGAGAGAGAGAGAGAGAGATGGATGGATGGACAGAGAGAAAGAGAGAGAGGGGGGGGGGGTATGAGAGACTGAGGGACGGTTGAATGGATTGAAGCATCAAGGTGCATGGAGAGAGAGGAGAAAGATGGAGAAGTATTAGGTGGATATATAGATGAAAGAAAGAAAGGTGCATGGATGAAAATAGGAAAAAAATAAACAGACAAGTAATCTGGGAAAACCAAATGTAAGGAACATGTGGCATGAACGACAGCATTGGGGAAAAGGTGTGAGTTCTTTACGTATTTTATTCTCTATTTCATTTAAAGGTGTCAAATCTATCACCCCTTAGACAAGCAATGGCACTTTTCAAAGTAACAGACTCAAGAATTCTCCATCCATTTTAAGCACGCTCAACCTGGCGTCCCTATTTCTGGGCATGTCATTATAGGCGAAACATTTCCAAAAATATATTTAAAAAATGAAAATGGCAGATCTGCAAGCTCACAACGGGTACATCAGCTAGTTTTTGTAGTTGTCGTATACGAAGTTTTTAGGGCTTAACCACTTAAACCCTCTATTAGTGAAACAGAACTGACAGAGTTGCAACTGTACTTCTACACCAAATCTCTTCGGCAAAAATAGAGCTTGTAGATCGGCTATTTTTTCCGAATTCCCCCCCCCCCCCCCAGAATAGGGATGCTGGGGTTCAAGTGGTTAAGTGGTTAGCATCAAACCAGTGGCTGAGCGGTCTCAGAAACCTAATGGGTCCTCAGGCTGTGATGATGGAGGAGAATTTTCTTTGTCTTCAGCTCCAACACAGATGCTTACCATTAGCATAACTTAGCGGGAATGAAGGAGAGGAGAGGAGGTGTAAAATGAGGCCACCAGCAGATCAGAGTCTCATTTAACATTTAACATTTAACAGCACCTAGTAGGTGAAAATGGAATGGAAGGAATTTGACTGCTACCAAAAACTGTATTTTTTATTTTTGTTTTATGAATGGGCCGGATTCATATCTGCCAAATGTAGACTCTGGGTCTGCCAAACCACACTTTTTAGTCAGCCCCAAGGGCTCATTTTGGTAATCAGTTTGTATGTAACTGCTCAATATTGACTAGAAGACGAACGGGCAAAGAAAAAAATAAAATAAAATATAATTAAAACATTCTATAATATTTACCACAATGACTAATAATGCTTAGCAAATTATGTGTACAGTATATGTGACCACACTAACGTTTGCTAAAAGGTTGTTATTGAAGCCTTGCATTTGAAAGATGAGCAGACAAATGACAGAATATTTGTGCTAATAACACAAAGCCATTTGCATTCAAAATAGAGCCAGTAATTGTTTCAACTGCGTATTCTTTTAAACACCCTACCATCTAGGCTAATCAATATGTAGATAATGAGAGCAATCAAGCAGTGATGGGCATGACATTCTGGACTGAAAAAGGAAGTATCTGTTCTAGTTAGGGGCAATGCCTTCGCTATTGATTTGTGTTACTTGGCACCCCATTGACAAAATCTATTGTGACATTTCCATTTCTATTTTAAGATCTGCTTCAGTCTAGGTGAACCTAATATTAATATTGCAGCTGATGTGACGCTAATTCATTACAGATAAAAAATAAACAACCCCTAAAAATGTATGCAAATAATATAACCCATAATCATTTTTTTCTTTTCAATATGTATCGAATACTGTCGATACAGATGCAAGTCTCTTGAAAAACTGTGTAAATGGTTCTTGCATGTATTTAACAAGAATAAATGATTTGTATGTCTTGTATGTATTGGCAATAGATAGAGGCAGATTCTGATTCTGAACTAAGTAACTAAGTAACTATTTTTTGTCAACTTAATAAGCATTTCCAGGCTGTTTAGAATATCACATCTTATGTGCCTGTGAGTAGCACTCCGGCTCGCCAAAGGTCTCTCCTCAGGAAGTGTCTCTTTGACCTCCAATCGATGACCTGGAAAGGTCAGGCCCCCAGCGAGGGCTGCAAACAACCCCTACGCTTTGTCACGCCGGGCCGTGTGGCCCATCCCCCAGGGGCCCGGCTGGGAGTCAGATGGGGTGTTGGCAGATCGACTCCTGCACATAGAGACCTGCACACATGGCAGCTGTCAGTCAGCCATGAGAAAAACTCCCCAAAACATCCGCTTCTCTCAGCTCCCTGGCCCAAAAGTGCTTCCCACAGTCCCCTGGACATGGGCCTGTTTCAATGGGCCTTTCAAGGAAAATATTCACCCTAGCAAGCCAAAACCATGAATCTGAATGTCATTTCAGCTCAACAAATGTCTGTTTGTTTTGTGGTAGGATGGAGTTGACAGATTTCCTTCATCCATTCATAACCTCTGGTTGCTTTGTGTCTTGATTGAGCAAAGAGTAGACCCCAATCCCGTCGGTAACATCGATCAAAAGCGATCCCCTTCGAGCTTAGCCGGTCCTCTGTCATGCATCAGCGGGATTTGATAGAGCAGAGCGCTGCAGAGTAACTTCTCCGCTTTGCACGTCTTTGCGTACACTTGCGGTGAGACGGCAGTTCGCGAGGCAACCTGAGCTCGACTTCATTCTGACTGACTGGGTCTTTATCAGCAGCGCAGCCAATTGGATTAGCGTTGATCATGACTCCAGATGATGGGATGTTAATCAGGACTGATCAGGCACTTTACAGCCACTCAGATGCACCGGGCTCACTGCGGGGGCCATAGGTAGTGATTGTACGCTCCCCTCAGATCAATGAGCCCTCTTGTTGTTGTCTGGAACGTATTGACAGCCAGCTGAAAGCAGATAAAGCATTTAGTAACCCCTAGCTTTATGACTTTCCCCTCAGAAAGAGGCCATACAAATATGATTTGAAGTGAGTTGTTGGGGTGATTGATGACCAGGGATGTCACAGACAGACATGCATGGTGGATGCTCAGTTTTCAATTTTGGATTGATTATTAAGCTGTTCTTCTTTACCATAATTGGAAGACATCTCTTTAATGTAGAGAATTCAGTGGCATGCTGTTATTATGATAGAAGAATCCTTGAAACTGAATGGTGTTTTTTTGTCGTTTGGAGAACACAAGATTCTCCAAACTTGAGCATAGCATTCGTGACAATTATGTAGTATGTGTGATTTTCATTTCTATTCTAAACAGATTTCTCTCAATCTCCCTTCTGTGTCTGGTGTAGTGGCGTTCCACGGACTGCAGCTGAAGATCAAAAGGGAGCCTCATAGCCCGTGTTCAGAGCTGAGCTCTAACTGTAACCAAGAGCGGCCCTTCAGACTCCACTATGGAGAGAAGTGCCTGTACAACATCAGGTGGGAATCTAAAGACGCTGGCAAAAGACTGTTACAGTAGGTCAAAACAAGATGTTGACAGTGTTTAATCCATTAAAACCGGTAAAGAAATAGATTTTTAACCACTTTAAACTTTTAACCATTTTTAAAGCGAACATTTTTAACTCAAATCTTTGCTTCTGGGGGTCCCTGGAACTAGATATTTTGAGATCGGGGTCGGCGGCCAAATACATGTGATTTTGGGGGTCCTTGACATGAAAACATTTGAGCACCACTGATAAAGCAACATACGTTTTTCAGAAATCTATTGGGATTTAGAAGACATTTGTAGAATCGGCCTCAGGTCTTAATGGGTTAAAATAATAACTGGCACCCTCTCTTGTTCACACCAGAATAAAAAAATACAATATAAATAAAAAGCATTTTGAAAGACAGTGACATTTATTGTAGGCTGATAATAGCGCTGTTACAGATGATAACCCTGTATATTTCAGGGATACTGAATGGACAACTCAACATAGCATTGAGTATACATACATTACATACATTTTTAAAATGTACTCTTCAACTGTAGTAAATCAGTCACTATTAATATTCTGTGTCAGAAAAGACCAGTAAAACAGTTTAGTGATGTTCATCCCAAAACCTGCCATTTCTTATTCATACAATTGATAGCATTAATTGTAACATGCAGGCAATTTAAATCCTTGGCTAATTGACTACTTTTGCAGAATGGATCTGTAGTGTTTTAGAGATGTATCTTGAATCATGAAATGAAATGTATGTTAAGTGTAGCATTTTCTAAGTTAACTGAAGATTTATTTGTCACATAATAGGTTTACAAAGTGTTTTTCTTTTTTTTTGGTGCGTGCTCCATCATTTTGTAGAATGAGAAGAGAGAGGACAGAGGTAGAGTGAGAGCAAAGGGAAAGAGATAGAAACTAAATAAAACATACATACATTTATATATATAAATATATACACAGATGTGATCGCTTGCATATTTGAAAATTACTTGTCATTTTTGTGGCAAATTAAATCAAATACACTGTGATAAATGCTTCAAATGAGATATGCCAGACACTGAAGACACATTTTATTTCCAAAGTAAATCCTTGTAAGTAAGTACCACCTTGTAACAATTCACATTCTGTGAATTCCGTTTTCAGAGGGGCCATGGCACTGGAGTGTTGCTTAGTTACACTCAATCTTGAATCGATTTGATTTGTAATACATGACATTTATTCCTTGTGCATGCTTGCGAAATTACCATGTATGCAGAAAGCTGCCATATAACCACCTTTAGTGAGTGGTGAATCATGTATGATTCATTCAGTCACCTGCCGTCACATGCTCAGATGAATAGTATGAAAAGTAGACAAAAGGAGACAAGGTGTCACATTTTCCATGCAGCACTTTCCATCAAATCACCAGAATGTATGTCAGGAGATATGGCGTTGTTGATTAAGTCCTATTTTATTCAGTGAAGCTATCCAAATTCATTTAAACGCCAGTATTTATTTGATATAAAACTTATGTTGTGTATTGTGTAAGGTTATTACAATATTATGATAATTTTATGTATTATTATTATTATTAATAATAATAATTTTTTTTCTTTTTCAATCACTCTGTCGCCCAGTGCCTACGAGCAGAAACAGCCTACAGGAATGAAGTCCTCCAGCCCAGTTACGCCCCCTTGTAGCACCCCTGTGTCCCCACTCCACCATGCGTCCCCTACAGCAGCCCCTACTCCCAAGCCAGATAGGACCTACCCCCACCTGACACCCTCACAGTCTCTCCCTGACAATGCCTACTCCATGGACCACAGGTATGACAACCCACTTCACATTTAGAGAGTTAGCAGTTATGCTCTTATGGGGACTTATAGCGTGGGCAACAGTAGAACGCTGGCATGTGATTATATCTCTATTAAGCTGTATTTGATTTTGCTTAATTTGTGCAAACTTGTACAACTTGTCATATTTAGACCAGACTGTTAACATGAAGAAAAGTTGTATACTAAACAGAATTTGTCTTTACCAATTGGCTAAACATTTTGGCTTAAGATAAACACTAAGACCTATTTACAGAATATTGTTTCACCAGAATGCTGCGGTTTCATATTATATCAACATCAGCTCAAGGTGCAGTGTTGTCGTATAGATTTGTCTTCGCTTCTTCCCGCACGGACGAAAATAATCCGGTTATTCGGTCATTTGTTCAGATTTCGGCGTCAGCTGTCGGAGCCGTGCCACTCGTTCCCCTCCCCACCCTCTATGGCCCGGGAAGGCCGACCCATGTACCACAGACAGATGTCAGAGCCCAACATCCCCTTTCCTCCTCAAGGCTTCAAACAGGAGTACCCCGACCCCCTGTTTGAGCACCCAGCCATGGTGGGTGCCCCGTTGCCTCACACATACCCTCCGTCCATGATGATCAAGCAGGAGCCAAGGGATTTCACCTACGACTCGGGTGAGACAGACATTTACAAGTAAATGCAGAATTGTGTGTGTGTGTGTGTTAGTACCATCTAAACTAGTTGATCATTACTCCTAAATCACTGGAGCTGAAGTTTCCTCTCAAGTAACGAGTGTCTATCTATCGATAAAATGACCCCACCAAAACATTCATAAATAAATAAGATAGAATAAAATAAAATACAGCATTCTTATTTTTCCGTATTCTACCAGAGCGTTATCATTTCAGGAATGGGAGAGAAGGGGGGGTAGCCGATTATTGAGTTTGCCCATTATTAGGACAGAGGGTCTGGTTGGGTCGGGTGTCTGTGCTGGTCTCCATTTCCTGTGGTGCTCTAATAGAGAAGGGGCGGGGGTGGGGGCCTACGCCTGGTCATAATCCAAAATCCGCCCACACACACCTCCCAATTCTCTGTAGTGAGCAAGTGAAGGGACCTAATCCCCAGCCCAGAGCCGCTGGGCCTGGGACTATAGCTGGGGCATGAATGAACCTGCGCTGGTCTGCCATGTTCATTCACAAGATGGACAGACAGGGCCCCGGAGAGGTAGAACTGGGATAGAATCTGTGTGACTAGTCAAGGGGAAAAGCAGCGTCTCCCCAGATACCTCCTATGGCGTTGCTTTCAAGAAAAACACCACGGGCTTTCACTTGGTCTGCCCGCTCTGTTACATGAGCCCTCTTTTTCAAACAGCAGCTCTGCAATTTTCCACCATTGCCGTCACAGAAAAGCCATGCAACTGCAATTTTTGTGTTTTTCTCTTTTTGAACAGAATGTTTACTTGGTCCCCTGTGTGTGTTGAGTGAGTTTTATGAGCTGTGTGCTCTTGAAAGGTGTTATAACAGGCATTGTATATTTTCCTTTTAAAAATAAATGGACATCAAAAGACAAAAATAATTTTCCTGTGCAGATTTGTCCCTGAAATGTTTTAGGATACGTGCTGTCTGTCAACAGCACTGTGTATCACCACACTGTGGTTTAACAGGCAGGAAGTTGAACTGACTACTGACTACAGTTACTGTATATCCCAGATTTAAGCATTAGGCTGAATTTATTAGCAGTCACTGTGGAGCTTGTTGACTGGAGCAGGCCTGTTGGAGAGGATGGGAGGGGAGCTGGTAATTTCATTAGCAGTAATTTCCTCTACAAGCCCATTACTTTGATGAAGTTCAGAGAAATGTTTATGGGCCTAAATGAAGGGCCTCAGTCTGTTTATTGAGCATTCACTTTGTAACCGTTTCGGAGGTTTTGATCGTAAGCCATGCCTGTGATGGCCTTTGTTGTAGAAGGTTCTAACATAAGCAGTGAGTGGAAGTTCAATCGGACAATGGTTTAAAGCAAAATAGTAAATGCAGGATCTCGTTGAAAACTGCAAGCCTTCAGACCACTGAGGATTGTTCGGGCAGACATTTCAATTAAAATGTAACAAGCCAAATATGTTCATGAGATTTCAGAAATGTATTTTGAAAATAAAAAAATATTTTGTTTTGTATGAGATAAAATATAACACCTGCTCTTTTCACAAAATAGACTGATCGGATGAATCCAAATGAAAGTTTCATTTCAATCCACTTCCGTTCTGAAGGGAAATTATCGAGTCAATGGAACATTGATAAATGGAATGTGCAAGGATGGCCATGGATATATAGCAAACTATCATTTTGTAAAGCTCACCTGTCTCTGTAGGAACAAGATGCTCCAGGTAAACAATTGTTAATGAAATGGAAAAAAGATGTCATGCTTAGATCCATATCATATTGATCTGACCACCACATGTCTGTGACGGTCTTTCCTTGAAAACTCATATCATGGAAAAAAACCTCGATCATCCTGACAAGTTTACCCACCCCGTTTTTCATAATAGCACTGTGCTTTATCCAGTCGTAAATCCTCCCGTACGCTTAGACTCTCAAAAGGTGTGTTTAGCGGTGCGCGGTAGCGAGTTGGGCTATGATGATGACTGGGAGCCACCGTGGAAGGCTGCTACCAGTCTAGCGCTGGAGGACACGTTCTTTAATCAGAGCCAGCGGTGCGTTGAGTGAACAGGGTCTGACTGCTCTCAGATAACTCAGATAGTGTTCTTTAATGCTGCCCTCTGGCCCTTTAACACCCTCTCTCCTGTTCCTCCCCTGGCTTTCAGCAGAAGTGCCTAGCTGCCATTCTGTCTACTTGCGGCAAGACAGCTATCTGGCCCACGCTAACAGGACCGAAGGTATACCGCTTCACAACACTTGAGATTGACGTGATTGATGTGGTGTTTCGGGGAGGTGTTTCTATGGCTACTATACAAATTGTTAACCATTTTCCGTACTTTCATTTCATTTCAGGCTGTATGTTTGACAAAGTGGCCAGGCATTTCTACGACGACACCTGTGTGGTTCCTGAGAAGGTGGAAGGTGGGTGTTTCACTTCCCCACCACTCCCAATTTGTACAAGTCTGTTTCAAACAATAATTCAGATCACATCAAGTTAATTTAAAATGCTTTTTTTTTTTTTACAGAACAGTAAATTATTGAAGTTACAGTAATGATTATGTGCCATAATAGACCACACAAATAGAAAATACAAGCACAGTTCAGACAACGGGCGTTAACCACTTAAACCCTGGTGGCCCTACTGTATACTGGGCATTTTCCACATTTTGACAAAAATAGCAGATCTACAAGCTAACAACGTGTCAACCTGGCACGACAGCGAGCGAAGAGATTTGGTGTACAGGGAATATAAGTGGGGGCCAAGGATAGACCCTGGTCAACGAAGTATATAGGGTTTGGTTAACAGAGTGACACGAAGACACTTCTAATAATGACTGTGTGTGTGTGTGTGTGTGTGTGTGTGTGTGTGTGTGTGTGTGTGTGTGTGTGTGTGTGTGTGTGTGTGTGTGTGTGTGTGTGTGTGTGTGTGTGTGTGTGTGTGTGTGTGTGTGTGTGTGTGTGGCCTGAAGGTGACATCAAGCAGGAGTCAGGGCTGTATCGTGAGGGCCCATCGTACCAGCGCAGAGGCTCCCTACAGCTCTGGCAGTTCCTAGTGGCCCTGCTAGACGACCCGTCCAACTCCCATTTTATCGCCTGGACCGGCCGTGGCATGGAGTTCAAACTCATTGAACCAGAGGAGGTGAGAACCTTAACAAGAGCATTGTGGGTACTTAATAAGGCACGTGTGCAGTAAAATAAAACAGCTACTACTCTTGACTCTTTTTTTCTCCTCTTTATTCCTCTACTCTGTCACATGGTAAAAGCATGTCTTCCAGTCAAATCACCCCCTCCGTCAGTCAGCAGCGCAGCCCTGATAAATATTTCAATGAACGTATTCCTAAAAATATAAGCTATGTTGACGGCTGGTCCCTTTGAAATGGAAACAGGGCCGGCTTCTGTGCACCGCCCACATCAGACATACAGCGAGGCTCAGTCACTGCTGCCCACTTCTATGTACCGAGGGAAGACGAGCGTGGGGGGGGGGGGGGGGGGCTACTAGAAGAGTGGTGGTGAGGGGGGTACCTGGCAGGGGTCCATGCTGCCTTAACGGCACTCAGCGGCATGGACCAGCTGCAACAAACAGGGGGGCCCATTCATGCCGTCAGGTGACCGAATGCAGTCGCTTTTTGGGCATGAGCACTGAGGACAACCGTTAGCTCACAGCTTCATGCCTTTCGCCAGCACAGGTGTAGCATGTGAATGAGCATCGTGACATGAAAGGACTGGCAATGCAGTGTAGTGTTCTTGAATAGAATAGAATAGAAACAAATTAGAGCAGTGGTTCTCAAACTTTTTCATGTCAAAGACCCCCAAAATGATATGCATTTGGCTGCAGACCCCCCCATCTGAAAAATATTTTGTGCCAGGGATTTTTCAAAGATAGCAGATCTACAAGCTCGTAGCGCTATGAGCTTGTAGGTCTGCTATTTCTGAATAGCCAAAGTATAAGATATGGTTAAAGTGTTTAAAATGATTGCAACGCTATATTAACACATTTTGTCAGGGGACCCCCTGGTACCCCTCCAAGGACCCCTTGGGGTCCCCCGGACCCCACTTTGAGAACCAATGAACTAGAGGATTGTGGAGGGAAAAACAGCAGAGGGCAAGTACAGGAAACAAAAGATCGAGAGCGAGAGCAATCATCTGCACAAATGGTCAGCATTCATCGCCTTTGTCCAATGTCGCCTGTACAATGTGCATTACATCCACCGATTCATGCCCATTCACACACCGATGGTTGGAGGCAACCATGCCAAGGCACAGCCCGCTCATCGGGAGCAGTTAGGGGTTCCGTTCCGTGTCTTGCTCAAGGACACTTCAGCGTGAAGCCAGGGATGGAATCGAGATACCCGCTCTACCTCCCCCGAGTCACTCCTGAATTAATTGAAATAAAGAGTGGGATTGTTAGGATATGATCTAAGCAGAAGGACAGAGAGAGAGAGAGAGAGAGAGAGAGAGAGAGAGAGAGAGAGAGAGAGAGAGCTACAGGGCTGTGGGTTGGAGTGCGAGGCCGGGTGGTGGGAGGTCTGGCTGACAGGTGCTGTAACATCTGCTGCCTCCTCCGCTGGGCGTGTGACAAGTTCCTAATGAACACATCGCTGATCAGGTCTGCCCCAGTCTGGACGCGACTCTAATTGTTGTTATTAGGAAATATGGATTAGTAGGCTTTGTTTAACCCATTCGATCCGGGAACGCATCTGTGTCATTTTAAGATTTCTTTGGCGAGTGCCGCGCTATGAGCTTGTAGATCAGCTGTTTTTGTGTGCACATTTTTTTAATATTTATTTTTTAAAGCGAACATTTGTTAAATGTTTTGTTCCAGGGACCCCCAGAAGCAAAGATTTGAGTGTGAATGTTCACTTTGAAAATATATATATTCAAAGATTGTTCAAAAAAGAGCAGATCTACAAGCTCATAGCGCGGCAGTCGGTGCCGCACTAAAAAAATCACAGATGTGTTCCCGGTCTTAATGGGTTAACATTTCAACTGTCACAGCTTTCTTGTCAGGAAATTGGGTAAATTGCACATGGCCTCTGACTTACACTCTGTGAAATATGCGCGAAAGATAATGTGGTAAATGCCCTTGACATTCTGCTATTAATGCCCCTTTGTTGTGTGTGTAAATTGTGTGTTTTGTTACAAAGGTGGCACGTCGATGGGGAATGCAGAAAAATCGACCGGCTATGAACTACGACAAGCTCAGTCGTTCGTTACGCTACTACTACGAGAAGGGGATCATGCAAAAGGTAAAACATACAGGAGTAAAGGGCGTGTTGGTCTCCTCTTAAAAGCCATGTTACAACCTGCATTGACGCACAACCCTTGTTTTGATAATAGACAAAATTCCATGGTCTTGACACTTTTTGAGGTTGAACATTTTTTTTTCTTCTCTTTCATAAATCAGCCTTTACAGTGCCCATATGTTTACCTGCCTTTCACACCTCTCTCTCTCTACAGGTGGCGGGGGAGAGATATGTGTACAAGTTTGTATGCGACCCTGAGGCTTTGTTCTCCATGGCGTTCCCTGACAATCAGCGGCCGGTGCTGAAGACGGACATGGAGCGGCAGATCAACGAGGAGGACACGGTGCCGCTGTCGCACTTTGACGAGAGCATGGCCTACGCGCAGGAAGGGGCCTACTGCCAGCCACACCCCTACCACGAGGGCTACGTCTATTAACGTCAGCCCCCCCACCCCCTGCTCACACACCCTGCTTACCTCCTCTCCTCCTCCTCCCCCACCCTCCCTTGCTCCCTACTACACCTGAAACTGTATATTCACAGTCAGTCCGGGGAAAAGACTTTGCAAATCCAAGTGGAGCTCCCCCTTTCTCTCACTCTCTATCTCTCTGTCTGTCTGTCTGTTTGTCTCTCGCTCTCGCTCTCTCTCTCTCACACACACACACACACACATACGTGTGCACGTGCGTGCGCACACACACACACACACACACACACACACACACACACACACACACACACACACACACACACACACACACACACACACACACACACACACACACACACACACCCCCCACACACACACACACAGACACACACACAATCCTCTTCATTCTCTTGTCTCTTTGATGTCCAAGCCGTACAAGCAGGATGATGGAGAGTGCACTTTATGGACAGGAGGACTGGTGCTGTGTGAACCTGCCAGGGCTAGCGATTTGGCTGGATTATTTCAGATTGTTATGTTTGTATCTTAAAAGTGGGATTTGTTTTGTTTTGTTTTGTTTTCCTGATTTCCGTGAGCATGCAGTGCCCTGGTAAGACGGGACTCGGCAGCTTAATGTTCACCTAAGAACAGCTTTGTAGCTAAATGAGACTTTCTCTGAGAAGGAAGTGAAGATCCCCTCAACACATGCCGCAAGCGAAGGATTCTTGATGATCATTTTTGTTCGGTTGTTAAATAATTACACTTGCCCCCCCCCCCCCAATCTCATCATGTATTTTTATATCCATTTGAGTGAATACTACAACGTATTGTAACAACATGCATTTAAGATGTTATGGTGAAATGGCAATTATAGACTTGAAACTGTAATATGATAATGGAAGGGGGGGGGGAGAGAATACAAGCAAGAACTGCCTTGCAGTCAGTTGAAAGTGGCACCTTTATCAGTCCATATACCCTCATCCACAAAGAGCTCTCATCACAATTGTGTTTTTGTAATAACTTAAATGCAGTAAATAGCACTGGACCACTGTACTGTACTGTACTGTACTGTACTGTACTGTACTGTACTGTACTGTACTGTACTGTACTGTACTGTACTGTACTGGGTAAAACCTTATGGGTCAGTAAGACAAGACAGTGACCCTAAATTCACCCGTGACATAATTGTATGGACAAACTACCTGTTCAGCATAACCTGCAGTATATGAATCTAGGATAACTAATAAACATACGGGCACTGTAAAACAATGGACGCATTGAATATACTGTAAACAGCTGTTTACTTAGTATTTTGAAATATATGTATGACAAAGCAGCCTTCATTCATTCGGATGTGTAAAATGAGTAAAATAATAAATATAAATAGATGTGCTCAGCTGAAATCCGATGTATAGAGTAAGTTGCTCTTTGGAAATAAGGCTTGGATGTAAAAAAGAAAAGAAAATGAGAACTGATGTACTATTACAAATGCTTTTGGCATGCCCAAAAAGGAGGATAAAAACACAATGATGGATGCAACCTACATTACGCAGCCGCCTACCTTGCCTTCATCAGGGTGTTAAAATGTATAGATAATTATACTGTATAAGAGGATCCAGCAGCCAATATTATTTTGAAGATTTCAAAGACACAAACAGAAAACTAAATATAAAACATAAAATCGAATATTTTCCCATGATTTGGTCTTTTTCTTCTTTTCATTGTGGGTGTGTTTTTTTTTTTTTTTTACTGGTGAATACATGGTGTAGCTATATTTTGTTATACCATTGCATTGTCACCAATAGGGTCGCTTTTTGGTAAAAGGCATAAGAAATATTTAGAATTTTATAATGTGATAAAGATTCATGTTATAACAAAATAGTGTTCCATTGTATAATCAGGTAAATGAACTTTTGTTGCTGCTTCGAATTGTAAGTGTATTTTGTAGTCTAAAAAAAAGAAAAAACTATGGCAGCTATGGCCTGCTATTCTGGACTCTTTCATTTTTATTTTGTCTTTTTATGTTTCTTTGTTTTGTTTAACTGAGCATTAAAAATGTTGATCTGTCTGACTTTTGTTCCTTACATGTCTGGGATGGGATTGGCAATAGCAAAGATTCTGTAATAAAATAGTTAAAAAAACTTAAATTATTGACACCTCTTAGATAGTCCATCCACTTATATTTTGATTATATGGAAATTGTTTGGCTTTTTTTCTTTTTCTTTTACAATTTGCAGTTTGACAGGTCTTGGGTAGCACTATTGCTTCTTTATAATAGAAAATGCAATTTTGTGGTCATTTCCACAGCCAATCTCCCCACCAGCCGCTTCTTCCTTGAGAGAGAAAAGATGAGTTGTGGGCCATACATTTACAAATTGGGATGGGAAAGCTGTAGTTAAATCAAGCATATGTGCCTGTGTACTGAAGGGCAATAGATTATGGACTCTTGTCAATTTCCAGGTTGGAGAGCTACTCTTAGCCACAAAGCATTTAGCCAAAGTGACACCTAAGGAAAAATCAATTACTAATTTAAGGCAGTATTTTTTCATGTAGGTGAATTGTTTCTGTCTTTTGTTCTCATACCCTTACAAGAATGTCAGTAATGGAAAGAAAACAACAACACTGCCTTAAAGTTATTATTGCCCTGTGTAAAGTGTCACTATAGCTAAAAATCAATGACTAATTTAAGGAAGCATTGTTTAATTGGTTTTACTGATGGAAAAATGAAAACGGATGTGTAAGTAATGAAAAAACACTGCTTGCCTTAATTTGTCAGACAAGGTTACAAGCCAACCCTTTTGCAGTACCCACTACTAGATTTTCTTTTATTGATTGCCTACAGTGCGTGGAATTGCTCCTTAAGTTTTTACATCTGATTGCTTCCCTAAGGCATTTAACATCTAATCCGACATGAGAAATTGAGAATAGCACTAAAACTTTTAATATGATAAATGACGTTTCAAATTTTGGCACCTCTTTCAGACGAAAGTGACACCTAAGGAAAATTAGATGTATAAATCTGTGTGTTAGTCTTTGGGAAATGATTGTGTTTACTGTGTACTATTTCAAGTAAGCAAAAAATGACTACTGTAGCTGAAAAATGTAGTAGTGTGCATAGAAGTGGTTAATCAGCTAACAGCTTCTGTACATATGACATACCAAGGATATGTAGTAAAGATATGTGTACAATTATACCCCAGATTTAAATCACATTTCTCATTTCATAGGCCTATACAGTGAGAAAAAATTGTTTTCATTGGGAGAGACTCAGGTGTCTCTTGTCAGGTGTGAGGGGTTTGGTTGGTGTCTGAGGCTGTGGTTGACTTTGCTGTTCAAATGATCTTCACGGTTACAGACCGGATACAAATGACTGTGGTTTATTCAAACTTTCTCATTGAAATCCCATGCAAAATTCTCTTGTGCTTTAAATATGTGGTGAGCTTTCATGTCATCAGAGAAATTGGAGGACTTGCTAACATGCAAGACTATTATGCTATTTCATCCTCATACATTACAGAAAGGGAGGTTATCAGTTTCAAACTTACAAGGCCCTTGTGCATCAAAGCTGAAAATCGCCATGCAAATCCTATTATCTGGCCTCTGTTCAATGATTCCCAGCCTCAGCTATAAGAACTCTCTCCTTTTATGGTCTTTCCCCTTTACATCCTGTGCCACTTGCCAAACCCCTCCTGTTCCCTGTGCTCCTGGCCAGGCTAATATTCTGGGTATCTGAACTGTGATCGTGGTCCTCCCCCACTGTAACAAACAGATGGCCGTTCGATCTTGAGTCATCACAAACCCATTACGAGAGTGACTCGTCCTCACCCGGGCCGCCTTGATTCGTGCCCGATGGTCCTCGCCACTGTTTGCTGAGGCTCTTAAGCTGTCCTCGGGCCTTGTGACACAGTGTTTGCTCAGGTTAAATGGCTTATGTTGCCCATGGAGCCCCCAGATTGGTAGTGACACTGTGGTATTTGACAAGTGAAATGACACCATGCGGTCCCCGCCGCAGTAAATGTGTTTGGCTGTTTGAAACAAGTTGGCTTTTAATGTAGTGTGTTTACACACCAAAAAGCCCTGAGTGTGTTTCTATCTGTGTTGCCAGGGTCTATCAGTGGCCGGACCAGCGAGCATAAATCATTCAGGGGTAATCCAGAGGAACAACAGTGGCTCTAAGAGGAAAAAGCTGGGAAATAATGAAGGCTCTATAATGGAGGGCCTATTACAGCTGCTAAGACAGTCTCTGTAAATGGCTTTATTGTCTATGGGGCTCAATTTTAGCCCTACACTTGACTAGTCAACTGGCACAAATTCTGATCTGCACAAAATGACGCACCGAAGTGTGTTTCTTTGGAACACAATTTTTTTGTATGTTCACCATTTTAAACAAACCAAGACCTGTTGCTTTGTAATGACAAACAACGCTTTGTTCATTGTAATGAAAACTGAGGTGACCTGTGTTGTGAGACACATCAGCTTATTCTTTGGGACGCTTGGATCATCTGCTCTAAACTATACAGACTACCACACGTTGTGTGGTAGTCGTAGTATCATGCATGCAACGGTCGGCAGTAGCCACTCTAGTGTGGGGATCAAAGGTCCTGGATAAGCTGAAAAAAAGGCAGTGTGTTCTAATTTAGAAAGCTGCTGTTTCAGGGGTTGCAGGCAATGCCACTGGTCTACACTCATTACCCTGCCCTCTTGTTGATCATCATTCTGCCCTGCTCCAGAGCAGATGAAACACAAGGAGCAGAGAGCAACCCACCCAACCCAACACAACACAGAGTCTATGACAGTAATAAATAGCCTCCCGATCC
The DNA here is from genome assembly GCF_963280865.1 of Gymnoscopelus braueri. Classification (NCBI taxonomy): domain Eukaryota; kingdom Metazoa; phylum Chordata; class Actinopteri; order Myctophiformes; family Myctophidae; genus Gymnoscopelus; species Gymnoscopelus braueri. Next base: position 27,985,354 of record NC_137605.1, read on the forward strand.
AGGTTTAGAAAGCTGTGAAATTGGATATTGAGATGCTCTCTGGAGCTCCCGGTTGGGAGTAGTTTCAGACTAGACAGTGGGAATAGTCTAATCCGATCATTGGGAATGTAAGATGGCGGTAATCAGCTGACGGTCCTCTATATCCTCTGGGCCCGCTGGGTATTGGCTATTGGCGGTGTGGAATTAAATTTTGAATCAGGATTTATCAAGCTTGTTGTTTGAGTCAAAACAAATCTTTGCTTCTTTAGTTTGTTGAGGAAGCCATGTTATGTTAATGGTGTTGTGAAAGTGTCAACCATCCTATTAGGCACACGCACGCACACAAGCACACACACATGCACGCACGTACACACATGACAGACCACACTCATATTCACCCCATGGCACGCTACATTGCTGGCCAACGTGTGTGGCTGTAGAGCCATTGCATATGCCCAAACCCCAACAGCCACAGCGATCCCGTCTCTCCTCCTCTGGGCGTCACACCATCAGGCTGGCACGCCACGCGTCTCTTCACCTTCCACAATGTCGTTTGATCTCTTGCTATGCTGTCAACGCTGTGGATCAGCCTCACAACAGAACTTCAAGCCACAACCACCCAGTGAGGTGGCCAACCATCTGTCGCCAAGCCCAGAGACCTCAGCGGCAAAGGGCTCAACCTTCCCTCCCTGTTTCTCCCATGTCGCACCCCACCCCCACCATTAGCTTTGCAACTGTACCTCCAAGAGGGCCCCTAACAGGCACAAAACGGACTGCTGTTTATCCTGCTTATTTCCTCAAATGACTTCTCTTTAGTGCATACATAATTCATTTGTTGAGTCACTTAGCATGTCTGCCAAACACCCTAATACATACAGTCACTTTTGCATAGTCTTCAGGTGTGTAAAGTTGATCGCAGGTGCTGTAAACCTGATCAAGCGATTAAAAAGAAATGTTTCAGTGGCGTAAAATGGACAAAAGATTAGTCTGGATTTACAGAATCATGTAATAGGATTTAAATAGGGAGTGAGGTCCTAGCAGAGCTTTGGAAAGTATACTAATGTAGTCAGATGAAGACAGATACAAGGGTAAATTTAGACTACCTCACATTCATAATACCTAATGCTCTTTAAATATGCTTAAGAGGAGAACTAGAAATAGGCTGAGAATTAATTATTTCCAGTAGATTTCTTGCCTTAGTTTCCACAGGCGTATTAATTCTCTGTAGGACCACATGGCAGCCATGTCAAATCTACTGAATAATGCACTTATTACGATACACCTTAATTTCTTTAAGACCAGAATTCATGGGATATTCACCTCTGAGATTGAATGCAGGTGTTAATGTTTTAGTCATATCTTTGTTAAAGTTATTCTTTTTCACAAAGGTTTAACATTAAAGACTAATGTTAATAAAGCTGGACCAAACAGGGTTCTAATAGATGTCCATATACTGTAGTCTACAGCAGTAAGGAGAACCATTTGGTTGTATACGGTATACCAATTCTTGAAATTGTACTGTACACGTCTATGAAGTAAAACAAGGAAATAGCTGTCCTTATTTAAGTATTTAAATAATGCCAAAAAATAAACCTGTGCATGTGGACTGGAGACATATTTAGAGATGTATCTCAAAACACGTCATAAATAGGAGTGACAAAGATATCTCAGAATTGCACAAAACCTGCAAAACACACGAGACAAGTACACCCTTCTTGTTAACCACGTGGGGAACAAAGGCGTAGTGTGATAGCACAAATGGCACACTTCCAGAACCCTCCGCAAACCACATGATGTAAAACCATGTAAACGCAGTACATTTCAAGTCTCGCAAGCATAGAAACAAAGCCCACATGAGCGAGGTAGGGGCACAGAGTTGACCATTACAGAACCATTCATGTGAGGATAAATTGTGCTCTGGACCCCCGTTGTCTTGTTTTGGCAACAGAGGGCAGGGGGATTGAGTGCTGATCCAGGACAATATGTTTTTTCAAATGCCCCTCAGCCAATATTTATTTAGCTACAAGCTGGCATGTCTGAAGCGTTCTGCACAGCCAAGAGTTCCATGGAACCATGATTTTCTACACATTTCAAACATCAGGCTTGAATAAGCTATGATCTTCACCCAGTCAAATATATTAATAATAAGTCATTTGTGTTTCTGTTTTAACATCACAATGCATGGTATATTAACACAAGACCTACTCCACGTGAGATTAAAAAATATATATATATATTTTGTGCAACTGAACAGACAGAATAAATAACTTAGCTAAACAAACAAACAAAAGTTTAGCTACTCAATCTGGAACATAATGAGGAAGGCCAGTTGTGTAATGTAGTACAAAAATAATGTCAGGCGATGACAACAGATTGCAAATAATGACTAACTAAGATTAAGATTAAGCTTTTCCCTCCATCTTTGTGGTAGAAGGACAATGTTGAGTGAGAGAGAGAACGGATGTGCTATAGAAGGAGAGAGCTCTTTATTTATTTCTTTTTAGCTTTTAAAACAGATGGTTCCTTATGTGCCGAGCGGAAGTGTCTGTTAACTCAGTTGGCTCGCTATTGGTGGCTGCTGGCCAATGACAACAACGGGATCGGGGAGTGCGAGCAACAGTGCAGTTTGCTTTCTTCAGATGCTCTGCGAACAGAAGGATGGCAGCCTGCAGATACTGTTGCATGGCCACCCATGCCAGGCAGTGCCAGCACCAGCCTCATAGCCCAGGCAACCACTTCACTCCTGTAAGGCCGAGCATGGGACAAGCAGCATCAATGAAAGCAGTCATGATCACCACTCACTAGTGGTGGAAGAAGTACTCAGATTTGCTTTACTCAAAGCTGCACTATGTAACTTTCCTCTTCTACCCCGGATTTGAACCCGGTTTCCTGCGCAAGTGCTGGCATTTTTACTATCGAGATAATAAAGCCTGCCTGCTTGCTCAGGGGAGAAATTGAATTTTGACCTTCAGGTCAGCATTCGTGTCAGATCCTGTGTCTAGGTGAGACATGACCTTTGACACGATCTAAATGTCTCAATAGAAGAGCAGGGAGACAAAATACAACCACCCCAATTGTATACGTTTTATTGTATTAACATACTCTACCATACAGATTGGACAAGATTACATTTAACTCATTAAAATAAAGTTACATAGTTCCGCTTTAAGTAAAGGTAGCAATATTAAAAAGTAACAACATTTTACATTTTAAAGTAAAAGACCTGTATTAATTTGTTTTCAGTAAAAGTACGTATTGGCATCAAAATAAACTTACAGTACCAATGTAAAACTAGGCTAATACAAACACATCAGCGAATCCTAGGCAAATACATTTTTAACAAGACTGGTCTCCCAAATGAACTTTGCGTGTCACAATTTGTTGAACTCTACAGCTTTTTGCGTGTCATATCCATTGGCGGAAATGAGGATCTGCTAATAATATCTTAATACAACGTTTTTGTTGATTGTTCAGGTCCCAAACCAGAAATGTTTTCAAAAAAGTCATAAAGCCACCTCCCAGTTCTTAGGCAAACAATATTTTACACATAATTAATATATTTTGCTTCTTTTTCTTTTCTAATAGTTAGGATAGAATTTTAGAAACATTTCACTATTTATGCACTCCGTATAATTTATGTATTCACACAAAGAGGTCTAAGGCGCAACATATATGAAGTTTGAGAATAAAGAATAAAGGAAAAAAATCAAAAGAAACAGAATGTCTTCCTTCCTCTCCTTCCCAATCCATATAGTTGCATTTGTGGTGCATCAGTCTCAGCATGCAGTATACAGTTACCAACCTATATTTCCAGTTGTATTCGCACCTCGCAATGCTGTGCGCAAAGTGAAAATTAAAGGCAGAAGGCTTGTGTGACTGGATTAATTAGACGGAGGCCAAGTGAAGTCACACTCCTCGTGGCAAACACACTACAACCCTCAATTACTCACAGTGAACAAAGCAATTAAAAGCTCTGGCCTACAGAGTTACCTGGGACTGTGCTCTGTCTGCTGCCCTAGCCCCCCAGGGGCCCAAGAAGCTCCACTAGCCAGGATCACAGGTAAGTAATTACAATTGATCAGCTGGCCTTAGAGCATGTCGACATTGTTATTTTGACCAGGCTCTATTCTAGTGTCCATTTCATCGGTTGGCTGTATTGGTTTTCTTTTTAAATTGAGGGTCTTATCATAAGAGAAAGAGAATTCAATTACTGTATATTTTTGGTCTATTTGTTGAATTGTGCAGTGTCTGTAGCTGTTTATGCAGGAATCATTTGAATACAAAGGGATTTGTTTTATACGTGTAATGTCATGGGGTGGTTTTTAAGGGTCCTCATTTATTATGAGATGAGAGTACATTTTGTCAACACTTAAGGTGCTGTAAGTGATATATTTTGGTTAAAAAAAACATATTTTGTAAAGTTAAAGCTCTTTATTCTAATACAGGGTCCCCACACATTTTTAGCAATGAATTTCCAAAACTTTTCCAAAACTTTTCCAGAATATTTAGCCCAATTTCCAGGCCTATATAACAATCATTCAGCGCAATAATGTGTCTCTTACTCCTATGTAGAATGCCCAAAGATAGGCAGTGTAGCAAAAATAAAGCATAGAATATAGAATAGTACAATTTCATTCAAAATTTCGTGCAAAATTAGGGCATAGCTCACTGGAAGACTCATTATGGCATCCGTATGACTTATTTTATTTAAATAATATATGCCATCCCACAGCCCGTTCGGCGAAAAACTACTTATGTTACATATTTCGTGTAATGTTATACATGTTTATGAAAATGTTTTGTATTAACAAAATCAATAGCCAAAAACAATGCATATCCAAATATTTTTCCAGGACCCTTGATAAATTCCAGGACCTTTGATCAATTCCCAAACTTTTCCAGTACTGGATTTCTTTTTTTTCAATTTCAAAATATTTCCAGGAATTTCATGACCGTGGGGACCCTGCTAATAGTAATCATTGAGTGTTTGTTCAGTAAAAGGGGTCTCACCATCTCTCCAGCGCAGAAACAGAAAATACATTTTCAGGTGTGCTGCCAATTTCATCCAATCAGGAGAGACAAACCATTTAACAGCTTCAATTTTATAGTGTTCCAGTTTCAATTTTGTCAGCTATTTTTTTTGTACTTGTTTATCCTGTACGCTATAGGCAGTTCTCTCTCCTGATTGGATGACATTGGTATCTCAACCTGTCAATCATCTTCATGTCTTGTTTCTTTTTTTCTACAATACTGTATGATATATTCAGTGACATGTTAACATCCTGCATGTACACGACATATCTGTTGTTTCTGTGTTCTCAAATCACAGTTTTAGAATTAGCACATAAACAAATGCAAGCGAAGCAGATTCTGGTAATACATATTATACAAGACAGAGACCTCATAATGACGATGATGTCAGTCTTGCCCAAATATGGAGAGAGATTGTGTTGTTGTAGGTACAAAAGCTCATACAAAGCCACAATAATAATAAAGTTGCATACACTTATCTTTTTTATTTATATCTGGCATGATGACATAGTATGTCATCAAATGTCATCAATAGCCTAGCCTACTAGGGAACAATGAAAGTCAGGAACAAATACACGTTGGGAATACATCGCCACCTGTTTATGCAATACCATTGTACAATATAATGCAATAACCACTCTCCGTCGGGTCCTGTCAGAGTACCCGTTGTACGCGTCTACCGTCTATCTGTCTGTTACCCTTTTATGCCCATATATGGATATTTATATGTGTCTGTCTGTGTCCCTTTAATGCGCATATGGGGTATACTGTAAGTGTGAGCCGGTGGAAAATGAGATGGTTTGATTTTGTGTTGTATTTTCCGTGGTTTGTTTGTATTATTTGTGTATGTTTTTGAGTGAGATTGTTTTCCTTAATGATTACTGCTTTGACTTTATTTCTATTTGAGTTATTTGCATGATTTTGTTCACATTGTTTTCTTTCCACTGACTGACATCACGCCCAAGTTGAGTGAAGATCTGCACCTGGGCAAACGGAAGGCACCTGGGTGTGGGCGTGGTGGCAGCCTGATTAAGAGGCCTATATAGGGAGGCTGACAGGGACAGTAACAGGAGTGATGATGTCAGGATGTGTGGGCAGAGAGCTAATTGTGAGAGAACGATGCAAGGCAGGGATACAGTACATACCCCACACATTTGTGCAATACTCCTTTACCTGATGTAGTCGTTATCTGTCGTGTTGGAGTCTCAGGCTTATCTCATCATTCTCATCACATTTTCTCACACGCCACCACTTATATTGGCGAAGCAGGACAAACGTGACGCAAAGCTCAGCCAGTCAGTGAAACCAATGGGTCGGGTTAGCCAATCAGGGAAGCCAAATTGCCACTCAGAGTTTGAGGTCGAAATGCAAACAGACAGAATTAATAGAATTAATATTAATAGATAAATAGATTTCTGGACAACTGCCAACCTGACCGACTTTCCACTCAGCAGCACACTCCCTCAGGTCCTGGGTAATACACACGCCAAGTTTGAAGTCAATCGGTCAGATGTTTCTCGAAATATTCGGGAGACACACGAACAGCCTAAATGCTAAATGGCGGAAAATGTTGTTAGGCAAAAATCGGAGGTATATCATTAGTGAAAGTGCACTAACCCTAACCATGATACTGACCATGATACTGACCATGATACTGACATGATACTGACCATGATACTGACCATGATACTGACATGATACTGACATTATATTAACCATGATACTGACATAATACTGTCACAGCCCTGTCACAGGAATGTCAGGCCCTGACACAGGGATGTCAGGCCATGTCACATCCCTGTGACAGGGCTGGTAACATGTTACCATGTTAAAATGGTATAATTGAACCACCTGCTACATTAAGAATGTAAGTGGAAGGAATGAGGGATATTTAGCCAGAATACAGCAACCTAGGATGCTACTAGGAGCTACCGTGATGGCAACAGCAAGCAAACAAAAGAGCCAGCTTCCTGCTAGACACAGGTGCCTCATGGGTAATGTAGGAAATCACCCATCCGTTCTTAGTTATGTAAATGTTTACTCTGTTGTACACTGAGGATTTTGGCTCTATTTCACAGTCCATTTGTACTGTGTGGAATGGTTTTCCAGGTAGTAGATAGGGTTCTGGAATTCCACTTTAATAAAGTACCTACCTACCTACCTGACAGAAGCCAGGACCAACTGATAAAGATGGCAATGACAATATTTGTACTTATACCATGCTTATACCATACAACCCAAGATTCAACCAAAGTTATACAGAACTACAAGTAAAAAAATATTTTCCGTCATATTCATATAAGCATATGACTGATATGAGGTAGTATTCCAGATTTTAAAAATTACATTTTAGGCACTTGCGGTGCCACTATTTTCATTAGTATTACCTTGAGCTTCCACAAAAACAAAAAGCACATGTGAAACGAATGCAGAACAGTAGTCTGTTATTCAGAAATAAGAGAGTGCAGAATGCCTTATTTGACTGATATGAAGTAGTCAATACTAATGAATGGAAAATAATAGAGGGCCTAGACTTGACCCCTTGTGGGACACTATATTTACAGGCGGTGTAAAGAAAGAGGTATACACAGTCTCACAGGATTTAAACAAATTAAGGGCTATGACTGAGTCTCACACGCTGAAATATAAATAAAGGTCTCTGCTGAGTTAAATCATGTGTTAATAGCAAGGAGAATCAAATCAGAGCAGTCAACTTCATCAATGCAAGAAAAATAAGTTCATTGATAGACTTCTTTAAACCTGAACTGTGCCTTGAAGAAAGATCCCAAGAATATTCATAGTTATTTAAGCGTAAATAATGTCCAGGTCAGCTGTAACTTGATATGCCTCCCATAAATCACAAATAACCTTTGGTAGAGGTTTGGGTTGAGTAGTTACCTGTAACTCCAAATATTGGCAATATCTTCAATAGTTACTCTGTATATAACACATGCATATTGAAACAGGTCTCAAAGTTAACATTTTATCACACAAAAAAACTTAATTAAAGTGGATTCTACCTATAACATTACAAAACCTGGTTCAGCATTTTTAGGAAATAAAAATGTCCAACTTTGTGTTGATTTTACTGGAAGAATTAGGAAGAAGATAGAGAAGAAGTATACTTAACTGACTATAGACTACAATGACTGCAATGATTTTAAACGTGTTTGTTTATAACTGTGTGTAAAGCTCACCTGTCTCCTACAGTACTGGCAATCTAATCATGTTGATTAGGAGGGTGCTAGCTCTGGTCCATAGCCTAGACAGTGGAGTTCCTCTTTTTGGCCAAAATGTAAAATAATCCACCGGACGGAGACACTACTTCTTTGTTTTTTTAATCTTCGACCGCGCCATCACGGTGCCAACTCACTACTGCCACACAGGTCAGAGGACCGCATTACACAATGAGATAACGTCTCATTGGGTGTTATTCGGCTCTGCAACGCTAGTGTCGCTGTTTCGCAAAAACATCTCTGAACCAGGAAGTGTCTTTCCGTCCGGTGGATTATTTTACATTTTGGCCAAAAAGTGTGGGGGGGAGGCTCAGAGTGCTCCCACTTAGTAGAGTTGGCTTTCAACTCCATAAAACCGTCTTTGTTTTGGTGAGTAGCGAAAGTGTATTTCTTATTTTTACTCCCGACGACAGGTTATGTAGCCTGTGGTGCGGTCGTTTGGCCAGGAATTGGCGCCCGAAAATGTATGTGAATTTGTTTGAAAATAAATTATGTAGATTACTCATGGGCCTGAGTTTGCTTTATGTGAGTTAATGGATTACCGATTACTGATTATGTCTCGGTAGAATCCACCTGCTACAAAAAAGGAGGTAGGAAGTACTGTGAAGGAGTTTAGCTCAGTTGTGTTGGGTAGGTAACTGCAAACATTCAGGAGAGATTGGAGCGGGCCAGGGTCTTGGTTAAGGTGTAGCCCTGAAACATGACAGTCATGGTGCCGAGTCCCCCTGGTCTAAAGTTGTGTTCGATTTTTTCACATTGCCATCTCTCACATAAACATAAACGTTCAGATTTCAAATATAAAGTGCTTACCACCGAGCCACGGATGTTACAAGGCGACGCGAACCGCGATAAGTACCCGTATCTCCCGTATTGTTCAATAAAAAGCATTTTAGTCCGATCGCCGGCCATTTTCTCCAAATGTTCTCTGATGCTTCCAACCATGCGACACTAATGGTTGGGAGGTGTATTGCACTCTGATACATTACAAAAAGAAAAAGAAAATGGCCGGCGATGGGATTAAAATGCTTTTTATTGAACAATACGGGAGATACGAGTACTTATCGCGGTTCGCGTTGCCTTGTAACATCCGTGGCTCGGTGGTAAGCACTTTATATTTGAAATCTGAACGTTTATGTTTATGTGAGAGATGGCAATGTGAAAAAATCGAACACAACTTTAGACCAGGGGGACTCGGCACCATGACGCTTGTATACAAGCGTCATGTGATTGTGAACCATGGCTAGGTTAAGGTGTAGCCTGCTCAGAGTGCTAACTAAATTTGTTTTATTTTTGTCCGCATGTGTTATTTGTTTCAATCTTTATTTTTGTAAAGTCTTTATTTACGTAAGTCTGCCCAGGACCAGCACTGTAAATATTCCTGCAAGAGACCTTTGGAGAAAAAAAACAAAAAATTGCATTTGTAGATTCTATCTGTGGAGCCTTAATTGACCATCTGGCCAACTCTTATAGTAACTACTCAAGATCTTGTCAATATTTGGAGTTACATCATGGCAGGGTAACTGCACCCAAACATCTACCAGAGTTTAATTGCGCTTTAAGGTTAGGTTTAAGATTAGTGTTTGGAGTTGGCGAAAGGGCCCGCTCTGTGTGGAGTTTGCATGTTCTCCCCGTGTCTCTCAGGGTAGTTAATAATACATGTAATCCTGGTCACTATAACCCCTCCCCCATGACAGCCGGGGCGCCTGATGGAGGGGAAGGGAACTGGTTGGAATAACGTGTTCCTTCCACGCGCTACGTCCAACCAGGGAAACTCCCCCCTGTCAGGTGACAAGAAGGTCAGTTGGCTCTCATGCATTGAAGGAGGCATGAGCTCGGCCCTGGCCTCCCTAGGCTGGTAGTGCCCAGGATCACTTAGAAAATTGGCACCGGGTGAAAAAATAAGGGTTACAAAATCGTGGGATAAAAATGTAAGTAAAAAAAAAAAAAGATTAGTGTTTCATATCACAAACTACTTGTGTTTCTGGTTGCCATGATATGTGATAGTGTCTATGGCTGAACCAAGCTTGCTGACAATGCAACACTCGACTACTGTTCAATATAGTAATGTTATATGCAATTTGCTTTCTTGTTAACTATATAGGCTAGTATTGTTCAATACATTCATATATCCCCTTCTCCACGCGCACACACACACACGCACACGCACACGCACACGCACACACACACACACACACACATGGATGCCTGCAACGCACAGTACTCTTTTATTAACTGTGAGGCTATCCTTCAATGGATTAATTGACACACACATGTACAGCAAAGCACACACATATGTTCTCTCTCTCCCTCAAACACACACACACACACACACACACACACACACACACACACACACACACACACACACACACACACACACACACACACACACACACACACACACACACACACACACACACACACACACACACACACACACTTCTTCCCCCCTCCCTGTGACCATAGCAGTGACCCTGGGGCAGGGTACACCCTGTTACCACCCTGCTACCGCCCAGCTCAGCCCCCAGACACTTGATTGATTTAGATTGATCTCCCTGTGGTCGTCCCATCACCACTCCAGTGCCAGGTTTAGTTCCGAGCCAGGCCCAGTCACAACCGGATGGCATTGATGATGTTTACTGTATCTGACTCTTTGACAGAGCTGTTCTCTCAGGTTGCCTTACCTCCTCTTTTTTCTCTCACTTTCTCATTTGTTTTCTTATTGGCCCTCCCCCCATTTTTCTCTCACTTTTACTCATCGACCCCCCCCCCTCTCTCTCTCTCTCTCTCTCTCTCTCTCTCTCCCCTACTTTCTCTCTTTCTAACTCTCTCTCTCTCTCTCTGCACACGCGCTTCCCTACTTTCTCCATATCCTACAGCTATTTTTAGCTGGGAGCTGTATGCAGTGACTGCCTCACCCTCATAAACAAAAACCCTGTAGGGAACAATGATTAGAATACATGATTTTGCCTCTAAGCAGTGATTTTCTCTTCTAGAAGTCCAGCCAAATATGCCAGGTTTTGTTATTGCAGGTCCTTGGAGCCGTTTCAAGGTTTGACATGATGTTCAAGCACCATGGCTGTCATTTAAGGTTCTGATAACCTGACAGTGTAAGTAAAAAAATTAAATAACAACGTAATTTGACATTATAAGGGACATTAAGTGGGACTGCTATACTTTGTAATAATTAGCAAAATCCCTCAATATCCTGAAGTGGTCTTGAATTATTGCCACAACACAGCCACTAATCAGTGTTTTTTTCTAAAACGTGAAAAACATAAAACTACGCACAATGCTAGCATCCAAACGTTTTTGAAAATAGTTCATCTACAAGCCGACAACGCGATGCGATGATTTATTTATTTTGTATTTATTTATTATTTATATGAAAACAGGGTTTACGTGCTTATAGTAAACAGGGTTAGATGATGTTCAAGTCCACTGCAAGTTGAGGATGCAGCAAAAAGGAGTGTGATGAGATGTTTCTCAGGTACAATATGTGCAGTGTGGCTTTTGTATGGTTTAAAGGGATATAGTGCATGACTGATATTTGCTCATTAAAGTTTTTTTGAGCACGTCTAATTATCTTTGAGTAAGGTTAACCACTTTCACCCTGACGTCCCACATTTTTCATTTTTTTTCTAAATTTGTCACAATTTTTCTAAATGTTAAAGAAATAGCAGATCTTGAAGCCCACGACGCACCACAATGCGACGCGTTGTGAGCTTGTACATCAGATGATGGATAATATAGGGCATAGCCTAACTGGTTAAAAAAAAATTACTCTGACCCTTATCCTGTGATTCGTCAACTCATTAATCAGGGATTAGAAATTAATTCCTTGAATATCACATTGACTCAGAGGGAATCTTGTGCTCCTGCGTCTGTTCTGGTACTGTGTACGTTGCTAACAAAATAAAGTCCCTTTGGAAAAACAGGCCCAACTTCAGCAATACTTGGCTTAATTCTCATTGAAGCTGCAAATTGACATGCCTCCCTTAATATCTTGACGTATTATTAAGATTTAATGGCGGAATTATGATCATTAAAACAACATGACTGATACAGAGGGAAGATGATGAGCTATTCATTTAACCTCTTCTTCCTGTAATAATATTGAGACAGACAGTCTGCCACTTATTAGATCATAATTAGCTGGTGCAATCTGTACGGAATCCGAGGAAATGACGCCAAGTTAGCAGCGCAACAGAGCTCACTCTCCGTTTGTGTCTGTGATGCACGACAGCCTTGATGTTTGCAAAACAGCCTCTTTCAGTTGGGCTGAATGTTTGAAGCTATCAGAGCAACATACACTTTTTGGCACTGTCAGTGTGATGGTGGATGTAATGAAGTGTATGGTATATTAGAAGATTCTTATATTCGTCTTATATTATGAGTCCAGCTTTTGTGCCAATTTGAATTGGAAGGAATACAATCCATGTGGGATTGGACCAGATGGTACTGTAGCTAACCAAAACATAACAAGCCCAGTGTTTTATTGTGATTGTGTTGCCACCCAGACATCATGTGTTGTTTTGGTAGTCATACTGTAGCGTGTGTGTGCTGTCAGTGTTTTTCTCCTGTCTTGACTCGAAGCAAGAGGTCAAGTGGGGGTTGGAGCGGCTTGCAGGCTCAGAGCCCACTTCTTTGTCCCATCTCTCTCTATCTCTGTCCGTCTGTCCGTCTGTCTGTGTGTCTCTCTCTATCTCTCTCTCTGTGTGTGTGCGTGTCTCTCTCTCTCTCTCTCTCCCCGTACACACCAAGCTCTGTGCATGACTGACCGTTCATGCATGACTGGCTAACTCACTCTGGCCCTTTGATTTCCATACACTGTGTGTGTGTGTGTGTGTGTGTGTGTGTGTGTGTGTGTGTGTGTGTGTGTGTGTGTGTGTGTGTGTGTGTGTGTGTGTGTGTGTGTGTGTGTGTGTGTGTGTGTGTGTGTGTGTGTGTGTGTGTGTGTGTGTGTGTGTGTGTGTGTGTGTGTGTGTGTGCGTGCACTCGTGCGTGTGTCTACATCAACTGTGCAAGTTTAGCATTGAGAAATGCAGCCTCAGCTCTTTCCACTCACACACACAAGAGAGAAAAAGAGAATATTACACTATGGACGCCCTCGTCCCCCCTTTCCTTTCTCCAGGCATTTCTCCAGGTAGCATTCACCAAAGCCGCCCTATTAATAAGCAACATATTTGATTTTCAATGTGAAATGTATTGTCTCAGGCTCTAAAACGGCATGATACCTGCAGCAGAGACATGAGATGTACAGTTGGGGCTGAATTATTCAGGGAAGTCGGGAGTGTGGGAGAGGTGTCACACCACCCTGGGGTGCTCAACATGCCTTGGGTGGGTGAGAACGTGGAGTTGAGAATGTGGAGCACACCAACACATAAGCCCCAGGCGAGCAGCGAGCTGAGCATGCCAAGTCTTGCAATTAGATTTCATTTTCCTTGTCACAACATGAATTGAGGAGATTTATAACCTATGTGTGCCGGCTGCACACAATTGTTAGGAAATATGGAATTGTTTCTTTAAACAAAAAGCAAAAAGAAAAGTGAAGCAATGAGAAACCATTGTAAAGTCTGTGAGTGATTTTAATAGTTTAATTCCAAAACGTTATGTCTGTGTTGGGGAAAACCTTTTTTTTTTTTACAATAATCTTCTTAAAAGTATATATTTTTTTGCTGGATATTTGCATTTTGGAATGATGGTCTTCACTTTTATCCAAACGCCCAACCTCTGTGTACTCTGTGACACTGTGATGCAGTAAAGTTCTCAGAGCTGAGAGCCTGCCATATGACTTCAGCCGGAGCACGTTGATAGGTCAGAAAGTTCAGAACCTGTTGGCAGATACAACAATAACATCAGATGGAGCCTGCTGCTTGGCCCATTGCTGCCCTTGGTTGGGTGTCATTGTCAGGGAGCGGTGAGCGGGGGTTGACTGTGTCCTGTGCTGATTACGGTACTGATGGGCCTCCGTTTGTCACTGCTCTTGCTAGCTCCAGCACTGAGCAGCAGGGATCCCTGATTACTTAATTGCTTGTAAGAGCTCATTAAAGCTTCCTATCCATCATAACTCGTATGGCGAGTATCAGTTTGAGAGAGAGAGAGAGGGGGGGGGATCGAGGGAAGGAGGGAGGGAGGGAGAAAGCGAGAAAGAGAGAGAGACAGAGAGACAGAAAGAGAGAGAAGGGAACTGAAAAAGATGCCAAGAACTTTGATGATGAGCAATTTGTGATGGAACACCTCTAGATTGTGATAGTTTGATTTCTTTGTTAAATAAGATGAAAACCACTGATGCTTCTTCTGTCTAAACAAATGACCATTTTTCTTTTATTTCTTGCATCAATCGTCAAAAATGAAATAAAATACGACGTAAAATGGATTGTTCTTACAGCCAGGAATTCTTGAAAACACGTTAATACCAGAGACCATATTTTCATTCACCGTGTTCTTTTCTCTATTCTCTCTCTCTCTCTCTTAGGGTTACTGTACTTGACAAGTTCAGGTTTTCTTCTCCAATGATAAAGCTGGATCACAGCAACAGCCTCCAGATCTTGTAAATATTTCTTTTTTACTACCTCAAGTATGATATCCATAACAATGGTAATTTAAATGATTTTACTGATGATAGTCTTGATGACAGTTGACATGAGCCATTGTTTCCATGCCTGGAAACAAAGACAAAAAAAAATTAAGATTAAAAAAACATTTGGATTCCATAGCAGTGAAGAGCTTTAGAACATATTCAACAATCTTACCAGGTGCAAGATTAGAATTGGATGCTGTTCGTATTAATTGGTGATCATTTGCAAAGCGGGTGGAAAAAACGTCTTTTGCCAAGAGCAAGTCTTACAAGCCTCCAGCTGGGGTTGTCAGGGGCAGGCTTGTTGGCATTGTGGCAGCATATGTTTGGTGCCAAGAACACCATTGATTTGCATTTCTTTTATATGAATTTTACAAAGCAGAAATGCTCTTTTGTTTAGAAATGATCCTAAAAGTGAGTGTTGCAATTAATCACAAGTGAAATTTATCGGCTGATGAAAAGCCATAATTCTACTTGCTTTTTTTTTTTTTAAGAAAGTGGCAGCATCTGCACAACGCTCGCACTCGGGTTTTGATGAATGTGCCTTTAAAGCTGTGTGGTTTGGCTCCATTTGTAACTGGCTTGAAGGAAGAAAAATAGCAATGTGATCTTTGAGATACTGCAAATGCCATAAGTCATGAAAATAGTTCTTCTGTCTCAAAAGCAAGCACTGCATAATGTCAGCAAGGGATACAAACTTGAAAACGTGTTCACATGATAGCAGTCGAATATGATCTAAATCTTTACGTCAAGAGTCAAAGCTTGTTAAATAAGGTGTGGAAACGGTTTCCTAGAATTATCAAGAATGATTGTGAGCTGATGTCATGTAAAGGCAAATAAGTCACAGTGGTGATCAACATACAGCTCTACATTTTGTTACTTATTTGATTCAAACACGAAATCATAATTATTTGATGCACCTACAGCAGATCATCAGGACCTATTGGGACACCTAATTGATCCAATTAAGCAATTAATTCTTTGGTAGGATTAGAGATGATCAGCGTTGTATGTGTAGGGACATAAGACTGGCCCTGCCAAGAGATGGACAAGCTCCAGGTTTTCGCTTCATCTTCAAGATGGCTCCAGATGGGTTGGGGGATTGAGACTCAACCGTGGCCAACTGGTCTAAACCTCACACTGAGACTGCCTATAGTAGCATAGTCATTAGACAATGTTCTGCAACCCAATGGAAGGAATTTTAATACAGGAGAATATTTGTCCTGTCCTCTCCCCACACTTAGAGAGCATGTTTTAATGTGCTATGTGCTACACTTACTCTTTCAATTATGCAAAGGATAACTAATGCTCTATTGCAGGGGTCTTCAACGTTTTTCAGTCGAAGGACCCCCTAGCTGAGAGAGAGATGAAGCAGGGACCCCCACTACATATTGTATGCATGTTAAATGTGTTTTTTCAGACATTTAACCACTTAAACCCTCAATATTTTGTAAACTTGTACTGTACTTGGTCTGCTTTTTCTTCCCTCTACACACCAAACATCTTTGCCGAAACTCGATCTACAAGCTCACAACGCCTCGCAGCGCAAACATTTGTAGTGACTCTGAGGACCCCCTAGATCCCGGACCCCCTGTTGAAGACCCCTGCTCTATTGCGTTGAATTGACCCCAAGCTGTCACATGAGGCCCTTGCCTCTAAAATGTGCAACAAACACTTTAGGTGAAATACTGTCAAATGTACAGACTGAAATATGGTACAAGCTATGGTACAAAGACAACAGGGATGCCCGAGCCGCTGGCGTAGCAGTCTGGGCACCTAGGCTGCAATGCTGACAGCGTGTCGCAGGTTCAAATCCCGATCCCGGCTAACTTTGCTGTGTGTCACTCCCATCCCCACCGCTCTCTCCCCATTTCCTGTCAGCCTACTGTCCTATCAATAAAGGCATAAAAAGGCAAAAAATAAAAATAATAATAAAGACAAAAGGGCTTCGCACAGAGCACAAAGGGAGTAGCTGGATTGCAAATGCAGCTAAATGAAATCGATTGATTGTCAAATGATTGTAAAACTATGCAATGTTTGCCATGATTGAGATAGCGTAAACAGTTAAGCCAACAAACTCCTGCTGTTTGCTTCGATGCCTACTTTGTGTCCTCCATGAGATCCCTACTGATCAATATTTAAGAGGGGAAGGACAGAGCTCCACCAAGGGCTCTGTTGATACAACTGCATGCGCTCCACCGTATTGGAACAACTCATTGAAAGCCTTGAGTTATATTCCTGTAATTAGCTAAGTATCTACATTGGCTCTCTTGAAGCCCCTGCACAGATCCCTGGTGTTTTCTTATGCACATCCCCGTGTGGATAGAAGTTGCAATCACAAACACACCAACAACACAGGAGAGATGGAAAAATCGACGCATCAAAAAACAAACTTTCAACAATGACCCCACTTCTCATCGTCAACTTTTTCCCCTTACACCTAGTATTTTTTTTTCTGTCACAACTGTAAGGAGCAGAACCCTTTTCTCCTCTTCCAAGGATAATGATTTACAAAATGCCTCTCATCAAAGAATTCATTAACAACGAACGTTAATTAAAAAATAAATGAGTAAACATCAATATCAAATCTCAGCACTGTGGAAGGGAATACATTATGCACAGTAATGATGTTTGAAAGGGGGCTTTAGCACCTCTGTGGGACTCTTTTAAACCCCTTACCTCTTAGGCAGTTGCTTATTTTGCAACCCTTTGTTGTTTAACAACAAAGAGAATGGGCTCTCATAATGTTATATTAATCAGCGGATTAATATTTCAATTTGATTTGCTTTATAGTTGAGGTGCTGTTGGCATTTCCATTTTCCCTCCATATGTGCCGCGATGTTAAGCGGTATCATTACCATTTTCTACCTGGGGGTTCAGCGAGATAACAGGCACCAGTGATAGCTCTATTCTGGGGGGGTTGGAACGGGTGGGAGGGGGGGGCAGGGGGGGGTACTCATGCATTTTTCAAGGGCCTGTTTGGTGTGTCTTCACATCCATTATTTCGCCGGAGCTGCACGTAAACAGCTGAGTCACAGCCTTTCTGCACACCACGGGACAACAATAATAATATTGCCTTCAAATTCCAGGTGTCGGATATAAAACAGCCCAGAAATATAGGGTCAATAATCATTTTGATTTCAAAACGAGACAGACAACCGTGCCTTGAAATGTCACTGGAAAAGTAGGCCATAAAGACCATGCTGTGCTGTAAGTGAACCTGACACAGTGGTGAGAACATGAATTGGGCCAATGGTCCAATTTAGTGTACTAGGCCAATGCCCATTGGAAACGATACCCATTGGGAATAATGCCTGTACAGGAACACATGCCCCTCTGGTTATGCAATGCCCATTGTACCTGCTGTCAGAGTACCCGTTGTACCCGCTTTCAGAGTATTTGGTACAGCACCCATTATCATATTACTTGGAGACCTCATAGTACTGACTATGAGGTCAGTACTATGACATGTTGACGACATCAGGGATCATCAGGGGAGACAGACTGGCTGACTGACTGACTGACTGACTGGCTGGCTGGCTGGCTAGCTGGCTGGCAGAAAGACCGCCAGATACAGATATCTCCAAATATGAGCATAAAAGGGACACAGACAGACAGACCGATCCGATCAACTTACCGCTGGGCAGATCACTCCCTCGGATCCTTGGCGAGACGCACACCAAGTTTGAAGTCAATAGCTCAGACAGTTCTCAAGATATGCTGGAAACACACACACACACACACACACACACACACTTACATTCCGCGCATTTATAGCTAGATAACTTTAGTGGTCATTACTTAAAGGAGCACATTTCCCATGTATTTCAACCTTCATCTTTATTTCTTCATATAACTGGCCCTCACTAATGCCCATTATAAGATGGCACCATTTGTGTCTACTCACTCTGTGTCTCAGGGTCAAACTGGCAATCTAAAACAAATACACAGTGAGTGTTCGGAAGCTCTCTTTTAAACCGATGATTCTCAAAGTGGGGGCCGGGGACCCCAGGGCTCTTTTGAGGGGGTTTCAGGGGATCCCCATCAAAACCGTTTAAACAGTCTTATTTGATTTTTCGACTATTTGTTCGGCAATCTGCTATTTTTTAAAAATATTGACACAATAATGTTGACAGATCTTCTCTTATGGGGGTCCCTGGCGCAAAATCTTTTCAAATGGGGGTCCACGGCCAAATACCTAATGAATTTGGGGGTCCTTGACATGAAAGTGTTTAAGAATCACTGTCCTAAACTAAACATGATCACTCAATCTTCTTCAGGCCTTGACTTAAGTATCTGAGTTACTAAAAGGGTAATGTGAAAAATACGGTCCTTTGTGTGTCGTGGTATCATCCAACAAAACTAGTCTCAGGAAAACGCCAATACATTTATCTTTAATGAGATTTTAAAAATATAATATAACTTTCTTCTTCTACATTCTTACAACTTCCTCTAGTTTATGGCTTCAGTAGTCTCAGCAAAATAACAAGGCTACCGACATTTGGCTCAGTAATCCAGTTATTTATTCTAACATTTTATACATTTCATGCCACTGAAACTTAAAATTCATGCATCAATGCATCAATTGTGATCATATGATTGTTATACAAACTTACTCAACTAGCACAAAGACATTGTTTATGGAATAAGAACGGTATGCTAAATTAGAGTCAGTCTACTGTGTCAGTCTCACATCCAGCTAATCACATCTTATCAGCAGTAAACATCTAAAGGAAAACAGACAAGCAATTATAGAATGGATCATTTGTCATAAGCGCCATTCACTGCCATGCAAATGGAACATAATTGCCAGACAGACCTTGAGTGACAAGTCATTAGATAATTGTTCACAACAGCTGATTACTATATGACAGGCACTTCTCACTGGATGCATAACCAAGGTAAACTGGTGACAACATTGCAGGAGACCGCTTCACATTACAACAAAGTCATCAGCCATGACAGATGACTGACAAAGCTAATAGTCAGAATGAAAGTGACCTAAAAAATTATGGACTGAACTGAAGGAACGTTTTGACTGGGTCAGTCCTGTGCCAAAAACATTCCTTCTTCTAACGCTTGCGCAATGTACAGCTAAGTACTAAAAGTCTAGCGCATTTTAACTCACCAGCAGGTCCCAAGTTGACTATGTTCATGAGGCCCTTATACCGGAAGTGCTTACTTAAAAGAATACAGTAACCTGTGTCTGTTTGTGTGAATAGGAGTGCATGTTCACATGTACGTACGGTATGTGAGCATGCGCAGTTGTCAGCTCAAATGCCCATGAATGTGCATTTACAAGTATGCTATTGCCCTTCGTAATCAGGGGTCTGAACAAGCCCTCTCTCCAGCACTGAATTGCTCACAGCTGTGGGCCCCCTTGTCGCGCTGGCAGCCTCGGCCCTGTCATTGAGCGCCCGCCTATCTGACCTGCTAATTTGCAGCATATGTAAAGTGCTCTTAAAGTGGCGGGCCTTTTGACATGCCACAAACAGCAGCTGTGGCAGCTGCCCCCGAGGAAAGCTTTATTTAATTCAATTACATCTTTGGGAGATATGTAAACGAGGAGCTTGGGGCACAGGGGGGTGTCAGGTTTATACCGGAGGATGGGATGGGCATACTGGTACAGGGGGAGGAAGGTGAATAACGAGGAGAGATGAGAGGACAGGGGGTGGTCCGAGCGGTAAACCCTCCCCCTTCACATCACAGTTGTGCCACACCCCCAAGCCTTCCCCTCCTCTTGCCTCCTCCCTCCTAAAAGAGACCCTCCGACCCTCTGCTCACCCCGTCCCCTCCATCCATCCAAACTCACAACCCAAAAGTGTCAAGGCCCAGGTGGCTCAATGGGCAAATGATTGGGTGAGTAACTGTTGCAACCCCCCCAACACCAACTCCCCTCTCTCTCTCTAGTGGGGGGAGTCTTGGGATGGGGGGATAATCAGGGTCAGGATCCTCTGCCACACTGATCAGTATGTCTCAACCCCCGGGCAGCCCTGCAATTAATGCGCTGTTGAAAGGGAGTGAAAATATTCACCATCTGGCAATTAGGGCTCATAGGCTCCCTCTTTCTCCCGTGCACACTCTGCTGCCTCTCTTTGCCTCTCTGGGCTTTAAATGCAATTGTGATCTTATTCTTGCTCCAGCTCCAGTGCTTAATACTGGCCTAAGGCCAGAGGGGCCTATCGCTACGGTAGCTAGCGCTGGAATGAGCTAACGCGTGAGTGCAATCCAGGGCAATTCAGAAACCTCTCTTAGGCCCAAAATGGAGATGTAATAATGACTCTACTTGTTATTTTCTCCCCCTCACTCTGTGTAGACGTTCTCTTGCTCTTCCAGCTCCAGCTGCTGTTGGCCTGAAAAGGGGCTTGAAAAAGGCTGGTGTCATCATGATCAAATTAACTCTCACTCTGGATAGGAGCAAAGGTTGTCAATGGCACTGTCGTGTAGTATTTCTTTTACATGTCAATGATGTTATGATTAGTCATTTTGCTGCCAACAATGGCCGCCAAATGCATATGAATGCCCTTTCCTGTCAAAGAGGAGAGAGAGGGTATTGAAAGACATTGATTTCAACAGAAGCCAGTCTTTCCAATTTTTTCCCCCATCCCGATGAAATTCAAATCTGGTGATGACAAATAGAATGATTAGCTTCACCAGTGATCTGGCTAGTTTTGAGTTGCAAATGTGTAACCTCGACATTTGGCTTGTGTGAATCAAGGGCTTGGGGACAATGGGGAAACAAAATATGAGGAAGTTGTGGGACCTTTCAAATTTTTTAAAAGACACACCCATGCAACAAAGAGCTACAGAAAGCTGTGTATCATGCCAAGCAATACCTCAACAGAGTAACCAATTGAAAGAGCTAAAGCTAAAGCAATAAAATGTTTAAATGTGCAAGACAATCAGATATTACAACGGTCAATCAAAATAATAGGAATACTTGATGCCCCATTTATTTATATCTTATCTTGTGTGTTTGACATTTCCTTTGAGCATGGGATGAACTGTGGTATTCATCTTTCATCAATAACCTTGTAACGTTCTCATATATAATAAACAGAGGATCATGTTTATTCAACTCTTGGCAGCATCTCTGCAACACCTTTGAGCTCTGTCAACAATATAATATGTAATGTTGTTCTGCTCAACAAGTTACCCACACCTCCCTTGATCTATTGACCCTGATCTCTTGCACTAATTGCTACCATGACCCCTACTGCGAGCCGCCACCATTGTGCTTTTCCTGTAAAAGAATAATTACACATATTTAATTATTAACAGCCATTATCAAAGCTTTTGCTTAACTTGTTTTGTTGTAGTGTAAGGTTCCTGTGATCTTGGGCAGTCATTACTTATTAAAAGACTGGATGCTTTTTTCCCCAGTCGTACAGTCTTGTGGCATTAATGACGCACCCATCCTGTTTGCCCCCACATTAGAGTTTAAACTAAACAGAAAAAATATTAGAGTTTTGGAGTGCTGAGAAACACTGAGCAAAAATGACTATTTATTGGCTCACATGAAATTATTATCATAGAGGGAGATTAATTAAACCAGTATTTTGAATTGGCTATGTACATAGCTGAGATTTGTGTTTTTGTCTGTGCCAGGCGCAATAACTCAGGTTCTTCAGGCATTGTTGGCCTGTTGATGCTTTGAACCCTGGTGGTTCAGATGATTCACTCCACTGGAACAACAAACAAGGCCAATAGCCAATTTACTGTATTGTATCTAATGTGTTTTGGCGGTAATTGTTTGTTGAGTATTAATATTAGAGTAGATAAGGATAATAACACTTCTGCTGTTCTTGGGATACATTTATACCTCCTGAAGTGGAAAAACTGTTTGCTAAAGCATAAAAAGAATACTGCTTTATGAACAGTTACTTTAATTTGGTTACTCTTCATACACGGCAGGACCCAGTAATTTAATAATTGATGTCTATTCATAACGTGTGAAACTGTCAAAAACAGGACCTACAAAACAGGTTTTAAACCTGTACTTATTTGCCTAAAATTAGACTCCCAGGTGTACATTTGTGGACAGGTACTCTCGAAATAACCGGCATGACCTTCAAAAAACAACCACCTGGCTCTAAATTCAGCACCATCCAAATGGAATGGACTATGGAAATAGCAAGACAAACATTGAGGGCAGAAACCGTGACAGACAGCTGTGGCCCACGTGCTATTTTCTGCCCCTCCCCGTGCACTTAGTGCTACAGATAGCACCTGGAAATAACATGGAGCCTGGAAAAGACACAGCCAGCAGAGCAGGTATGTCATGTACTCAACCCCAGTACTTGAGTAAGAGTATAGATACTTCTGGTCAAATATTAGTCAACAAGTAAAAGTTCTGGAGTAGTTGCTTTTAAAAATACCTAAGTATTCAAAAGTAGATGCTTTTAAAGTATTCAAAAGTACAATTTACAAAGTACATTTCCTTTTTAATATACATACATATAAATATATATATAAAATATATATATTTTGACATAATAAAAAACAACAACAGAAAAACCCATTAATAGTGAATCTAATCTAATCTAATTCATAATGTACTTTTCCCCTCCTAGAAATGTAGTGCAGACAAACATACAATATACTGTATGTCTTTGAAATGTAGCTGAGTGAAAAGTCATAAATAAAGTACAGATACTCAAAAAATGTACTTAAGTACAGCACTCAAGTAAATGTACTCCGTTACTGTTCACCACTGAGGGCACAAAGTGAGATGCTGGGAATGAGGAGATTTCGTAAGCATTTAAACAAACTGCCAACAGGAAGACCACACATGCTTAGGAGGTAGAGCCAAGGGGATATAGAGGCTACCACTATGGCACATCTACACAAGGCTTTTTTGCACATGCAAATGGGGCATGTGTCTGAGTGTACATTGAGCAGCAGCTCGCCCATGCAGGAGAGAGAGTGTGTGGCCGAACTCTCACCTACACCGATGGGACCCACACGCACGCACACACACACACGCACCCAAACACACACACACACACACACACACACACACACACACACACACACACACACACACACACACACACACACACACACACACACTTTTCCTGCTTTCTCCTGCTCTGCCCTGATCCCCAATTTCCACTCACTTCACTACATTTACTGTACGCTCTTCTCTATTTTCTGTTGCCTGTTAGTCCCTTCTTCTTGTTTCCTATTATACATCACTTCAGGTTTCTTTTTCGACTTTCCCTTTTCACTGTTCCTCTGTAGTGTTAGTTGTCTCCTCCATCCCATACGCTCCGCTCCTGTACCATCTCGTCCCATCCCTCAGTCCTGTTAACTGATCTGCCACTCCAGACAACCCTCTCCCCTCATTCCTACTCCCTCTCTTCTCCCTGCATTGAACAAATGGGTAATAAGCACCACTTTGTACCTCTCTCCTCTGTTAGATCCAGAGTGAAGAGTCTGATTAAATAATCATTGGAGGAGTGGTGTGCGTGCGGCTTTCCCCCTGCTCCTCACCTTGGGGACATATTGTCCCCTGTCACTGAAACCTCGGGGACAGAAGGCTCCGCCGTGGGGAGGCTCAGTGGGGGAGCGAGGAGCTGATGAAACGGAGATCGGGTAATGAAGGCATGGCCCATGGCTTCCGCGGCTCTGCCATATGTTTCACCAAATGCAAATTGCCCTCCAATTCAAACAACTTTTTCATCTTGATATATGCAAATGTGTTTATAAATACCAACTTATAAATATAGCATTACAGTTGTAAAGAGGGAGTTTAGACTGTCTCTCGCTCTCTCTCTCTCTCTCTCTCTTGCTCTCTCTCTCTCTCTCTCTCTCTCTCTGTGCTGTTGCTGTCTGCGGCAGCGT
Source organism: Gymnoscopelus braueri (assembly GCF_963280865.1). NCBI lineage: Eukaryota > Metazoa > Chordata > Actinopteri > Myctophiformes > Myctophidae > Gymnoscopelus > Gymnoscopelus braueri. The sequence continues at coordinate 28,010,026 of NC_137605.1, forward strand.
GCGCAGCGTGACATGGTTTAACGAACAGGCTCGGACCTGGCAGCGATTAATAGAGTCCTGTGGGACAAGAAGTAAGGTGGCCGAGGAGGAAGCACTCTGGATGGCCTGTGCACCAATGAGAGGAAACTCTGATGAGTGCCTCATCCAATTAAAATCAACCTGGTTACAACATGAACCAATGACAAATCAAAAAAGGCACATTTACAAATGAGGGCTAGGGGTGATGCACAGTGCACACACACAGTTGTGCTTTTGACATTTTTTAAGATATATAGCTAACTTACACACACACACACACACACACACACACACACACACACACACACACACACACACACACGAAAGCCACATCTTCAAATTAAATTACGCTGCATTCTTTTCTTTCTTTCTTTTAAGTTAATTAAGTAAAAGATATAAGAAAGATACAAATCTAAAATATTTGCAAAACTTTCAGCCTAATAGATCCTGGGGGACAAATCACCTAATTTCAAAGTGCTGGATGGCGTTTGTGTGCATGCCAGTGTGTGTTTATGTATGTGTATCTCTGTGTATGTGTGTCTTGCTCAGAGCAATGAACCCAAAACATCAACATCAAAGAGGGAAAATGTTAAATAATGATAAAGCCTTGATTGCAGTCTAATTAACTTGATTGAGCTACCCAAGTGCCGAACAGGCTATATTTCCACTCGACTTGGAAAACTTTGTTATAGTATCATCATCCTACAGCGTAACAATAACACACATAATTGAAAAATTAACAATGAACAATTAACAAAATTCAAAAGATATTACAAGCTAACATTTTATATTCAGCAAGCGCCTACAGTTGCATTTATCAGTCACTGTTACAGCCAAATCACCGTCTTTTGATAACATGTCCCTATTGACAATTTCCAGTTATGACCTACTTACAACCTTTTATGGCATGTCACATCAGATCACATGCCATTCATAAGCCTCGGAGTCTTTGTGATGCAGGCCTGTTGGGGAGAGCTGGTGGTGTTAGCCATTCCAGGTGGGTGGGCGGTCAGGTGTCAGTCGCCGCAGAGCTGATCAGATTGTCACAGCCCCGCTGGTCCCCTTGGAGATCGCACCTGAGTCGTCGCCTGTGCCAACATCTTCATCATCACCCGCGGCAACTGCAGCTGGCAGCTCTGGACCGGACCACACAGCCCATGCTGGCCAAGTGGGTCAAACCTCAGTGAGAGTTAAAGGAAAACCAAACAGAAATCCCCATTTCCTGGTGTGTTGCATTGTGGGTTGGTTGCCTTTTTACACGCCCAGAGCTGTGTTTCACCCTAGAACTTCTTAGATTGCTGGCAATGAATTAAAATGCAGATATGCCAATACACTATATCCACTAAGGGAGTCTGCCAGCTTAATTATTAGCATCCCCAGGGGGGTCCCCACATGATTTTGGGGGGAGGTCCGAGATGACAGCAAAGTGACAATGTAGGACTTTTAATACCTAAAAAACTGGTCTACACTGGTCAAAAACTGGTCTACCTCACGTTGTGAGCCTGTAGATCTAAGCCTGTAGATCTGCTATTTTCACAATATTTATCTGTGGAACCAAGTCAAATTAAATGTAATGCCTCAACTCTTACTTTTTCAAGAGCTTGTCAGAGCGGGGGTCCCCAGTTCAAATATGATTATTTGGGGGGTCACGGCCTGAAAAGGTTGAGAACCAACGCAGTAGGCTACCCACATACCTACCCAGTAGGCTACCCACATAGGCTACTTACCCAGCAGTGCCCACATTCACGGCATCCACCATTCATAGAATTCCTGCTTGGAGGCCCTACTACTCTAAGGTCTTGAGTCTTGACAGATGAGCTGCATTGGTTATTGTAACCTCCAGTATCACAGTCAGCTCATTAGCCCGAGTGCTCCGGCGCTAATTTGGGGGGTTATGAACTGGAAGCTAATTAATCACACCGCTCTCAGATAACGACGGCCCGGCGTGCGAAAGTGAGTGTGCATACAAAGCAGCCGTGAATGCTCTTACCGTCCATGAAGGCATTGAACTTGTTTCTGATTGCTTGTGAGGAGACGGCGCAGTGAGTGGCAAAGTGTTAGTGTGTGTGCGTGTGGGTGTGTGTGTGTGTGTGTGTGTGTTTCTGTAGGTTGCGCAAGATGAAAAAGGTTAACCAAATGTTCTGATTTAGGGGTGCATAATTGAACTATAATTGATTTAATCGATTATGTAAAGGCATTTTTCAAGAACAATAATCCGAATAGCCTAATAAAGTTTAATAAAAATAATCTATCCCAATTTTGGGCATGTCATTATAGACTGCTACAGGTCTCAAAGGATTAAAAGATTTTTAAAAATAGCGCATCTACTAGCTGGCAAAACACTGTGAGCTTGTAGATTGGTTATTTTCATTATTTGTGTGGGGAAGTATAAAATGATGCTTTTGTGCTTAATCAATTATTCTATTATTGAAAAAGTAATCAATAGAATAATCACTAAGTAAATAATCAATAGTTGTAGCAACCTTAACTTGATTTCAGGCAGTTAATGCATTTGAAGTGGGCTAGTAATGTTGATAAGAAACTTGTAGGCTCAATTAATGGCCAAGAATTTGCTTTATCAAAATTGATTATGGCCTTCAAATTAAATGGTTTATTGTCCTATTAAGTTGAAATTGAGGTCACCAGGCCATATATATATATATATAGTGTATATATATATAAGTATTCTAGGTGATAGGCACCCATCATAGCTAAAGAATGTAAACCATAAGCCACAAAGCCTCATTATTATTAATTAAATCACCTAAAATTAACACTTTGTTTATGCTAAATGAAGATAAATTATTCTCCCCACAATTTGAAACATGTTCATGCCTTTATGTGTCATGCATTTTACTATGGATTCATGAAATACATATTTGACAATATTTATACATTATAAAAAAATATAAAAAAATCCTTTCACATTTACACATAGGCTACAGTACACTCCCTACTTTGTTGTGTAGCAACACACACACCTGTATTTGTATTATTTTACACAGTAAAATCCTCACTGTTAATTTTTCCTTACCTACTAAATATATCCATTTATAACATTTCACATTTACACATAGGCTAGTACTCTCCCTACTTTGTTGTGTAGCAACACCAGTATTTGTATTATTTTACACAGTAAAATCCTCAATGTTCATTTATCCATTTATACATCCATTTATAACATTTGTAACTGCCATGTAGAACAACACAAACTATTACTCACACAATGGAAAAAACAAAAACAAAGAATTGCTTGAATATATAATTTATGCAAGGTCTGAATTATGCATTTGAGAGAGAAAAACAAGTATGAAATATCTCACTTGAACAGAAAGAAACAAATGCACATGTGAACATATATTAAAGCTCCATAATAATGAGTCCAGTCCACTATAGTTGATCAACTCACAAAGTAGACGTTGACGTGTGCCGTTTTGTTCATCAGAGTAACAATAGCTCCCTCTTCTGAGGGCTTGTGGAGAGGAACTTGAATACGAGGAAGAAGAAAGATTATAGGAAATTGAAGGATGAGGAGGAAGGTCTACAATCATAACCGCCATGAGCAGCAGCAGAAACTGATGAACTACTGTTTTGAGTAAACAGTTTAAAATATATTTTTAAACCCTTAATCACATGCAACCTATAGCATCCCTACTCTGGGCATGTCATAATAGAAAACATTCAGTAAAAATAGCTTATCTACAACATGTCACAACACAACATGTTGCTGTGAGCTTGTAAATCTATTTTCACCAAAGAGATGGTGTTGTAGATGGTGTAGAGGTAAAGTGTATAGACCCCATGGGGGGTATGCAGGTGGTACCATTAAAGTCAACCTCATGGAGACAATACCAGGCAATAAAACTAATTCTGATTCTGTTTCTAAGATTGTTGGAACTTTGTAAAGCAGGTATGTAATGATGTGCTATAGATGCAAAGCGGGTGATAAATAGCAAATAATGCACATCTTGCCAGAGAACTGAGGAAGGCCTTGAAGTACTATAGTAGTAGCAAAAGAAGTAGGCTCATTAACCTCCTTTGCTTACAATAATAACCTAATGCTTAGCAGGAAACATACTGTGTGGAAAAGTGGGATTATAAAGCATATACCGTGCACAAACACAGGCGACATTCATGTGTGTGTATGTGCAGCACGCTCGTGTGTACACAAACACTCATTGTCTCCCTCAGGTGTCCTCATTAACACCATTGTATTGTGTAGAATAAAACAACACCAGGCAGACCATTGCATTTATGATCACATGATGACAAAGATACAATAGAATAGAGAGAGATGCAGAGATGTGACTGTGTGTGTGTGTGTGTGTGTGTGTGTGTGTGTGTGTGTGTGTGTGTGTGTGTGTGTGTGTGTGTGTGTGTGTGTGTGTGTGTGTGTGTGTGTGTGTGTGTGTGTGTGTGTGTGTGTGTGTGTGTGTGTGTGTGTGTGTGTGTGTGTGTGTGTGTGTGTGTGTGTGTGTGTGTGTGCACTTGAGGGCACATAGGCCAAAAGCCAGGGCAGGAAGGCCATCAAATAAAACATTCATTTTAAGTCCACTGAAATAATACATTTAGGGGTTAAGGATGATTTGTATATGTATTTAATTATGTAGGATAGGCCAGTGGTTCTAAACCTTTTAATTTGTACCAACTCCTGAGTCAAGAGTTCATTCACACTCAGCATGGTAGAGTAACTGGACTGGTTTGAACAACAGATGGCTTACCAAACATGACACAAAATGAAAGGACTGGATAAACAAAGAATGTAACAAGAAGGTAAACAGGTGATTTATATATGTAGGAGGTGTGGCTGGAGATGATTGGTGGACTGATGATTGGGGAACCAACCAGGTGGTGAGAGGTGGAGTTGACTGAAGATTGAATGATTGAGTGAGTGATGAGTGGGGGGCCAAGTGGTTAAGATGCGCACCACACATAAGCATTTGATGCCTGGCAGCGAGTCCCGGGTTCGATTCCCGAGCCCGGCGAAAGAACCTTGCTGCATGTCACTCCCCGATTATTAATCAATACTTATTGGTCTCATAATATAACAATAAATATATATATATATAGCACTATCAGTATTAACACATAATAAGGCTATAAGCATCTTATAAGGACTTTTTGCCTTATTAACTGTTAATTAATGCTTATTAACGGGATGTTTGTTTAAAGTGCTACCAAACACAATATTGACTGGGGCCCCCCAGAGGTCTATACTGGGTCCCTCTGTATTTTCCTCTACACCAAATAGCCGATCTACAAGCATGGGAGACAAGCACAGCTGCATGGGGAAAAGATGCTACTTTGCTAGAATGAAAGGCCTGGTCACAGAAAGTAAAAAAGAAGGTTAAAACTTCCACACACTGGTTTAAAGCTATTTTTATTAACTGCGCAACGAGGCAAAAAAAAAACAGAAAGTGACTTTCATTTGAATTATTTGAGCATAGTAAGCAAGTATTGAGAATGAAAGTAACACTTTACTTGAGAGTATAAATTCATACACTTCATAAACACATTTGTACACCAGATGGCAGCAAACAACAGCGATGGCACAGTGACCACTAGTGTTGAGTGGATTGGACCATTTCATTCCACGTGTGTGTGTGTGTGTGTGTGTGTGTGTGTGTGTGTGTGTGTGTGTGTGTGTGTGTGTGTGTGTGTGTGTGTGTGTGTGTGTGTGTGTGTGTGTGTGTGTGTGTGTGTGTGTGTGTGTGTGTGTGTGTGCGCGCGCGCACAATTACAGCCTAACTCTAAACCTGACATGTTGCACAAAATTAATATTTATAATGTATTAATATAACTAATATTTCTAAATAAGTCCTTGCTTTCATCTAATGTCTCTGCCTGCATGTTCTCAATGTGATATCAATCCTACTAACTTTAACATAGTTAACTCCCACATCACATGTAACATCATTGTGGATGTGGAGTTCAGTAGCAACATTGTTACATTTAAACATGTCTGAGGAACGTGTGTGTGTGTGTGTGTGTGTGTGTGTGTGTGTGTGTGTGTGTGTGTGTGTGTGTGTGTGTGTGTGTGTGTGTGTGTGTGTGTGTGTGTGTGTGTGTGTGTGTGTGTGTGTGTGTGTGTGTGCGTGGATGCGGTATGGGGATTGTTAGAATTTGTCGGATATAAGCAGGGGGGCATTGCTAAATTTACTTTTTCATGAAAACAAAAGCTCAAACTCAATGATTTGAGACAAATTTCATAATAATGCAACCAACAGGACATGAACAGCGTCAAGTGCTGATCATAAAACTATGATGTCATGCTTTTGAGTCCAGTTCAGGGCCTCAGTCTCATGGATATTAAATTGCTTATAAATTAATCTTTAAACAACAGGGCACACACACACACCCCTGTACGCGCGCACCCACGCATGCTGACACAAACACACACACACACACACACACACACACACACACACACACACACACACACACACACACACACACACACACACACACACACACACACACACACACACACACACTCACTCGCATTTAGCAGCACTTACAGAAGAGCACTGAGGCCCAGAGGGCCAAGGGAGGGTTCTCTGAGTTAGTCACCAAAACAAATTTCTTGAATATCGACATCTACCAGCACTTAGGTCTGTTTCTCCCCCACGGGTCTAGAAATTAGTGACTCCTGCATCTCTCTCTCACACACACACATGCACTTGCATGTGCACACCCACCCACCACACCCTCCTGGCTTCTGCTTCCTCACACTTTGAGAATTCCCCATAGACACACATATATAAACAACTAAGGATCTTAACTTGTAATTGGGGAATTAAAAATTCCTACACACTGTGGCACTGTTGATGTTGCTGCCATCTCCAACCCCCTAGTGAATTCATATGAAAGGGTTCTATTTGTATCCTGTTTAATGTAGTTATAATGTTAGTCCTACAGCCCCAGTCTAGTGAAAAGCACACATGTTCTAATTGGCTCTTTTATGCAATGATAAATTATGCATAAAGTTAATGGTCGGGGGTTTCTGGCCACACCTAATATGGAAATAGCAACATGCAAAGGTCTTTTATAAATGTATTCTGTGGGGAATTGTCTGTTTCTGAACACACTATTTTATTAAAAGCTCATGAAGGCAGGTCAATTTGAAGGGAAAGTTACAAGGGAAATAATTCATTCATTTGGCACCATATAATCTTTACTGTATTGTGATGTTACTCAGATATATAATATACTGTATGGAAGTTTATACCCCCAACAATGCAGGTATACACATGCACATACATACGCAATTCAAATTATCTCGTGCAAGCATGCTAAGGGACAGATAATTGAGAATTTACATTACTTTGCTTTGTATAGTCACATCAGCTAAAAATATGAATCTATTCATTTGTAAATGGGCATTTTACTCCCAGTTCTGACATGATGTAAGCCATTTGGTGGATGCTTTTATCTACAGTATGCTCCTTACCGTACCATGTGCACTTTAGCGTGGGAAGCCCTAGTGGGAGTCAGAATGCTTACCTTGACATTATTAATGTTGTAGGCTATAAATTGTATTACACTGACTGTGCAATGCTGTGTTCAAAGGTCCACCTCATTATTGACTGTACCAGTCACAATATGCCACGGTTTACCCTCCTTCAGCTCTCTCAATTTATCCATCTACCTCTTTCTCACTCGAAATTCTCCCCTTCACCCCATCTATTTCTCTCTCCTATCCACACAGGAATGCTGGTACAGATAGCTTGACACTACTTTGACATTACACTTAAACCAAATACCCTCAAGGTAATGGAGAGTCCTCATATCCCACAAGATAGTGGGTTAAGTTAAGTTAAGTCTCAATTTGCCACTCTTCTTAGCATACTCTCCAAATGAAAGGTTTGAAGGCTATTCATACCAGGTCAATTAGAGAAGGCATTAATTAATTAAGGGATGTTTTCAAATATGTATCTAAATATGTCCATTTCGAGTGCTACAGTATGTTGAACCAATGTTTGGTATGCCGGAGTGGCATTCACAATATTTGGAGTATAAAACAAGTAAACTACAAGTACATTGGATGGTGAATACAAAACCCAACTTCATAGAGTTATTTACCTGAACACTCAAATAAATAAGAAAATGGTTTGTTGTATACCTGGCTTTACTGTTTTAAGAAAATAGTCAACTTCTGGCCTACATGAAGTTCAAATGTCCTTTAATTCAATACAGCTATTCCAAAGCTGAATGCAATTATATTTTTGGTGTAGACATCTCAATCCTTGTTAGAGGGAAATAACATATAGTTAGGGCGGGGTGCAAACAAACAAAACCAAAAAACTAACCTACCTTTGAAAATGACCTAGTAACACTAATAACTGTAGACATAACAAAATTGCTGTCATTATGGTGTTATCCTCATGTATAATAATGCACAATGACCACTTTGACAACTGAGACAAAACCAGCATTTGGTGTGAAGAGCTGGTGATTCTGTGCACACATCATCACAGTGTTTCTTTTTTCGCTGCTGATGTTATTTCATACAACATTTGACTCAATACATTTAAGTTTGTGCCACAAATTCTTTCACATTAATCAGCACAGAGCTGCTATATTGGAGCAGAAAACTGTATGTATAGCTTTAGATTTACTCAGTTTGTTGATTATCCTTTTTTTTCTTCTTCAGATTCACTTAAGGCTATTAACAAACTTGCACAAGACCCTGGGGTAGTTTGTGGGGTCTTGGTAAATTGCCATTTTGGTTTCCAAGTCAAACGTGTATAGTCAGGGGATATTAGCAGAATATTTTCCAATCTTGGAATAAATTCCTTACCAAAAAAAATCTTCGCCAATGTGTTTGTAAAGGTGTCTAGTAACACATCTCACAAAGACTGAAATGCAGTCCCCCTAGGAGAATTTTTGACAGCTCCTTAAAGTTGGGGTACCCACCATAACCTTGGTTAAAAAAAAATCTATCAAACTAGGGTGTTTTTATGATTCTGAATCCATTGCAAGCATTTGTTTTGCACTAAAACCACTCCTTGGGCTAAAAACGCCATCCTTTTCCAGGTATACTTTTTGTGTAAAAAGCCCATCGAGATTGGGCCGTTTTTAGCCCAAGGAGTGGTTTTGGTGTGTGTGTGTGTGTGTGTGTGTGTGTGTGTGTGTGTGTGTGTGTGTGTGTGTGTGTGTGTGTGTGTGTGTGTGTGTGTGTGTGTGTGTGTGTATATCTGCAAATGCAAGCATGTGCGTCAGTGACCAATGGATGCAGGGTCATCAGCCACATGTTTACTCATTCATGTGTCACCACTCACCTCAGCACAATGCAAAATGGTAAAATGCAACCATTGTTGGCCAGCCTGCCTCTGACAGCCCACCAGACAAACATAACACTAATGTCTGTTGTTGCTAGACTCCACAGCACATAATATTGGGTTTTGAGTTACACTTTGTAGCCCACAGAGTGAGCACACAGCACCTGGTAGGGAGAACATCAACAATCTGTGGTCCAGGAAGCACTTTATTATTAGTCTCCTAGCTTTTGTTTCTGTGTTTGCTCAGTGACATCATGGTAGGTTATACAGTGACTAATAGAGATTTGTTTGCTTAAGGTGTAGTGGACAGGTTAAGCTGTTACACAATTTAGGCCTCTACAATATAAAGGCCTTGTTCTGCTTTTCCCCTTTAATGTATTATAAATGTCTAGTTATGATGGGGAAAAAAAAAAAAAAACTAGCTACATCCAAACGCTGCCAACCTAGTAACGTTTTACATTTGATAACTATTTCTTAAACTTAATTATTTGGTGGAAGGTTTGCACATCATACGATCTTGTTGAGCAGAACCCAGACGTTGCTCAGTGTAATTACAGTCTCCTGCTATAGATCCAGTCCATGATTAGACAGGACAGTTACCCAATTTGTAGAGGGCACTTCTACACACAGATCTCTGTAACATTTCCAATAAGACCTAAACCTGTCAATGTAATCTACCGATCTACAGATCTAATAGATAGATATAAAGGAACCTTAATTAAACAGACATGTGAGTAACGAGTACTAATTAATGGTCTTTAGGTGGTTCTTCTGTGGTACGTATGTCTGATAAGAGGTTAACTGGGAGCTCCAACCAAGAAGAATACCTATTTCACTGATATGAATGAATTCCAATGACAAAAATGCCCTGCAATTTGTACCATAACCAAAAACCATTGTATCATTGTGTAGCCCATTGTTGTTGTTTTTTTCTGAACAACAAGAATACTGGCTAACTCTCCACTGTTACCTCATTAAGATGCAAGGGGCTGAGGTCCCCACAGACCAGAATGCCTTTTGTTTTTGTCTGAGTTTAAGTAGGATCCATTTGTCCTGGTGTCCCAACATGAACACACGGCTTTAATGGTTGGAGGTTGACCTACTTGCCTAGCCTAGTCCCACTTGTCTCTGTCTGCGATGGCAATGTGAAAAAGAAAGGCGTAGGGGTATGAAAGTAAAAGGGGGAACTGGGGTATGCCTCCTGCTGTGAGACAGGACAGCTGAGGGCAAACATGCTGCAACATAATCAGCCAACATTATTCTCACTCCTCTCCACCAGCAGCACAGAAATAGAACACCATCCATAGAATGCCATCCATTAAGTATGTGCAATGATTAAAGCTATAGACATGTCACTGTTGCAATTCTACAGGCAATGTGAAATGCAATTGACTGTTTCGCTCGTCATCACTGTAAATGAGGGTAACCTCAGTGCCTTTCAAGCACAAATGATGGTTTGAAATTAAATTCAATTAAATGATGGTGTTGTACAAGGGACTCCAGTGTTTAATGTTGTACAAGAGATGAATCATTCTATATCAGACCAATGCTAAGCTGTGGTAGGGTGTTTTAACAAAAGATGTGTTGTATTATGATTCCAAATATTATGAGCTACGTGCGTAGAAGCTGATATAGCTTGCATTATCAACTACCTAAACAAAATAGATACAAATTGAGGAGACCGTCTGTCAACATTCCCAGACAGGCATTCAGAGAATTTTCGACTTCAGACAAAATGTGATGTTCTGTGCCCTTCCAATGTATTAAGGTGTGAAATTCTCCAGGCATTATATCACATTAGGCCTTCAACAACAAAAAAAGAACACTGACATTGACAATAGCTGATGAGTGTTCATGCGCTCACATGTCTTCCTTACCAGAAATCCCACTGCCCACGTGTTTGCTCTTCAGAGAGTGTGCAGGGCATGCAGCAGTGACTTCCTGCTTGACAAGGATGCACCTGCTCTTGTGGAACAGGTCTTCAGCACTGTGAGCACAAATCACTGTGCTGCCAACGTCATACAAACCTGTCCCAATGGAGGCTCCTACTGTTGGAACAGTCTTTTGCCTTTAATAACATTTAACAAATGTAATCATTAGTTGACATAGGCTATAATTTACGGTAGTTCCTTTTCTATTTTGGAAGTAATAGTCCAAACTGTGGAATATGACTTCCGAAATGGAAAAGGAAAGTAATATTCCACCGTTTGGATATTAGCCTACTTCCTTTTTCATCCTGAAAGTAATATTCAAAATTTCAAGCATCCAAGTCATAATAATAAAGTGCATAAAGGAGACATATAATGGCAGCAAGTAGAATCGTTTTTAAGGCAACTGTTATTTGCCTTACATCACTGAATATTTTCCCCTTGCTCTTTTTATTTTGGTTTCTACGTCAGTGACTTTTCCCCTCAGTCCAGCTTTTCCACTTATACCTACAAATCTATTGTGCTGCAAGGAGGAAGAGGCCATCCTTAGCACTTCACCATCAAACACCATGACAGGCATGGAAAACCACAGCTGGGAGAAAGCAAAACTTCCCCTAAATTCCCCTGACTGAAATGTCTTCAGCAATGTTGGACTATGACCAATGCCAGCTTTTAGAGTCTGGATTTGTGCCACATAATGAATTACAGTTGGCTGTGTGAATGTGTGTTCCGTGCATTAGGACACAAACCATTTTAGTATCACACAAATGTGGGGGTGTTTTTGAAATGTAATTTCTCCTGATGTGAAGGATGACAGATCTACTTCATCATCTGTGGCCTCTCTTGTTTCAGAAAAAGGTAGGGTTGGAGCCTGTCCTCTTTTGAAGTCTCTCCTTTCAGTCCTATCTTTCTGAGCTCAGGAGCCAGACTGTAGCATATCAAAGACTGCCCAAAGACAAAGGTACCTTGTACTTTTTTTTCATGGCCACAAAGATAGATTTCTAATGAGGCTCTGAGCTCAGATCTGGCTTTGGGACCTTAGTGTAAGGTTTCACCTAACATTCGGGGGGGGGGGGGGGGGGGAGAACGAAAGAAAAAGTAAGGGGGAGCCTTTATCACTGTGTTTTAATTTCTGCAACAAATAACTGCTCGGTATTTTTTTGCTAGATCTCTTTTGGGGGTTGTTAGATTTCATGATGGCCATGAACCCTATTTAAAGAGACAGATTTCCATTTTTGGTTAAATGTTTTACAGTCACTTTCTTAAATGAGTATTTGACAATACAGGTGTTAGCTGTAAGTGACACCCTGTTTAATTTCCCTGCTTTTAGCCAGCACTTTTGCAACTTTTGTAGTAAAACGTTGTATATAGGCCTACTGTATTGAATTTGTATTCTTTCAGTAGGTGACATGTTCCAAACTTGGGAAGCCTTCTGTTAGTACAAGGAAACAGAACTGTACAGGAACAACCTGTTGTTGAACTGGAAATAATGGGGATTCCTCTCTAGACACTGCAAAAGAAACACAACAACACTTCACAATAATATCGACCAAATGGTGGAAAACAGGTTTGGATAGTTGGCTGAATGTGTTGCATACTTTCTTTTGACATGGCCTTATTTGACAGTTAAGAAAACAAAAAATGACATTATAAATATTTAAAATGTGAAAAGATTGACTTGATGTGAAACATTTTTGGACAAATTGTTTTGTTCACCTCATATAACCACATTAGAAACGTCAACAAACCTTTTACAAGTTTTTTATTATGCATCATTGGACTTTGGCCAACTCACTCGGATTAAAGACTGGCTTAAAATGTTAAGTAAACTAATTAATGCTGTCAGTGCTGCTGGAATTGGTGACAGATGCATGTGGGTCAGATTTGGTCATATGATGGGCAGATCTAATGAGGGGGAAATGATAGAAGATAGCCCCCTTTTAACTGGGTTGTCAGATGTTTCTATAAAGATTAGGCTAATTTGTTACAGCAGATCCAGAGCCTCATGTAGAAAGACTTGTTTGAGATTGGAGTTAGGAAAGAGTCGTCAGTACGCTGTAATAATCATGCCATGGTAAAAATCAACATTCCATTTCTTTACTCTACAATCCAAATCCAAAATCAAGCGTAAACATACGTTTTATTGTATATTTCAATGCAAGAAGAACGGCTTCACCCATTTTTAACATATCTTCATATAATTGGTCCTTTTACTAAAACGTATTATAATTACCATTTTCGTCTGTCTCAGAGGAAGGCTGTGGCCAGTTCAGAAACCCGCCTACCAGTGACATCATCGATCGGGAATCCAAGCTAATAGAATAGGCTTTATATTCCTTGAAAGTTAGCATGCTATAATGGAAGCCATTGTTCTTGCGTTAATACAAATACATTTAAATTAAATTAAATTAAATCTTGTTTGTCACTGGTAGGCGGGTTTCTGAAGTGTCCACAGCCCTCCTATGAGACACAGGCCGAGTAGATCTTTTCTTTTCTTTTCTTCATTTTATTTTATTCTTTTATTTTATGAGCATTTAGTTAGTGAGGACCAATTATATGAAAATAGGTTGAAAATGGGTGAAGTCGTCCTTTAACTATATGCAACAGTGCAGGCTAAGACTGTTCTCTCCAAGCAGGGTCATGATTTGGGGAAATCAAAAACATGAAGTGAGCTTCAGAGTGAAGGGAGCATGAACAAAAGAACACTGTGGGAGAGAAAGTGATAAGAGGCTTAATGTTGGCTCAGTGGCAGAGCACGCACTTTACAGAGAATTGCTGCCATATGAGACCTGGCAAAGAAAAATGTGGTGATATTTGATCTAGTTGAGTTGAGAAAGGGAGATCTACTAATTGTTTCCGAAAAGAAGGGTATTAAAACAAACCATCAGTACAATAATGATTTCTGATATTCTGATATTTATTAAAATGTTGGATTTTGCAATGTTTTTTCCAGACTCCAGGGTTATGAACGAGGAAATCAATAATAATAATTCTTAGAAACACAGCTGGCAAAAGTAAATGCACAAAAACGTATTTACCATCTTATTTGCAATCATTTTGTGAAGGACAACATAGAAAAGAAGCACTTGTTTCATGATGAGCTGCGACCAACCATATTTGTTTGCTCCTGAAAGATTTGGACAGATAGATAGACCGACCAACAGAGTGGCTTATACTAGCTGGTTGCAGCTAATAATCCTGATAAGAACAGTATCTAGTTTGTAGTAGTTTAGGGCTGAATATTGAAACATGTCCAATAATTCCCAACCCTGAACAGTTTTTTCCCCTGTCTGGATATCCTATTGAGCCTCAGAAACAAGTTTACCATTGTAAAAGCTTAAATGAGATCTGACACTTCAGAGAGAGATGGTAATGAATAGAGACCACAGCAAACTAGCTTGAATAAAAAGAAAAGAAAAGAAAATGGTTGATTTTCCAATCATTTCAAAGATATGATCAAATCAAATCAAAATGATATATTTGCAGTTTTTATATCTTAAGTAAAGAGAGGGTTTAGTTTTTACCACCAATAGTTAAATCCAAATGGTTTTTTTTTCTTCTACTTTTTTCCACAACACAATACTGGCTTGGATTTTAAAGAAACTTGTAAATCAGGTCAGATGCCCTGTTACGAAGTGCACCAGATGGACTAGGGTATTGTGACTTTAATTTATTTTGATTTATAGCGCAAAGGGCCAGGGGGCATAACCCCACCCCCCTCAGGAGTTTTACTTGCAGAGTGGAGTATGGAGTCTTGTGTCTGCTTCTTGTATCAAACCTGCATCGTCACTCTGCCTGATTTTGAAGCAGGGGAAGCAAACTAACCTTTTCTTCAGCCAGTCACAATGACTAATGGATTTGAAAAGTAAGCAGCCACTTAAGACAAACATAGGCTTGTGAGAATAGTGAGGAATTTCCATACCGTGGATAAGTTACCTGCTGAAGTAGACAATATTCTGTGAATAAACAAAAATACAAAATATAACTAAATGTATTTTGGACAATGATACTAAATGCGTATATGTGACTACAACTACATTATGAACAATGCTACTGTGTGTCTAGTGTAGTCAAGTCATGACCTGAATTGTTTCTAACTAGGCCATGCAACTACCCCTAGGAATATTGCACTACCATTACCTGACTGGGAATGCACCGTGTTCTCCATAGTTTTGCACTTTGTATTTGTATTTGCGAGGGTCAGAGTTAGGGTTAGGTAACCGGAGGGTACCTAACCCTCTGGTTAGCGAGGGTAACCGGAACGCTCACCCCAAAACACACCATTTTGGTTTAGGCATAGTTTTACTGAGGTTATGTTTAGGAATAGCTGGTGCCGACCGCTCCGAGGTCACCGGATTTGACCCGGGGCTAGCATGTTTTGGGGTGAGCGTTCTTAGCGAGTATTAATCCTTGGGGAACATGACCCCTGCTATCTGTCCTAAAATGGCCTGGTCCATTATTATCCATTATCCAACCTCGTCATTCTTTGCAGTTAATGAACTGCTCGCAGTGGGTTTATGGAGAGCCCTTCATGGGGTGGCTGTCTGTGGTATTGCTGATACTAGGAGTGCCATGCTGTGTTTCCATGAGAAGGCTGGGAGAACCTAGCTTCATTAAATAGACTGCATTTATATAGCGCCTTTTATCCAAAGCACTTTACAGTGTATTTCACATTCACCCATTCACACACACATTCACACAGTAGAGGCAACCATGCAGGGCACAAACCTGCTCATTGGGACCAGGGGTTCTGTGTCTTGCTCAAGGACACTTCGACACGCTGCCAGGAGGAGCCGGGAAACTTCCAATTCCAAGACGGCCACTCTACCTCCTGAGCTACTCGTTGAAACATCGTTCTTGTTTGAGACTTAGTTGTTCAGCTTTCATTGAACACGAATGGTCCAATTGATTTTTTTTTAAATTTAATGTAAAGGAGTAATTGAGAAAGACTTTGTAGTACTTTAATAGTACGGCAAAGTATAAATTACCCTAATCTTTTTATATCTGGAGGTCATGTTTGTGGTAAATGGAAGAGGGTAGGTTCAGTAGGTTTTGTAACTACGTTCACACTGCTGTATCTTTATAGTAAAATGTTTTAATGCTGAGTTCGCCAAATCCATTTTGTTCAACTATCAAAGATACTTGATCCACCTTTTTTTCAGCCCACTGCTTTTGCTGACTTTCCCCTGCCAGACAATGGGAGAACATAGAGCTTTGGGGACCTCGGCCTGCCACTATCCTAATCCTTCATGCTCAAACAAGACCAAAGACAGATTTCACAGGCTTGTGCCTCACAATACCCAGACTGCAGAGGACACGTTTTTTTGTGTGGCCAATTTGTGGCACATTTTGTGTGTCTGACTCTGGATATGGATGTACTGCGTGGGTGTAACAGTCTACTCGAGAGTTCAAGGTCAAAATGGTACAGAGAATGAAAAGGGAATCTGTCCACCACACACACACACACACACACACACACACACACACACACACACACACACACACACACACACACACACACACACACACACACACACACACACACACACACACACACACACACACACACACACACACACACACACACAGAGAGAGAGAGAGAGAGAGCTCCCATTCACCCCACAGCTGCCGAAGTTCATGCTCTGTCAGACAGAGGCAGAGGTGAAAGAGCAATCATCACCTTGACAATGAGTCTTTCACACAGGCTGAACCATGGAATGCCATCACATGAACACTGTCAGCCATCCATGCCTATAAACACTGCTGCACAGAATCGCACACTATACTCAGTAGCTTTTTAGAGGCCTGTAGTTACCTTTGACTATAGTGCAGATAAAATATAATGCTTTGACAGATGTTTTAACAAAGACATATAGTCACACTCACAGAATACTGCCTAAAGCATTTCTCACTCAATAACAATGTTTCAGACAAGCTTATAGAACAAACATGTCAAAATGAATTTACAGAATGGGGATAAGATTGCCACACAGCAGTTTCAAACATGTATCAGGGCACACAGAAACAGCCAGCGTTAACTGCTCAAAATAAATTCATTCCAGGTTTATTGCAGCGAGCTTCCCCACACCAAAGGAAAACAGGAGTAGCCTACACTTCTCTAGCTAGCCTTACTCCACCTCCCTCATCTCCCTTTGCAGGTGGCCCCGTTTGCGACTTTAAGCGAGGCTGCAGGGACGCGAGATGAATTCACATGTAAATAGGCCACTTGCTCTCACTGCAGGAAGAAAAATGAATCCTGCAATGATAACCCTGCATATTAATCAGGCTGGGAGGGAGTATGCATATATTGCTACTTCTCTCTTTATACACAACAGGGCAAATCTTAAAACAGCAGAATCACAGAGGCAGAGCTTATGGTAAAATACAGTCATGTAGCCTGACACAGATACTAACGCACCCTAGTCACACACATTTTACAGGCTCTAACTAGTTCCGTAAATAGGGTTGCTTGAGTTAAATTTCTTTTAAAACTGTACGATGGATATATATTAGTTTTGGATATATTGGCTACAGGAATGATTCCAAAAGTGTTTTATCTCAAAGGCCAAACCGCACCAATGCAACTAGTCGCAACTCCTTACCACAAAACAGTTTTAAGGTCAACCACACCAATGCAACTCAGTTGCATTGAACTCCTTGCAACTGCCATAGGGCATAGCAGTGGCGGCCATTTTCTGGTTCCACTTCAAAATACTCAATGCATTTTTCCCATTGACATTTCCAAAAATATTTATATCAATTCATTTAAGCCTAGAATCAAGCCATCCATGGTCCTGGTGAATCATGACCATAAAACGTTTGAATCTGTGAAAAAACTTTTTTGAAAACGGCAAAACAAAGGGTATTTATTAAATATAGTATATCATATAATTAAATGTAATTTTTCTTTAAATCACAGAAAAGAATGTTTTATGGTCACGATTCACCAGGACCCTGGATGGCTTGATTCTAGGCTTAAATGAATTGATATAAATATTTTTGGAAATGTCAATGGGAAAAATGCATTGAGTATTTTGAAGTGGAACCAGAAAATGGCCGCCACTGCTATGCCCTATTGGGGATAATGGTTGCAAGTAGTTGCAAGTACAGTAGTTGCATGTTGCAAGG
Source organism: Gymnoscopelus braueri (assembly GCF_963280865.1). Lineage (NCBI taxonomy): Eukaryota > Metazoa > Chordata > Actinopteri > Myctophiformes > Myctophidae > Gymnoscopelus > Gymnoscopelus braueri. Next base: position 28,028,381 of record NC_137605.1, read on the forward strand.
AGTTGCACGGCGAATCATTGGTGTGGAGTGGGCTTAATTACACTGTCATGTTTTGATGAGCATTTCGGTCATCTTCAGTTGTTGGTTATCCTAGTCTTTAGAAACAACAAGTTATGATACAATCCATATTGACGCAGAAAATTCCCTTCCTGTCTGTTTCAGCTTTTCCTGGTGTTTCTATTATTCCCATGACGCATTTCATGGGCAAGCATTGGCCGGCTTGCCCATGCAGTCTATGGACCCCATTACATAAACATGATTTATATTTTCTTACTAAGGGTTGTAGCTTTCACAGTTAGACATTTTCACAACACTTTATGAATGATATCACTGGCGGTAAACCTTTCAGCCCAAGCTGCGTTTCAGAGACACGGAAGACAGTTCAGTTTTATGGCTTCTAATGGAACATTACTTTAGCCCTACAACAAACATACAGAACTTGAACATTGTGATAGTGTCCATTTAAGAGCTACAGACGAAGCCCTGGACCACAATGGAAACAAGTACACTTACCCAAGCTGTAACTAGCTAAAGTTAATGGGTTGTAGGAATGCTGTTAAACAGGGAAACTGTTTAACCTTTATCCAACCACACCATTTCCCTGAGGGAAGTCAACAGCAGAAAGGGTAGAATTAACTTTTAGTTTTTTTTTATCATGACCAGAGAATAAAAGCTAAATTGGCTGTAAGAGAGATGTTTTTCATTATAGTGTTAGAAAAACAAATGTATGTGAAAAGGCAGAAGCAATGGCCAATAGCAATTCACATAAAGGGGTAGACCATGTTGTTCAAATGGAGGGCTGGGTAAAGTAGGGAGAAGAGAGGACCCAGTCTTGTGATCGCTCTCATTTAATCACTTGAATTGCGGAGAAACTTTGAAGTGTAATTATGCCAATTCCATCTGAGTTTCCTTCCTTGGCAAACAAGTTGGGAAGAGCAAAGTGACAAACACTAATAAACAAATAATAATCCCTTTTACATATGACAAAATATCCCAGCACAATTCAATATTGGTGCAGTAGTCTACCTTAATTACAGTAATTAATTTGGATGATTCAGTCAATTTGTGGTGTGTGCAGATAAGGG
>NC_137605.1:28034465-28091965 GCF_963280865.1 Gymnoscopelus braueri
AAGTAAAGTCTGTCTCAGACGCAGATGTGTGTACTGGAAATCAGTATAGTCATATATAGAAATCAGACAGTATTACAACAATCACTGTGTCATCTGTCAACATGATTTGCCAAGTTGGCTGACTCTGGCACATATAGCCTACAGTTATCAAGCATGTCCCTGTTAGATCTCATGCCCAACATTAGGTTATTCACATTTTCAGACAAAAATAATGCAATAAAGATATTGAAAGAAAGACAATTCTCCAGGTGCATGGAGCATCTCATGGCTTATAATGAGAAGACAAAATCAACAAATGACTTACTGGTACTCAGGTGCTGTGATTTGAAGTATAGGTTTCCAGCATCTTTGTCAGGTGTAGTTATTATCTTTGGTAGGTCTTCCTCCAGCTAATTGCAAGGTCAGAAATATTGTGATATTTGTTTATCGCCATCTTGTGTGCAAGCCAGAAATTACAAACTGCATACAGAAATAGATATTAGAAGAATACAAAAAGCTATACTTATGTGATATTGCAAGCATTATTATGCAATCTTTGTATTTATCCATTTGTAGTTATGCATCCATCTTGTGTCCTAAATATACCTTGCAAGAGTGGGCTAGTACTAAAGTAAAATATTTACAGAATTATATTTAGTTCCTTACCAGTCTGAAGTTGTGCGGTTTAGGATTCTTGTAGGAACCAGAAGGATATTTCCCAGTTTTGACAAATATCAGCTTGGACTCTAAAGTATCACTTGGCCTGTATGGTGTAATTTCAATTTCAGTTATTAAGCCCTCTTTAATAACTTCTCCAATTTTCCTGTGTGTTTCACTGGGCTGAGCTACAGCCTGATATGTAGTTCTGCTCTTCCTTTGAGGGATTTTCAGAGACTGGTACACTTTATAAGAGAAATCTGGCGCCTTGATGCTCCACACATCAACCTTGTCATTGCTTTCAGGAAGCAGAAAACATTTGCTTCTTGTGGTGGCCAAATCCTGACTTGCAGAGAACAGCATTTTTCTGTCAAAACTGACTGGTGGCAGCAGCTGACTTCTTGAAATCATCTTGATTTAAAACTATTTTTTTAGGGTAAGGATTCCAGGAACAATGGTTCGGCCTGCATAAACTTTGCTCTAGAATCTGATTTGCTATTCTTCCTGTGGAGTACACTGGTGAACAAACAATAATGTATCCTACTATCCTTACCTTGAATTTCAAGGTAATCCTTCACTGCTTGGCCAATCTTTTCCAGGCACTCTCCAAATCTCAGAAAGTTTAGAGTTCAGTTTAACAAATGAGTCCTCTTTCAGTGGCACAGCAGTAGCATGGAGAGAAAAGGCCAATGTAATTAAATGGTTGCTTGGTGACCAGTGTCACTATAAACTTTATAAAGAATAAGCACGTGACACTTTATAAAGAATAATAGGGTTCTCGACAGGAACCTAGCAACAGAGGAACAATGTGCCCCTCTGAATGGAAGTATTACACTGGGTTATTTACCAAACTTGTTGAGAACATGACATTAAATACATTCATTCATGATTTGTGTTTGTGTGATTAGCCTACTCTGCAGGGACAAAATACCAAACGAACAAACAAACAAACAAACAAACAAACAAACAAACCAACCAACCAACCAACAAAAAACATGTGTGAATGTAATTGTTTATAGATATATTTATATTATTTTTCTCTTGGGAAAAAGGTTACAGCAGTTGTGTACAGCTACAATGCAAATCTATGTAGCTTTAGTGTGGGATTTGAACATAAACCATGGCCAATTGTGAGAAGGTAAAAAACACGAGACTGGTTGGCATCACATATCAGGATAGGGAAGAATAGCTATTCTTTTTCCACAGTGAGTGGATAGATACATACTTATTTTTAATGATGGAGTGCGTCACTTTCTTGTTTTCTTTATGTCAAAGTTTTAAACTAGGTTAAATAAAATGAAGTATAAATTCCAAGGCCGGGGTGATAGATTTACATTGGAGTGGCAGGTTGGCCTTGACTTAGTGAGGCCAGCTGGTGACTCAAGAGTTGCTGGTTAGAGCTCCGGAGAGTGTATTCCAGATGTAAACTGGAGGGTGGCTATTATTACAGTACATTTACAGTGCCCACCAACTCTGCCAAAGTGCAGTGATAGGGGTCCTCAAAGTTGTTAATACATTTCCTTATTGTCATAATTGCACTAATATTGGAATAAAAAAAGGCATTCCACACTTAATATGCATGGCCTGGAGTGAGCTATTGCTTTTATAAACCGGTTACCAAATATAGCAACATTTTACAAGTTGGTTAAGCATCTACTGCCTGCACAAAGCCAAATTTATAAGAGGATTTGTTCCCGGAGACGTTGGTACAGAGGTCGTGTCACACGACCTTTGCTTTGAGACAATCCTGTTTCTGGTTTACAATTTCTCCCCAGAGAAAGCAGGTAGGCTCTATTAGGTGTCAGCACTTGTGCTGGAGACCGCTGCGTTAAAGTGCAGCTGGAACGTTATAGTGCAGCTAGCAGGGGCAGGGAACGACATGATATCGAGCAGTGCAACAATGACACAGACATGTGGAAAAGTGTGGGGGAGAGACCTCTGCTGTTGGCCACTCATTGAGCTGTGTGTCTCTCAGGCTGAGGATGGATGGATGAACACGCACAGGAGGAGAGGAAAGAGCACAGAGGACAGAAGGCAGCATCAGCAGCCACAGAGTAACACAGAGTTCACCTGCACAAACTGTAACAGAAACACGTCACTCAAGAATAGGACTGTTCAGCCACAGCAGACGCTGCCTGCAACGCAACTACACACTAATCCCTGGTGCATATTCAGTGGTGGACAAAAAGAACTCAAGCCCAGTAGGCCTACTTGAGTCAAAGTATACACACTACTCTCTTTGTAGACTACTTTGTCTCACTGGTTTCTTTCAAGCCTGCAAAAACTCAGGAGACCACAAGAGGAGGTAAATGCAATTTCCCATAGAAAGGAGCTGTCATTCACTGCCAATCTTTTCTCCTTGTTTGGTATTTGTTGATGACATATATTGTTGTGTTATTTTGTATGCCATGTTGATGAATTGAATACATATAGGACCACAATGGAAACAAGTCCTGAGGACTTTTTTTGTGTTATCCTTTTAGCCTTCACATTTCTGACTAATACAGTATTCAATCAGCTTTAATATAAATTAACTGTTGTCCTTTTTTTCATTTCACCTTATGACCTAGAGTTTGTAGCCTAATATTATTTTGTGATATAGAACTGTACAAAGACATTATGTCATGGGTCACATACACCAAGGTCTAGAAAGATGTTTAACTCTAGTAACATCCAAACCTCTGCATAGTGTCAGTCAAATTATCTCTAGTGTTTCTACTCTTTATCTTTATCTATATATTCATCCCTATACCCTTATTATAATTATACAAAGCTACTGTTAATGTTTCGTGATCTAGACCAGGGGTCTTCAACAGGGGGTCTGGGACCCCTAGGGGGTCCTCAGAGTTACTACAGGGGGGCTGCCGAATCTTTTTTTTTTCCTGCTTTACATTAACGACTTGAACCCCTAGCATCCATATTCTGAGGAGTACTTTAAGCCAAAAATAGCCGATCTACAAGCTCACAACTTCTCGCAGGGGGAAAAGAGCAGACCAAGTAAGTACAGAGTGAAAGGTTAAGTTTACTGGCTATTGACGGTTTAAGTGGTTAAATGTCTGAAAATACACATGAACACGAATCCAAAATACACTGATGATCGTGCTGTCAAACAATGAAAGTATATGGAATCTATGAAAAGGTTGTGGGGGTCCCTGCTTCATCTCTCTCTCAACTAAGGGGTCCTTGGTCTGAAAACAAAAACGTTGAAGACCCCTGATCTAGACACTATAGGCTATTCTCTACTATATTCTACTGTATAATGGGTGAAAATCTAAAGCATGGAGGCCAGTGTCAAGATGGGAACTCCACCGCCACCTTCTGTTCACACAATGCCATGGCTCTGGACTCGGAGTCTGGTAGGAGCATCAGGGTTGCCATGTCCGCTTATTATAAGCGACCATGGGATTATTTTTCTGTAAAGTAGTTGCAGGTTGCGTTTTTTTTGGGTGTTTAAAGTGTAATTATTTGGGCTTGCTTCCATTTTTTAAAATCATTGTTTTAACCAGTTCTCAAACATTTGCATGTCAAGGACGTCCAAATTAATGTATTTCTCTGCAGACTCCCATCTGATTCTTTTTAAACTTTCAAATATATTCCAAATAGTTCACTTTTTCTTTTCAAGATATTTTTGAAAATAGCTACAAGCTCACGTGAGCTTGTAGATCGGTAAAGTGCTCATGTATGGCTCTATGTGGCTTCTTTTTGGCTTGTTTTCATGTTGCTTATGTCTTTCACAAAATCTGGCAACACTGGAGCATTTTACCTCGTTGTCTTGGAGACGCGTGTTTACATCCCCCAAAGTGGCAAGTGCAGGTTTGTTCTCTGCTACCTCGCTGACTTTTATCTTAATCGTGTCTTATCTTAGTCGTATCTTAATCATTTCCAAACAAACCTCAGTTCACTCAGTTCCAGGAACCGGCATTCAAGTAAGAAATATTATATACCCTTTTCATCTCATGTCATGTCATATATAATACTATAACAAAATAGGCGAAAGCGACTCGTTACAAATAGCCTAAATATCAGTAGTCGTTACTGGCTTGAGTTAGCTTGAGTTAGCCTGTTCTTGAGAGATTAGATTAAACAATAGGCTACGGAAGTAAAAAAAAAAAAAAAAAAACACACAGTGCAGTCACTGTTATAAATTAGTCAGTGGTACGTGGAAAAAGTAGCCAAATATGTTTTTTACTTAAGTAAAAGTATCAGTACTGTACTGCAAGCAATGTAAGTATCAGTAGGCCTACTACAAGTAAAAGCCGAATGTCCCATTTCACAAGTTTTCAAATGTATAAAAATTGTTTGAAAATAGCAGATCCACAAACTCACTGTGAGCTTGTATCTGCTATTTTCAAATGGCCGAAATATAGGGCTGAAGTGGTTAATGTATGTTTTGTAGGCTAATAATAATCTAATGTACGGTCAAGAAGACAAAGTAGTAACTAAAGTTTGCAAATAGTTGTAGTGGTGTTAAAGTATAATATTTGCCTCTGAGATGTACTAGAGTAGAAGTAAAAGTACTGAAGTACAGTACTTGAGACTTGAGTAAATGTACTTAGTTACTTTATACCACTGAATATGATGCAGCGACTCAAAAGCAGAGCCAAATAACGGCCTGACATCCTTAATTCATTTATGATGACAGTATTCTGATACACCTACACAACATCACTAGGCTCCTACACAACCTGATGATGGAGAGGTCAGAGGACGATGTGATTGACTTCTCAGCGCTGGAGAGAGAGCTGTCCTCGGCTGTGGAGGCTGACCGCAGATACCGCACAGAGAACGACGCCAAACTTAGAGCCGTGAGCCAGAAAGTGGGATCCTATGAAGAGTTCAGGTGAATGAATGGTCATCAAGAATAGACAAGGAAGCACTATTTTGAAATGTTCAGAAGTAGGCCGACTACTTCACGAACATATAAGTGCAAATAGCTAACACATAACAAATAAGAAAAACAAGGCTAATAATAACAACAATGAAAGAAGACATTAAAATAATGCAATGCTAAAATAACAGAAAGCAGACTTCAGTTGTTATAAAAGTTCCTGTAAGGCTAGTTAAATGATCATGGGAATATGTGACCTGCTGTTTTTCCAAATCTATCTTTTGTTCTCTCTTTTTATGACACATTTTCATAGGCCTATTCAACTGACCTCACTGGCTTGAGTACTTCAGTGACTTTTGCCCCTTCCATCCCAAAAACAAGCAACTTTTCTTTCTTTTTTTAACATAAGATTCCAGGAATGTAATCCTAAATTTGTCTGTCAAAAGGGGACACAGCACCCAGTAGTCTAGTTCTTTCTCTAAGAGGAATATAGTTTTGTTCAGTGACATGGTTATTTGTCTGTCTGTCTGTCTGTCTGTCTGTCTACAGGGACATAGTTTTGGCCTGCCACTTGAAGCCTCTGGCAAAGTCGGATAAGAATGGAACTTCTCGCAAACAGCCCTGGAATCCCCTGGTCTCCCCCAGCAACACACACAAACCAGTGGTCTCCCCTAATGTCACACATGATCCAGTCTTCTCCAACAGACCATGCTAGCAGCAGAGCAAGGTTAGTTGATGGACTGTGATGAACTTGAGATAACCTAACCCTAACACGCACGCACGCGCACGCACACACACACACACACACACACACACACACACACACACACACACACACACACACACACACACACACACACACACACACACACACACACACACACACACACACACACACACACACACACACACACACACACACACACACACTCACTCAGAGAGAAACATGTGCACAAGCTACACAAGAGCAGAACTAAGATATTGCCACTAGATGGCAGCACATATCTGTACAGTGAAGGACTATCAGCCGCTATTTGGTTCATATACAGGTAAAACTGAGAAATTAGTTACTAATTAGTGTATTGTTGGGGACACATGGGGTGTTGTACATGAAGTAGAATTCAACACTTCGGACCACATGTCTTACATCAGCACTGGTAGAAAGAATAATTATTGATATAAAATAAAAAATAAACAACAACAACAATCAAATGCTGTTCTCTTGACCAGCTGGCATAGACCAAAGAGAAAAATAGAAACAGGATATGCACATTCACTCTGACTTTGGAACCTTTATTTATCCAGGATTATTACTTTTAAATATTGCTTGTTTTCAGCCCATACTCTGCTGCTTCACAATCAGACAATTGTATTTACACAGGAGATCCCTTCACTAACAGCATAATGAATACTTACTAGGAACCCTCAAGAGACAGACCACGGCTTGGCATGCAGAGATGATACATCTTCCAGATTTCAAGCTGCAGTCATGCTTGACCTGACAGCTGCTCAATGTCTACTGTAGCTACATAAGGACACTTTTACAGACTAAACCTCCCAGATAACCCTGACAGATGGTCTGGACAGGAACACCATAAAGAGTAGATCTCTTTTTACCAACATCCCTAGGCAATATTATGGATTAGAATGGGCTCAGTATGAGTGTATTGTGATTATCTATTATTATAATTAATTCTGAACTTAAGTTAATAATGGTAAATGTTTTGGGGGATTGAACCTTAATTTATACTAAGTTGTACATTGACAATCGCCAAAAACAACAGATTTTCAAGCAAAAAAGGTGACGCATTGCATGCCTGACGTTCTTGCTTTCGTACAGTTTGTCAAATGTGCGTGTGGTGTCAGGTTGGCCACAGACAGTGGAGTCAGCGATCACAGCTGTGATTTACAAGGGCCCGCTGCTAAACAGAGGGGATCCAGCTTTATACAAACACTCATCTGCATGCAAGAGAGATTATCCAAATAGTTGTCACAGTGGGCATTTTGTTTGTGCTTGCCAGGACAGCTGACACATGCTGTCACAAACAAACAAGGGAGGATAAGACAACAAGAAACCCGAGCTGAGGCCAAAGACTCTCTGTGAAGGAGATGACCTCTTTGCCCCTATAAAGTTGAGAGCCTCCATTGAGGTCAACCTTTGGCCTCTCAGCTGTGTGTTTGAAAATGGCTCACCATTGTATCAAGTGACATTTATAGCTGCCATGCAATCAGTAGCTTGACTTAACCAATTATGGGGACATTTCGTCAAACCTGAAAACCTGAAATGCTACTTTTGACCCATTGTACTCCACCCCTGGGCAATAGTGATGGTGGAAAGTCAATAAAACTGAGCCTAATTTTGCTAATTTTTACCTGAACACAAAAGGTAAAAGTAGGATATCGCAGAGAAATCTTGTCGTGACAGAATGAATAGGCTACTCTAGCAGAAAGAGGCAGTTTCTGGAGTAGAAGCTAGGGCTATAGAGGCAAACTGCTGTACTGAGCTCTCTTGTATTTCCTCCCAGGTCATTCTGTACCCCCCACCCCCAATGCCCTCTTTCTGTCTCTGTCTGTCTTCGAGGCCACAGGCCGCGTCTGACAGCGTGCCAGGACCCGACATCTGTTTTTTCCATTGTTTGAGCAAAGCCGCAAGAGTGTGCATGTGTGTGTTTGCCATTCCCTGCCCATGTCCTAAAATGAAGACAACCTTCTCTTTTCAATACACCTTCGTCATGGTCCCGCCCCTGGCAGACGTGGTGCAAATTAAAGCAAATATAGAAATTAAAGCTAGCTGTTGGTGTATTTGACTACTATGACTAATGATGATGTTGTTGATGATGATGATTAAGCACATACTGTATTAAACAAGATGAAATATAGCATAGTCCATATGCAAATACTATTCTCCATATGGACCAAGGAAGGGCAACAGCGTGTACAGATTATGCACTTTGACCCTTCGTTCATAGTGAGCAGCCGCAGGTGGCTTGTAAATCAGGGTGTTGTCTATTGAATATGGCACCTGAATGACAGGGCATGATGCATGCTCTGCAAAAGACTCGTACAGGTCCTGAATATTGGAAAGTTATGCTTGATTTATACTTGGTTGCGTGCCGTGTCTCGCACAGAAAATAGCTGATCTACAAGCTTACAATGCACTGCGCTGATGTGGCACCGGCACACAACTAAGCATAAATCCCCCTTTAGGTTTACCCAAATGGTCACTTAAGCCTGATATACTTACTTGCGAAAATAGCCGATCTACAAGCTCACAACGTGTTGCATCAATACATCTGTTATTTTTGCTATTTTAGAAAAAAAATTAAAAATGAGAGTGAGAATGTTTGATATTTCTTTATGCTTTGAAATGTTTTAATTTTGTATATGACCTGCTCAAAATAGGGACACCTGGTTGAAATTGATTCAATGTCAAATCTCTGAATCAGAACATGTTGTATTTGTCATGTGAGGAATGGAGTGTGGACAATGCAGCTGTGGACAATCAAAAGTGGGAGTTTGATATAACTGTGAGATTGATTGCTGTCATGTACCTATACAAAGCTAAATGTGTAGTGTTAATTCTACCTCGTGGGTCAATTTGCACACTCTTGGAGTTCACTATACTAACTCATTCTTGATAACATTCTGGATTTTACTGTGTAGATTCTGTGTTCATGTCAGGACATGTAGCATCAAGTATAAAATATGACAGGTATCTATATAATGTGTATGGGTGGTGCTTTTTGTGTGTGACCTGTTTATGTTTCCCTCATCTTAATGATAGTATTTCCTTGATGTACTATGAAAACCATCATTTGTGTGATCTGGCGTCCTTGGTGGAGAGTCATACAGTTTGCTTTGCCTGCTTAATTTACCTGATATCAAATTTCCCTGGGGAGAAATGGGAAGTGGCGCTATTTTCTCATTGTTCCATGTGTGCATACTGATTGTAATGGGAGAAAATGACACAAAATTAGGAACTCTGCTGAGATTAAACTACTGGGGCAATTATACCTCTGTTTGTCTATTAAGTCTGTTCACAGGATTTAACTTGGAAAAAGTACATAAATGGTATTGGTTACTGGCTATACATAGATGATAATTGTGTTCACTGATTAGAGGAGGGTTTCTTATCTATAGGACTAATTGTGACCTATAATTACTGGTTGAGTGGAACAGAAAGCATGAGGAGGGGTAAAGAAAGTGGGTTAGATTTTTGTACCTGATAGCTATTCCAGGCTCTCATCAGGTTGATGGTTCAGGAGATTTATGAGGGGGGTGTTGTTCTCTTTTCTGCCTGGGAGTCAAACCCACAATGGCCTGAAGAAGACAGTCAGGCACCGTCCTGCTACACAGAGACAAGCCCTAGTTCTCCCAAGGTGCTCCAGTCCTAATGGAACATTATATGACCTGAACAGCTTTCAACCTCCCACAGACTGCATTTTGTTGACATTGGCGGTTTATTTAGGTGACTGGGACTTTGTATGGCCTGAGAAAATGGTTTGATTTTCAATGTAGCACATTGTGTATGCTATGTGAAATGGTTAAAACTAATAAAAAAATAAAAGAATAACAATAATTGCAAGAAAATTGGAAGGGGAAGAAATGCAACATTGTATCTGTATAATAGGTATTACAATATACATAGATAAGTCATGTGTAACAGTATACGGTCCACAGTATAGGCTACATAATGAGCTTTTTTTTAAATGTTTCTCCATACCATAAGCATGAATTGAAATAAATGCCACATTGATAGAAAGAGGTCAATTTCAAGTACTGACAAATCAATTAGTCACACTATACTGTTGTATATTTTAAAGTCTCCAATTCCAACAATGAAATCATATCTCGGGATAAGGCTGTACTGGGCAGTTAAAGTGTGAGAATGGAAATAAACATGTTTGACAGAGACCTCAATGTGATATCTGGTTTATCCAAAATCCCACTCTTTGGCTAAGTCAATTTCCCTGAGAAATATGGTGTGACATCTGTTTAAGTGGTTTAAAGTAGGCCCAGTGACTAATGAAATATTGCATGCATGGCCAGTGAACAGACATCATTATCATCTGTCTTTTTCCACCAGTAACAGAGAAAACTGATATTTGCCTTGGCTGTATTCAGTTCACAATATGAAATTCAATTGTAGCATATATTCAGATTGATTTAAATAACACAACATATTATCTAATGTTACTTTAGCAGAAATATCTAGTCAAAAGAAATATCTAAAACTGAAAATTGTCTGGTCCACCGTGACGATGAGTGATTTAGTGTATCTAGCCTATAACAGCCAATAATACTGTGTGTGTGTGTGTGTGTGTGTGTGTGTGTGTGTGTGTGTGTGTGTGTGTGTGTGTGTGTGTGTGTGTGTGTGTGTGTGTGTGTGTGTGTGTGTGTGTGTGTGCGCGTGTGCGCGCGCGCGTGTGTAGAGGTGGAAAGTAACTAAGTACACATTCTCTGGTACTGTACTTAAGTACAATTTTGAGGTATTGTACAAGGTGATCTACAGTACAAGCTCACAACAATGCGTTGTGAGCTTGTAGATCAGCTGTCAAAAGATTGTATACATTTTTTAAACATTATGGAAGATTTCTGCATATACTTTTACTTTTGGTACTTTAAGTACATTTTGATGCCAATACTTTTGTACTTTAACTCAAATTGTGGTATTGATACTTCTACTTAAGTAAACATTTTGAGTAGCCTATGCCTACTTCTTCCACCACCGTGTGTGTGTGTGTGTGTGTGTGTGTGTGTGTGTGTGTGTGTGTGTGTGTGTGTGTGTGTGTGTGTGCGCGCGCGTGTGAGAGAGAGAGTGTTTGTGTGTTACACGCTTAATGTGTTTTACGTAATTAGTAAGTCATATTAGATCTTAGATGAGTTGTTTTTGAAGTAATTTCTGAATGTAACAGGAGTTGCACAGACAGAGAGAGAAGGTGTACAGCTGAGCTGGACGCTCCTCCTGCAGTGTGATGCTGCTGTTGCCTTGCGGAGTGGGAAGCAGCGCTGCTGTAGTCCGGCGTCCCGGACAACTCCACCAACTCATGTGGTTAACGATCAAGAGCTTCTCTGGACCTATCTGGAATATATTACAGACCTGTTTGAGTTATTAGGGGGAAACGACCGAGTGGGGTAGCCGATCATAAAACTGTTTTAGTGGCCATTGTTCTTGTTGGGTTGGCCAGACAATGAGATTTACACTTGTTTTGAAACTTCTGCCGTACTTTGTGTTTCTACTTTCTAATGCAACGCATCCTCAAACAGGTAAAGTAGCCTACAATGAATTGTGTATTTGGAACCCAATTACAGTTATTTTCATACCGGGTTTTTTTGGACAATTTTCAATTTTTATTTTTGTTTGGTTGGATAACTGCATGTTGGATAACTGCATGTTGAAAATGCGAGATTATTAGGCTACAGTGGATATAAACTCGTGTGTGTATAATATGCATGATGTGTGTAGTCTTTAGATTGTCATCATGATTTTTTGGTCCAACTGTCCATCTACAACATATCTTGTGTGTGGCATTCTTAAGAATTCGTTCGCTTCCCATTCATCATAGTGCTGTCATCCAAGGGCACATACATACATACATACCTCCTAGTCTCACTCTCACGGTCACTGTAATCCACTGTTTCCCAAACAGTGGGTCGGGACCCGTGGGTGGCGGACAGATTTTTGTGGGTCGAGAGTAAAATATCCCCTTTATAAATTTTTTTCCATTTCCCCACAACAAATCCAGAAAATGTTCAAAATAATTTCATAAATAAATACCAAAACTCTAAGAAATTCCATAAATTAGAAAACAAATCTTTAAGAAGTAGTGAAAATAGCCTATTTTCACTAGTTTGGGTCCTGGGCAAAGGCCTTATTTTCTCTTTTGGGTCTTGAGCTAAACAGTTTGGGAACCACTGCTGTAAACTATTGTGCTGTCATGGGGAAGCAGAGGTGATCAGCCCCTCTCTTTGTATTCTCACCCACATGGGTCTTTGAATCCTGGGGCCAAGGTGGGAAGAGATGCCCACTCAGATGCCCATTCAGATGCCCTCTCAGACAGGGAAACGGCATTGAGGGCTACGGTCGTTGTCTGTGAAAGTTCCCGTCCATTAGCCAGTGAGAAGGAGTGAAGTGACCAGGTGCTGCTGCTGAGAATGGATGTCTGGACAGCTCTGACAACTCCTGTCATCTCCTGCAGCAGCATGTCTGCTTGACGCCAATATGTCATAGTTAGCCGGGCTATCACTTTTCAATTGGCTGCTCTGGTCTGGGCCCAAGCTCCTTCTTTAGGTGGCACACTAGCAGAAGCCAGTTATGCCAGGTCAACATTTACTTTATAAAGGATGTCAATACCCCATTGAATTACTTTGGTATGGTCCTAACAAATAGTTGCACTCCTGTTTTAAATGTACATTTGACTTGAAAGTAGCCTACTCTTGGCTTTCTTTAATGACATGCTAATCATATAAAGCAAGAAAAAAAAGAAAAAATATGATGTCTCCAACAGTGTTTTTTAAAGGCCTTTGAATAGCAAGTGCCTCACATTTGCTTCCTCTTTTAGAATACCTCTTATGTTGTTAACCCATATCTTAACATGGACCATATGGACATTTGGAGTCATGTCCTGCCAGCACTGGAATGATTCTGTTCAACTTTGAACCACTTTAATCATAATGATGTTTGGTTTGGATGCAGCTTGGTTTTTTATCATTATTGAGGAAGCCACAGTCTGAAACTGATACTTTCACGCTGGGTACTTCCAGTTCCCAAGACAGGTCCCAGCTGGGGTCATTTCATTATAAGGATCCATTCATAACTAGTATAAAGGAATACTTGTCAGTTGCAATAAACACCTGCAAACCACATTCACACCATTCTCTCCACAAGAGAAGACGAACCATACATAAAATACCATAAAACCTTTCATCTTTCAATGTGTTTAAAATATAATGGTCATACTCTGTAAACATGTTGTCATCAAAGGCTTAAGTTACCAACTACCCTGTTGAGATGCGAGGGAGACTTGTACTAATTTTGTCTTCAAAGGCGATGGGGTTTTCATACACTAGCTTTGTTTTTCAGAGGCTCCGATGACCTCCTGTGATTATTATGCTTATTCTGACAGTGATATGAACTATGTCAAAGTTAATTTGACTCTGAAGGTTGGCCACGTGCACATTTTACCCAGTTCTGAACAAAATGTGTTTGATATTCTTCACTCTCCTGTTTGTGTGATGAGTGTCAGTACAAAAAAATTATGCTTTAATGAGGCTTCTGTGTTCATCCATACTGCTCATTGATTATAGACTCTTGGTGTTTATCCAGTACCTACTGTATACTGACACTCTCACTGTTTCTCTAGTGCGCCCCCCTGAATGTGTTCCAGGAGGCCACGCTTTGCTCCAGAACCCCTACCGCAGCACCACTTTCAGCTCCAGCTGGCTGCAGCAGTCAGCCCTGCAGGACTTCATCTGCGACCACACTCTAACACCAGGATGGTACCAGTTTCAGATATTTGACAAGCCTGCCAGCATGCCCACTCAGTGTGTTGAGGTAAATAACGTCTTCTTGTTGATAGCTAACATTGTGGCAAAGGCACAGAACTCAGATGACATGGCTGGAAGGAAGGCAGACCTCTACAGTATGTCTAAGTGTAGATAAAGATGACATGAATTGCTTCTTTTTAAGACCCTCCTGCCAGTGCATACACACACACACACACACACACACACACACACACACACACACACACACACACACGCACACGCACACGCACACACACACACACACACACACACACACACACACAGCACACGCACACGCACACGCACACGCACGCACACACACACACACAGCGGCCCTTGACACATATGCATTTGCTTCACAGTGGCTGCAGTTTAGAGTCTGACACATTAGAGCACCCATAGTAGGCTAGTTCATGTTTCAGTGCCTTGCTCAGGGGCACCTCAGTAACTGCAGTACCACAGTACAAGCCACACTAGCTAGTAGATTTGGGTGATGGATGTTTCTTCAAAACTTGCTGACATTTCCCCGGTGTATACAGTATATCAGTGGAAGAAGTACTCAAATCACTACTACAGTACTCAATTACTTAGTTACTTTCCACCACTGCAGTATATGACAATGTTTTGTATGAGACTAACAAACAAACAAACAAACAAACAAACAAAAAAAGCTGGCCTGCTGGTGAACAAAGTCATTGTAGCATGTATGACATTAAGTAGCCTAGAAAGCTGTGTGTGTAATACACAATTAGCCTACTTACACAAACTATATAATATATAGTTTGTGTATTGTATATTATACAATACACAAACAATACAACAAAATACATCCATGCAGACAAGACAAGACAGGACAGGACAAGAGCTCTCCCAAAACTAGCCGCTCCCACCCCACAAGTTCACCCCCAAAGTAGCCAACTTCATATGGAGACATATCCATACAAAACTATATGAACACAAAATTATCCATACAAAAGTACAAACCAGTACAAACATGAACATGCAGTAACATGCATTAACATGCTCAAGTGGGGTACAAACATTAACATACAAACATGCACATGCACCTTAGGAAATGAATATCAATGCTCTAGATACAAGTTTGCAATAACAATTGTTAAGAACAATTGTTAAGAAAAATTGCTAAGAACAATTAGAAGCATGATTAGAAGCATTAACAGGGTGTTTGAAGGTGAGTGAAAATAGATTATTTAAACACGTTAATGGAGGTGATAGATCTATGTGAATTTGGTAGGTTATTCCAGTCGGATGGGGCTTTAAATTTGAATGCACGTCGACCAATTTCTTTTTAAATTCTGGGGATAATAAAGAAAGGATGCTCAGTATGCCAGGTTATATGGTGGTGTGCAGGGATTTAGGAATAGTTTCAAGTCATGAGGTTAATAAAGACAATACATTTGAAAGCTAATTGCAGCCAGTGAGAATGTCTTCGAGATTTAGGTGTTAACCAATTAAGAGACTCTTACAGTACATAGAGGTTCTATAAGGGCACTTCAGGACAAATCTACAGAGACTGTTGTAGGTTACATTAAGAGGGTAGAGATTTGTTTCGGAAGTATTCTGATATATAATGTCTGCATAATCTAGTATTGGTAGTATTAATAACTGTGAAATTATTTGATTATTCAATTATTAAGAGTAGACACTTGTCTTCTCTGTCTACGAAATGTGTGCACTTACAAGACATCAGGTGGTGTCTCTGCCTCTCTGGCCTTAGTTAAACTGAAGTATAGAGTTTTTGGGACATATGATGAGTTAGCAGGTCAACTATGAGATGTAGGTATGTGTAGGTAGGTGTGTTTGATTGATGTGCGTGATGCATGTGATACAGTATGTGCCTGTGATTTGTGTGTGCAGATGGTGTCTGTCTGTTCATTTGTACTGTATGTGTACGTATATGTTTATGAAGGAGAGTGTGGGCTGGAATGTTGCTCATTTCCTCTGGGGAGCCTGCTGTGTGCAGCCTCCCTCAGGATTCCTCCCTCCCTGGTTGATGATTGTCCACAGGAGTGTGTTCAGGAAGGCAGAGAGTTGCTATGATCATGTTATCAGAAGTCACCGTCTTTGGGAGGATTAAGTGAAAGTCATATTCAACATAATATTTTGTTTAATCTACAGTATGTGCCCATACCGGTCTGAATACATATTATTGAACAGTTTGACTTGTGAATTTAAAACATCTTGGAACACAACAATATGTTTTATTCATATACCGTATACGTTATACAGTATATGATTTTATCACACACCCAGCCTTTATTTTCCCTTGGTGAAGGGAGTGATTAACAGGCCAAGAGTGTGATAAGCTTGCGCTAAGTGGTCAGCTGCTGTATCTTCCCTACGGGTTGTACATCAGCTGACCAATAATTGCAGCTGAAGTTCCACCACAGCATCAGGAGGCATAATTCCTTTTTGTGCCCTCAGTCTGGCAAGACCCACCCTACCTGCCTCTGATTGGCTTCCTGGCAGGAAGGGGCCTGCCCCCTTTCCACCAGAAAGGGGGCAGGGCCAGGTTCAAAGCATCTAAAACCATGATGGAACCAACCAGTGAGTTGATAGATCAGTACATTGATACTGTAGGTTCATGTTCTCAAGACTACGGGTTCAAATCCTAGCAACTAAACAGGTGTACTTTTCTTTCCCACTCCAAAGCATTTAGGCACAGTTTTAGTGAGGTTACGGTTAGGGACGGGTGAAGGTTAGGCATTGTTTTTGTGATGTTGAGGTTAAGGTTAGGGTTAGCCAATCACAGCGCCACTTGGCTGGGTCTTGCCAGATTGAGGGCACAAAAAAGACTGGTGAAAAGGAAACAGAACACAGAGAGCGGAAAACAGCAGCCAAAAACTGCCAACTGCCCAGCAGCCAACTCTCCCCACAGCCATTTCATTGGCCCGGGGAGTTCTTCGTTGACAGGAAGGTTAATCTAATAACTTCATGTTTTGATCCAAATGCTATTTTCTTGTTGTCTTTTTCAATAAATAAGACTATGGGAATGTGATAAACTAATTATCACACAGCATTCATCGTTGCCCACCGTTGGATAAGCTTGGGCACTGACAAATACCTGGGCGATAATCTATTTTGATTTTAGTGTAGTATTCTTTTACCCCTCTTTTTTTTTTACCTCTTCCACTCTCTCCCTGTTTTCTGGTTGTCTGTCTGTCTATTTCCCTTTGTCTCTCTCCATAATCACCTAGGTGAACCACTGTGGTACTCAAGCCCCAGTCTGGCTCTCCCTGGGTGAGGGACAGTCCTTGCCTGGGCCCCTGGAGGTCAGGCAGCTCACAGCCTGTGCTGCCTGGCAGTTCTTCCCAAGCGGCAGCAAAGACTGCTGTCTGTTCCGCATCCCTGTCACTGTACGCAACTGTGGGGATTTCTACGTCTACCTGCTCCAGCCCACTCAGGGATGCATGGGCTACTGTGCCCAAGGTACCGTACTGTATGCAGGTTCAGTCAAGCAATCAGTTTAGTAAAATGTCCCATAATGATGATTCCCACAGAGCAGGGCTTTCCTTAACCCTTTCAATCCGGGAACACATCATGTATACTTTTAGGTTTCTTTGTTTATTTTTTATTTAACCGTGAAAATTTTAGCAAATCTTTGAATATATACGCATTTTTAACTCAAATCTTTGCTTCACGGCGTCCCTTGAAAAAAATATTTTGAGATGGGGGGGTCGGCGGACAAATACATATCATTTTGGGGGTCCTTGAAAGGAAAAAAGTTTGAGAACCACTGATATAGCAACATGCGTTTTATTTTAATTTTTAAACTGTTAGGATTTAGAAGACATTTGTAGAATTCCCGGATTGAATGGGTTAACTGTGCAAAAGGTGTGACGACTGTGTGCATAAATATACAGTCTGTTCATTATAAAGTGAAGACGTAAACTATTTGATGTCCTTGGGTCAAAGCTTTCATATTGTACTATCGTATACGTTCATGTGCAATTAGATTAGCATTGACTCAACTATGCATGAAAATCTAATTAAGTTACAAATTATATGCATGGCCATCATATTGCTTGTTCGATAGTGTTTGACAATAAACTGCACTTAACACCTAAGCCACACAGGCACCCCTCACTGTTGTATAACCTTTTAAGTTAATGAAACCTCAACTCTAGTCTTTTCACTGATTTGTGTATAATCGACCAGTGCTGCTTATTGATCTCCTGTCTATCTACAGCATCAGAGATATCAGATGTCTCCTTTCCCACGGCGGCGGCACCCTGTAGTCCTGATGAGGCAGACGCGGACGGATCATGTAAAAGTGAGCATCCCACTGATGTACATATGGCCCGCCACCCGTCTCCTCGTGTTAGGATCCCACTGCTGTACATATGGCCCACCACCCGTCTCCTCGTGTTAGGGCGAATACCAAACAATCACAGGTCAGACAGTTGCCATGTGGCAAGGAATGCACCACTGGCCCCCTCACTGCTGCTCTTAATGAGCTGAGCATGTGTACTTGTCGTCCACAGAGCTTTGTCTCCATAGTAACAGCCCTCAGCCAGGTCATGAATTATTATCCCACAGTAGATTTTCTTTTTGGGGGGGCTGCAGAGGTGGAAGGAGGGTGTTTAATTAGGGATAGATGGCACATCGCTATACTTCGTTAATTCGCTTATTTTAACCACTTAGACCCTCTATACTAAAAACGGACCCGAGTTGCACTGTACTTGGTGCACTCTTTCCCCCCTCTACACCAAATCTCTTTGCCGAAAATAGCCGATCTACAAGCTCACAACGTGTCGCAGTGTGACGCGGTGTGAGCTTGTAGATCTGCTATTTTCTCTGAATGTTCCCTCGAGAATAGGAATGCTGGGGACCATTCAAGTGGTTATAAGGATAAACATGTACCTGTGTTTATTGTGCTATTTTTACTATTTTACTTACAGTATCATGAAGTATGTAGGGTTTAATTTGTTAAAGTGGACAGTGAAAGCTGGTACCCGCCATTGTGACCAGTGAAGCATAATTAGATTCCTCTCCAGATCACCCCATATGTTACAACACACAAAACACAATCTGAAAACTTCCCACAGGAACAGAAAACATCAGTAAATGCCCAGAACCATCAGCACCATGCAGAAAAATACAAACAAGTCCTTACATGTTATCCCAGCCCTTATCTCTCCTTCCCCCATCCAGCCGATCAGCCTCGCTCTCCGTCTGTCCCGGTGATCACATCTGAGCTTTCTGGCAGTACCACCTACCTCAAGTGCAGTTTTGAGGGTCCCACCACCAACACTTCCCTCGGATATGTGGTCGCCTGGTCCCGCCTGTCCCCTGAAGGCAGGAAGGAGGAACTCAAACAGGAGACCACCATGCAGACCTTCGCATTCATTGAGTTGGATGGCTTCAACCTCCGCCTGGGGGACAAGGTCTGAGGAGATGTGGATTGTGATAATACGTTACGAATGAAGTATTTTTTATCAGTCATTCCATGCATATAATATGTTGACAGGTGTTGGCTAGTTTAAAACATGTAACTTTTTAAGCCTACCAGTTATAATCAATAAGCTGAGAGCTCCATAAGTATTTGCACAGCAGTATAATTAGTTTGGTTTGGCTGATTACTATGCAGTTGTTTTGGAAATATCGTCGTCTGAAAGCCATACATATGTTTATGTTTTCTTTTCAGACTCTCTCCCCAGCGTTTCGATATTTTACCATTTCAATGAGGCAAAGGATCAAATTTGCCAATGGTTTTTGAATACAGACCATTGTTGTTGTATATTAAACAAATCTATAACAGCACTAACTGATGTTGAAAGAGATGAATGAGACTGAGAATATAGAATGTGGTTTTAAAGAAAATTGAATGCCTTAAATAGCGAAAACTGAAAGCCATATATAAATATCTTTATGTTTTCATACAATATTTCATATGATGTTTCCCAAACTTTTTTTTAACCACAGTTTTAACCACAGATGCATGACTCATGGCCGGCCACCGATGATGTACTGTTGCTAATATTAGAATCTGTCAATATACAGGTTGTAGTGTGTGACCTGGCTTTAACTATAATGACCTTTAATACCTCCTGATTGTCTCGCTTCAGACTGTTGCCTTGTTCAATCTATGCTCTCTCTTTATCTCCTTTTCCCCTCTCTGTCTCTCTCTCTTCCTGTGTCTCTCTCCGTTCACCCCCCCCCCCCCTATCTTTCTCAGATATACTGCATCAGTTCGTGTTTCTTTTTGGACTCTCCAGACAAACAGGGAGATCCAGTAGAGAGTCAGGAGTTCTTTGCTGGGATCAGGGTATATCAAATGGATGTAAAATATGAAGGGGTGTGTGTGTGTGTGTGTGTGTGTGTGTGTGTGTGTGTGTGTGTGTGTGTGTGTGTGTGTGTGTGTGTGTGTGTGTGTGTGTGTGTGTGTGTGTGTGTGTGTGTGTGTGTGTGTGTGTGTGTGTGAATGTGTGGGTATACACTGTAAATGCATTATGCAGTCGTGTAACAGTGACTGCATAATGTAAACAGTGTACATAGGTTTTTCATAGCTTTTGATATCTTACTGTAAGTTGAAGAATGACTATGGCTATATTTGCCGTCACATATGATGTTGTTTATAATAGGAAACTGTAGCATACCTATCATGTACTGTACCTGTTAACAGTAAATATGTGTTGCAGTTAAGGCCCACAGTGAGCACAGTGGCTGAGGATGGGAGGCAGTATGAGCTGGTTGTGGAGAGCACCGTTGCTATCCCCTGTCTGGGAGATACCTCCACTTCCACAGAGCAGTGCACCCTCACTTTACAGCTCAGCACAAGCAATGAAGGTAAATGCTTCATTGGAGAACTACTCAGGTTGACGCTTTGTTTATCCGTGTGTAATCTGGAAGGTGAATATCTGCAATTGAGTCATATTTATGGTGATCTGAAAACTGGATAAAGCCTCTGTCAGCTGTGTCGCATCACTGAAAACATCACACATTTTGTATTTCATATATCATCAAAGCACTCTAAGGTGGGCTCACACATATACAGTACATGGACTAGCTTATTGGTGGAGCATGCATCATTTGATTGTATATTAATGTGATATATGTTTATACATTTATCCTCATTGACAAATACAATATTGAAGTATTGGATGTTTGCTCCTCTATACAGTAAGTGAAGGGAGGCTGGGTCCAGACCTGTCATTGTCCTCCTGTGTGGTGGACTTGGCCAGCGCCCCCTGCAGGAATGGGGTGTGCAGCACAGCTCTGATCCACTTCAGCCCCGTCATTGACTTTGTCAAGGATGGAGACAGGACCGCCCAGATCTCTGTCAAACCTATTGTCACAGACAACTTCCTCTGGAATGGATACTCACCAGAGCCTGTTCAGGTACGGGCAGACTTTTGAATTACTTATTTTCATTGTTAACCTCTCCTGTGCAATGCAATTTTCTCCATCTATTGGGCTTTTCACGCTTAGCCTTGGGCTACAGCTTAGAGTAAGCCCTGGTTTAAAGATGAACACTTCAATTTGTCTTTAGAACGCCCACAGTACACAACTTCTATACATTCAAATCGAATATACAGACGTCTTTGATTGGACCTCCTTTCACTGTAGTGAATTTAACCTCAGTGTTTTGTGGGATAACCTCAAAACACAGCAGATAATAGCCATGCTCCCAAAGCAGGGTTTAAGAAGCCCTGGGCTAGGTTTTGGTTATACCCCATGTTCAAAGTTACAAGTATGAAGCAAGTATTAGCCACGGGCTAACAGATCTGTCAGCCCTGGGTTAGCAGGGCTTAGACTTATCCTTTTAGCCATAATGTCTGAATGTACCACATGCTGTTTACATTTCTGACTAATAAAGTATTTAATACAAATATAAAATTAAATTAAATAGGGCTACACAAGTGTGAAAAGGCATAGCAGTTTCAGAATTTAAATCTGAGCACATTGATGATGAATGAAACCAATGTTTTGTTTTGTTTTGTTTTGTTTTTGTCTTGTACTCAGATAGTAGTGAAGGATGTGCCCTCTGCGTATTGCTACGCTTTCACTGACCCTCACCTCATCACATTTGATGGCAGGTACTTAAGTCTACTGTTGAGCACTGCAGGATATTCCTTTTTACTGCAATATGGGGAAATGCTTATATGATTGCATACATACAGTATAGACCAATGATAATCCCTTGTTTTTTGCTTATTCCAGGCACTATGATAACTACCAGATAGGCACTTTTGTTCTGTACAAGAGCAATGTGTGGCCATTTGAGGTCCACGTCCGGCAGTGGGAGTGTGGCAGTGTGGTGCACGCCGCCTCATGTGTGTGTGGCTTTGTGGCGAGGGATGGGGGTGACGTCATTTCCTTTGACATGTGCAACGGGGAAATGGGTGAGACAAAACCACACTTGACGGTCAAGAACAGAGACCTGGGCAAGAGCGGCATTCGAATCACTGAGTCTTACCGGGGACGTAAAGTCACTGTGAGTGCGGACAATACAGTGCACCCACAATGTGCAGAAATACAAGTAGCTAGTCATTAGTTTATGGAGCACTTTTACTTCGACATAGCATAGAACTAAGTAATTTACTATTGAAAAAGGTCTGTTACCAAACATATTTTACAAACAAAACTTGAACTGAAACAAATTTTCATTTTCTGTCCCCCAAATATTATCAAATACTTTACAAAAACACAACGTGAAACTGTATTAAATGATCAAAATGTGAGTAAACAAATTCTACTTCAGCTGAAAGAGTATGACAAAAACAGATCCCTGTTTGTTGTAAAACTACAATACTGTCTCTACATTTGACATGTTTGTGAATGCCGCAGGTGACCTTCTCGTCTGGAGCATTCATACGCGCTGATGTGTCTGACTGGGGGATGAGTCTGACACTGCGAGCTCCCGGTTCAGACCGGGACCACACTGAAGGGCTTTGTGGGACATATGATGGACAGTCGGACAATGACTTCCACTCAGCAGGGGGCAACACGTTGGAGGATGTACATGGTTTCCTTGCTGAATGGAGGTAAGAATTACTCTATGGTAGATATCTAGGCAGAGGCCAACAATTGAAGTCTTCAGAGGGAGATTCAGAAGTACCATATTAATCAACTGTAGTAATCAATGTACTTGGTCATTACAAAATGTTTACGTGCAAATGTAACTCATCTACTGAAAGTACCTTTACTAATTTTTGTTATGTAAAGGATAGAATGAAAAGAAAGTTTCAACAGTTCCGTGTATAGGGTACAGCAGTTTCTCCATATTGTTCTGTGCAGATGGATAGAATGTATAGTTGGAGCTTGGCCTCAGGTCATTCTTGTCATAGCTTTCATGGCAGTGCTGTTTTCCCCGTGCCAGGCTTTCCCCAGGTACCAGTCTGTTTGACACAATTCCGTCCCATCAGAGCGCTCCAGCCTCCCGCAAGTACTGTAGCTGTCATTCAGAACCCCACCTCTCAACCCCCAGGACCCGATCTCAACCCGTCTCCTCCTCTGACTCCACCTGCTCTCAACGTAGTAACATAAGGCTCCCTAGCATCATCCCCACGTTAGATGTCACAGCTGAATATATTAAATCAGTGGAACTGTTCAGAGGCCAAGAAACACCAGGACTCTCTGACGGGCACAAGGACGGGAGTCCCGCCGCACAGCCACGTGGAGGAGCCTCCAGGAATGGAGCATCAACCGCGGTCCACCGCCAGAAGGCCAGGGCCAGACGACAGTCTTACCGATATGTCTCCCACCCAGCGCACCAGAGTCTCAGCCAGTCTGACTTGGAAGGCTTCACCTACTTCTTCCCAGAGGACCATGAACCAGTGGGACTCCCTGACGCCTTCTCTCCTCCAACATGGCCCACTCCTTCTGGGCTAACCCATCGGCAAGCCAGGGCCCACTGCCAGCGAGCGGTTGCTAACGCCAGCATAACCATAGCATGCGGCCGCCTGCTAGGACGGGCTTTAGTTGGCCGTGTTGTTGCCATGTGTGTTAGTGACCTGCAGCTGAAGGATGATGAGACATGGGCCAATGCAACATTACCACTGCTGGAGAATGAATGCGAGAGGAGGCTGCTGGAGGAGAGGAGGGGAGAGGGGGAGTACCAGGAGGTGCTGGCCGTCCTCAAGTGTCCCAATCTGTGTAGTGGGAATGGCCAGTGTTCTGAGTGGGGCTGTGTGTGCTTCCCAGGATTTGGATCCTATGACTGCAGTGTGCTGTCTGGTAAGAAGTGTTACAGTACTGTATACATACACAGTACAATCCTCAGTGTTCATTTATTAACACTGAGGATTATACATTTTGTCTTCAGTTCGTTCATATAATGTACTGGTTGACCATACTAAGAATGGGTAAAATTTTGGACGGCGGAGTTGTACATTACGCCAGAACATTTCATTCAGTGTCAATAAACAGTGAAACACACACACACACACACACACACACACACACACACACACACACACACACACACACACACACACACACACACACACACACACACACACACACACACACACACACACACACACACACACACGCGCACGCTCATACACACAAGCTGTGATGTATACAGTGTGTAAAATAATTATCATTACGTATACTGTACAATTAATTTAATTTCATTCAATTAATTCATCAGTGTGGTGCCTAGCCTGTCACATCTGTCTATCATCTTCTCTGTGGCTGCCTGCAGTTCCGCGATCGTCATCTACACTAGAATAGAAAATGGGAAAAATAGCATGCACATTTGTTACTTTGTGGCTATAACCATGCTGCTGACGCAATGTCTATGCTAATGCTGTAACTTATTGTGTGCATGAGCCACATTGATCGTAGCTGTAGTTGGTGCATAGGCACAGCAATTGTCAATTCATGTGGGCTACAGATAAGACTTCATATAACGAATAATGAATTAAAATCCGTTTTTTTAGATAAAAACTACAGGATTCGGGAAGACTGCTAATGATTTGGTACTGTCCTGAATGTTTCAGGATGTCTGGTCACCCTAGTTACTTCTCTAATGTTATGTTATGTTTGTTAGTCTATAGTCTGACTTTACATGTAGTGCAGATGTGGCCCTTTTGATTCAAAGCTTCTTACAGTACAATGAGTGCATGCATTTTAGCATGGGTGGCAGTATCAATGTCATTGTTTTCCCATTGAGCGACTAAACCACATAGTGTATCTTGACAACATTGTCTGTGTTTTTATTGTTGTTGATATGGTGAAGACCAGATCCCAGAAATCACTGAGTTGGAGAAGGAAGGTCTGTGTGACGTTCGACAGGGAGACTGTTCCACCATCCAAATCTATGGCCAGGGTTTTAAGGATTCATATGAGCTCAAGTGTGAGTTTGTTAAAGAAAAGGTACTTTGGTTTTATACTTCTGTGATGAGTTATTTTAAAATTATTTAATGATGTTGCACTTCATGCTATAAAGGTTTACTCTAAAGGTAAAAACGTTTTTTAACGTGTTAAAGCTCCATAGTTCCAGGTGGGTCACCAATTTCATCCAATCAGGAGAGAGAACCTATTTATCAGCTTCAATTTTTATAGTGTTCCAATTCCAATTGTGCTTGCATTTGAATGGCTCACAGTGGTGACAATATTCACTACAATTAATAATAAAATACTCTCATTTTCTCTCTCTCTCTCTCTCTCTCTCTCTCTCTCTCTCTCTCTCTCTCTCTCTCTCTCTCTCTCTCTCTCTCCTCCCTGGTCATCTCTACTGTCATTCCACCCTCTCCTCCATCCCTGCTTCCCTTTTTTGTTTTCCAGTTTGCGGATGGGGAATGGGTGTTGGATGATCCCCAGTTCGCTCTGGCCACTTTCCTGGACGTGACGGCTCTGGAATGCCAGCTCCCCCTGGAGGACAGACAAGCTCCTGCAGGCTTGGACCAGGAGACGGCCACAGACAGACCTCTGGCCCGCTGGCAGATCAAAGTCAGTCACATACTGTAGCGCATGCTGCTCATCTCTCTTCACTGGTTCATGCTCAACAAAAATGACATAATTAATTTCAGTTGAAAATACTGTACATCATCGTTGTTGTGCAAACAAAGTACAAATGAGCTGCTAGGCCTCGTAACTTTTGGGCTGTTTTTCACTTGACCTCTTTTCAGTTCCTTGGTCTCTCCCGCTTCCTCTGGCTGTACTCAGTTTCTTTTACCTCTCCCACTTTTTTCTCCATCTCAAAACAAAACTGCTGGATGTGATGATAACAGGCAAGTTTAGATCAAGTATAGATCTGAATAGAGATCTGTGCTGAAAAAGTTGCAAAGTAGTCACAGATGATGATAGTCTACTTACTTACACTAGCTGCTGCTATGGAACCAGTCCACTGAGTACAGCTGTGGAACAGAGGCTTTCTTCAGTGTTCAGAATTGTATTCAACAGTGAGAAACAATGGAGAAAGGTCGGTGAACCCAAGTGCCATGTGGCTGCAAGATGGCAACGTCTGTGCATGCTTTCTCACAGCAATCAGCTCATGTGAACGGAGAACATTTATCACCAATTCAGCCGTTCCACCTTTACAGCAATAGCATGCTCAGCGCATATACTGAATAGGCATCCCTATTCTGGACTTATGTAAAACACATTTTTGGATATTACTCCTTCAGATTTTATCCAAATCGGTACACATGATCTCTATAGTCATGTGATCAAGACCGATCTGTTTGATTTTTCATATACCATCCTGATTGGCTAAGATTGACATCTAAAGTTTGCAGGAGTGGCCCGTTTTGAACAAAATGCCACAAATCATGAACGCAGCGTCCGATTGCGGTGAAACTTCGCACGCAGATTCGCACTACGTTGAGGAACAAATGCCACCCTTTCAACATTGCCCTATTATAGCGCCACCAGGAGGCCGATTTTTGAAATAAATTTATTTTTATATTACTCCTAAATATATAAACATAACGCAACTCTGTACATATTATCTCTTTAGTCAAGTGATCAAGACGGACCGTCCGATTTTTCACATTCCAGCCTGATTGGCGAATTCCCAATATTGCTGGCCCACAATAACCTACCTGACCTGGCGGAGACCTGTGCTTGGAGGAGCACTTTTTCTAGTTTTAAAGTGAACTTCTTGAGACTTATTTGAGTATCTTACGATAACGTAATCATTTATAAGTATTTAGGAGTCCCCTTTCCCACCATTTGACAGTACTCAATCCTTACTGTTGGCAGGTGTCCAATGATGGCTATGGCTACAGCAATGCCAAGATTCTCACACTGTATGACGGAGCCTGTCATATCTGTAGTCTCAACACTGAAGTACTCTGTACACTGAGGGTGAGTATAGTAGTAGGAACTAATTCCATCTATGCTGTTGAATTGTAACACATGGCATTATGGACTATTTGTCAAACATTATGTGATCGTCTGCACCAAAGGTTGTTTCAGAATGTCATGTCATGTGTGAAATAATTTTTATCTGTTTAATTATGTAGAGCAGACATGAGGACCTAAGTGGCACGATATCCAACAGACATGCAGACTAGTAAAACTGTGTGTGGAAACAGGTCAATTTGCAACTATGCAAGCAGACCACGATTTTTGGTCAGCAATGGTCTTCAGTATTCAAACTTATACTCAGCAATAACATTTAAAGAGTTTCAGTCTAAAATTCAATTGTGAAAAACATCATGCATGCCAATACAATTTCCAATGTTTCACAAAATAAATATGCAGATTTTGTTAACAATCCACAGTGAGTTTAATATTTCATGCCTGCAAGCATGTATTGTACGTATTACAGTATGTGCAGTTGTTGCATAATTCCTTTTGGAATGAAACTGATTAGAAGAAGCTAAATAGTTTTCTGCAAGAGCTAGAACATTTAACATGCAACTGAAATGGGGTTCTGTTGATCAGAAAAGATCTGTTAGTAATTTTGCGTAGGGAGGAAGTAAATGCTACACACCTGGGTTGAATGTTTAGAGGGTGAATGTTTGGCAATCAGCTTGTTGGGTTTTTCTTACAACTGGATGCCTGTCACAATTTAGTTGTTTGCATGGAAAACAGAAACAGCTTTGTTCTCCTTTTGGCAGAGAGCAGTGTCGTGTTCTTTCTTCAATGTGTACTAACACTGCTCAGACTAGGAGTTCCATTCCTACAGGAGTCAATTATTATTGAGATTAGTATTGATTAAGGCACTTCAGCTTAAGTGTTCAAGAAATGGCAAGCATTATACTGTGGCAGCCAGTTTGTTTAAAATAAACATTGAATTTGATTTAAAGTCAGTCTCATTTCAATTTGCTGCCTTTATTTCCTAGGAGAAAACTTGCAACATTGATGGTCTGTGCTATGCTGATGGGGACCACAATCCCAGCAGCCCTTGCCTGATATGCCGACCAGAATCTTCCAAACACACATGGTCTATTGTAGACAGTATGTATAACAAGATGTCAAGCTTTTTCATATTTCACAAAAGTAATACATGAAATGGCTGTATAATGCTCATTTGCTGTATCTTTATAGGAATTATACATGATCAGACTGTTATAATTATTCTGCATTCTTTTTTAGACACTAGAATTAAAGATCTCATTCCATTTAGCTATATTGCTGGTAATTGCTAGTTCAGTCAGTGTTGTTCCGTCATTGTACTGTAATTATGAGGAGAAATTGACAGTTGTAATCAGACAGTATTCTTCTAACTTTAGGATGTACACAAAATAGATGACAGTTTATATATCATTTCAGTGTGTTCTCCTTACTTATAAAGTAAGATCATATTCATGAGATTCACCAAATAATGCCACAACATACATTGTATACAGTGTGTGGTAAAAACATATGTGCTTTCTCTTGTGCTTTTGCTTATTATTTATTCATTATTTATTAATACATTTATCCACTTAATCGTTTGTTCATCCATCTATTTAATCACTCATTCACTCTCGCGCTTGCTCATTCCACTGCACCAGAGAATGCACCTCCAGAGCTCCAGTCGCTCCCGTCTGGCATCCAGTCCTTCCAGGGGGAAAACTTTGTCTACCAGCTACAGTCCCGGGACCCTGAGGGCTCATTGGTGTTCTTCACCCTGAAGTCCGGTCCCGCAGACGCATCACTGTCTCCTGCTGGTCTCCTGACATGGAAGGCCGCCACCGAAACCTCTGATACACACACGTTCCAGTTCATCATGACAGATGACTGTAATGCTGAGGCCAGGGCCTCTGTACAGGTATTGGTGGGGGTTTATGTGCATGTCATTTCTTTGTAACAATTGAGTATACGTTGTATCAATATCAATATACTGACATAGGAAACCATTGAGAACCATTTTGAAACACTGCCTATCTCAAATTCAAAAGGTTTGTCTGTTCCTTATGTCACAGTTGTTAGTTACCCACTAGAGGGAGCTCAGTGTGTGCAGTCTGAATGTAAAGACTACTAATGTAAGAAGTGCATCCAGCTTCACAAACGTTTAAATGATCAAGACAATGTTCACTTGCTGAATCTGATAAACCACATCTGCAAAAAACATTTTCCCTCTTGTTAGGAGCCACTGTGACTATGTAAGTGAGACTGGATTCTAAAAGATGAATGAGTCTAAAGCTGCACAAACAACCAAGGCTCCGTTTTTGTACCCCATTCCTCCCAGGTGTCCGTGCACTCCTGTGACTGCCTGAACGGAGGTTCTTGCGTAACCAACATCCACTTCCCCACTGGCAGCGGGGAGTACCTGTGTGTTTGTCTCGAGGGATTCAAAGGGGACAGGTGTGAGGTAAACATGGATGACTGTAAACCCAACCCCTGCAGACTGGGTCGATGTATAGACGGCCCCAACTCCTTCTCCTGTATCTGCCCCCCTGGGATGACAGGTAGCCTACTTGCATGCATATAGTGGAATTGTTGTTTTTAAATATCATCCTGTTGTCCCCTTTTGTGCATTCATTTGCATAAAAAAAATAATCAGAATCGCTTTGACTGTCAAGAGCAATGAAGTTACTGGATTTCATCTTCATGGGATTGTCTCAAGGACAAATCATTAACTAATAGAGTAACATAAACAAGCTGACACAGAACAAATAAGAACTCAGAGTTGGTGCAAGGTGACAAAGCAAGCCAATAGACAATACAATAGCAGACTGTATACAATATAACCAAACCTTTAGCTGTAAGTTAATTTGTGATGTTTTGCATGTTTTCAGGTCATACATGTAGAGAGGATATTGACGAGTGTGTTTCCCAGCCATGCTTCCCTGGAGTGGGCTGTAACAACACACTGGGCTCTTTCGTCTGTGGTTCCTGTCCACAGGGCTATAGCGGTGATGGAAAAAGCTGTGCACGTAAGTCCAGACTCTCCTCCCTGTTTCTTCTCATATTACAATACATTTTTAGAGATTTTAGATTGACTTGAATCTGAATGACGGCAGTGGTAGAATAACATAATAACATTAATTGCAACAACAAGCAACCTACAGGAGTGCAATGGTCAAGGCCACAGGGCGGAGGGGCATCCGGGTGGTGCAGGGTTAAAATTACTGCCCACCACTGTGGAGACTCGGGTCCCATTCCTCCACGGTGCATCCAGCTCCAACGAACACAATCGGCCATGTTGCCGAAGCCAGGCGGGGTGGGTGTTCTCTTTCACTGCACTAGCGACTCCTACAGGTTGGTTGGGGCACCTTTTCAGCAGGGAGTGGAACTGGGAGGGATACTGTGTTCTTCTGCACACGTTACGCCCTCTCTGTGAAACTCATCCTCTGTCAGGCGAAAAGAAGCAGCTGGAAACATCATGTGTGTCGGAGGAAACACATGGTTGTCTACGTCCCCAGACCAAACAGTAGGGGTTGGCAGTGATAGGGACTTTACAAACATGGGTTGAAATTGGCAATGACTAATTGGGCCTAGCCTCTTTCTGTTTTGTCAAGGTAACACAGAGTCCCTTGGCAAGGCTGTGGTCACACCAGCGAGAGTCCCCCAGGGTTCAGGCAAAACCAAATCCTCTGGACACTCTCCTTGCTCTAGAAGGCCATGTCACGCTGGTGTTCAGTGCTTTGAGAGCACCCACGTCTCAACGGGTTTCATCTGTGGACCCTGTCCACTCGGGCTCCAAGGGAACGGACAGGCCTGCAGCAAGAGCTCCACTATAGGTGAGAATGACACAATTATTGAAGTGTATCATTGATAATTATATTAATGATACTACAACAATGGCATGGCTGCACTGTCAGAGATGACCCCCCTGTGCTTTGACCCCTCTGGTGAAATGGATAGATGCATAGATTTCTTCATGGATATTTGAAGAAATAAATTGATAGATTGTGTTTTTAAATGTTTGTATATTTGCTTAGCTCATTGGACCTGGTAAGAATAAATAGTTGCGCAGCAGTGGCTCAGGAGGTAGAGTGTCCGTCTTGGAATCGGAAGGTTCCTGGTTCGAATTCCCGGCTCCTCCTAGCTGCGCTGCTCCCAATGAACAGGTTGGTGCCATTCATGGTTTCTGCTGGCTGTGAATGGGTGAATGTGAAATACCTTGTAAAGCGCTTTGAATGAAGGCACTATATAAATGCAGTCCATTGGCCAACTCATGCTAATTCACCAGGAAATAGTTTGTCTTTTGTTTCTCGTTCGCATCTCGTTCGGTGATGTTTATGTACATTTTCAAGCCCTATCCTCTAACTTCCAGTGTTTTTCAGGGCAGAGAACAGGCACCAGTAGAGCAAATGGAAGATTTCAAGTCACAGAACCAGATTCCAGCAAAGAAATCCCTACCATCTCATCTTCATCCTCACCCACTGTACCCAGAAGACCCCTTGACAGAAGGACAAAAACAGAAGTGTACGTTGTTACTACAAAGAGGGTGTCATCTGTAGACAGGAAGACGACCACCAGCCCAGTGGACCAAACTGTCACTGTTGCCACTGTCCACAGTGTGGAGGAGCTGACCCCTGTGGAGTCACCGTCACATAGAGTGACCTGTGCTGACTCACCTTGCTTCTCCGGTGTGCAGTGTGAGCCCATGGCCACGGGATCCTTCAGGTGTGGCCGCTGCCCCTATGGTTACACTGGGGATGGAGTCACATGTAAAGGTAGCTTTCAGTATCTTCTTGAGCTTGCTCACTAGATTCACAAGAGTTACTTTGGTGACAGTGATTCAGAAGCATATTGTGCAATGGTTGATCAAAACGTTCTATGATATTAGATAGTTTATTATATTATTATGTCAAGTGTTAAGGAGAAGTAATGCCATAATGGATGGATGCCTTTTTGCTTTTGTTTTTCAGCTGTTTGCCGGTATCAATGTGGAAAGAGGATGGAATGCACTCTGCCCAACACATGCACTTGCAAGGAAGGTTACACTGGATACAACTGCCATATAGGTGAGAAAGAGAGAGAGAGAGGGAGAGAGATGGCGGGCGAAATGATCTACGTACCACCTCTGACTCTGAGATCTTCCTTTTCTTCCTAGCGGTATGCCGGCCTGACTGTAAGAATCAAGGGAAGTGTGTGAGACCTAATGTTTGTGATTGTCCTGTGGGCTACAGTGGGCACACCTGTGATGAAGGTAAATAGAACACACTGTCGTAGAATACTGAAGAGGTTTATCACTGCTCTGCTGTGTAACAAAAACGTCTTAAGTTGACAGCTTGTCATCTTAGATCAGCCCAGTTTCTGGTGCAAGTGAATTGGAGAAGAACATAATTATTATTTTCTTAACTAGCCTACTAAAACATAGTTTTAGGACATGCATGGTTCACAACACAAATATTTAAATTCTTAATATATTGAATAGGACTTCTTCTTATGTGTTTGTTGCTTTGTAGCTAGCTGTGAGCCACCTTGTCAACATGGCGGGACCTGTCTGGCCAGAAATCTCTGCACCTGCCCCTACGGTTATGTAGGGCCGAGATGTGAAATCAGTGAGAAACCATTTAATTACTCAGATTTTATGTGATATAGCATGTTGTCATATCTTTTGTAAAGATTATTTTAATACCAGATTGGTGGGTTTTACTGCAGTAGGACAATCCAAATAATGTCAGGTAAGTTGTCAGTCACAGAAAAATGAACTGAATTATAACTGTCTGATTACCTGGCAATTACTAATGTTTCGCATGCATAAGAAGTCTAAAACAATGTATAAACGGTATATGACCCAGGTTTGTTTATCACTGACTATGAGATAGAAGTGTGGATACTAATAGTTCTTCTCCCTACTTAGTGGTGTGTAATCGACACTGTGAAAATGGTGGTGAGTGTATTTCCCCTGATGTCTGCAAATGCAAGCCTGGCTGGTATGGACCTACATGTAATTCAGGTAATTCAGATGACACTGAACTGGGCTCAGAACACATCGGTTATATCTTTCACAAGTTTAGGTGTTTGCATTTTAGTGTACTTCTCTGTGTCTTCCATAGCTGTCTGCAGTCCTGTCTGTTTGAATGGAGGAACGTGCATTAAGCCTAATATCTGCGCCTGTCCCAGTGGCTTCTATGGCTCCCAGTGTCAGATTGGTAAGAAGAAAAATAAGTTATAAGTTATTGTGCCCAGAGATGGTATAGTAGTTAAGGCCCCTGAATCCATATCCACATGTATACTTGCTGGCCATCGATCAAATCCTTCTATTATCCCCCCTTCTCTTCATTCCATATGCTGATTCCATCTCAGCCTTCCTTCTGTTAGTCTCAAAACATGATTATAATGGCAGACGGCGGTCTAGTCCCTCTAAACCATAATAAATATGTAAATATGATTTATAGAGGAAGTTTTTCAGATGCTGGATTTGCGTGTCACTCAGTTTTACAATATTAAATATGGATAAGACTCATGAATTCATATTCAAGTCTTAGGTAAAAGAAAATCCAAACTGGAAATGATGATAAAATAATTATAAATAATGTTTTGTACACTTTGCAATTATTATATCAGTAAGTAACACATTGCAGAATGTTTTAGATATTATATCTATTGATGCATTATGCATGTTATGTCTTTCAGCTGTGTGTAGTCCCCCCTGTAAGAACGGTGGTCAGTGTATGAGAAACAGTGTGTGTTCTTGTCCTGACGGCTACACAGGAAAGAGATGTCAAAAGAGTAAGTTTTGTTCAGCTTTATCTGAATTAATGTTTACTGCTATAGGACACCTCATAACATTATACATACTACATACGTGTTCCAGGTGTCTGTGAGCCCATGTGTATGAACAAGGGGAAGTGTGTGGGTCCCAACACGTGTTCCTGTACATCTGGGTGGAAGGGAAAGCGGTGTAACATACGTGAGTGACACCCTATATTATCTAAATACATCATGCCTGTTTCAGCTAAAAGGAAAGCCCTAAACCTTCTCTGGACTCATTTAAAAATACTAGCCATCGTTTGATTGTTGAACATGGTTTTGAAATCATACCTGTATCTTCATCTAACCTGATTAGCAAGGAATCCGAAAAATGCTGCCTCTTGTTAGCTAAAATTATACGAAAATATTGATATAGATCTGGTGTTAACAGGATGCTGTATGTATTTCATGTTTTCACACATTAATCTGTTTTCTATGTAGCTATGTGTCTGCAAAAGTGCAAGAATGGTGGCGAATGTGTGGGACCAAACACCTGCCATTGTCCAGTTGGTTGGGAGGGCCTTCAGTGTCAAAATCGTGAGTCTTTTGATCCCTTGGTGATACTATTGAATGGTCAGATGGACTCTGTTTGTCTGTGTGTGTATCTATAGTGAGAAATGTATGTCCCTTTTTATTTTTTATCTTAAACTAAAATCTGATTCACAAGCTCACATTGCGTCACAAAACACTCTGATATTTTTGCAGAATGTTTGCCCCAGAATAGTGATGCTACGGTTCATTTGGTTAATGCCTGATATGTTGTCCGATATTGATTTCATATTTAGCGATCTGTAAACAGCGATGTGTGAACGGTGGGAGGTGTGTCCTTCCTGATTTCTGCCACTGTCGTAAAGGCTACAAGGGACTCACCTGTGGAGTAAAGGTCAGCACCTTCTTATGATTATACTGTCGCCATGTAGTATTTTATTGTCAATACAAAAAATATGTTGTACCATATTTATCTTTGTATGTTTACAGGCACCACATGCATGATGGAAATGAAATGCTGCAATGAAAGTAAAGTGACTACAAAATGCACAAAGCAAGAAGAGCACCACAAAGTTGTATGTGTGACACTGTGTGTGTGTGTGTGTGTGTGTGTGTGTGTGTGTGTGTGTGTGTGTGTGTGTGTGTGTGTGTGTGTGTGTGTGTGTGTGTGTGTGAAAAGGCCTGTTTGCTTGTGTTTGTGTGCATATTTAAACAATAACAGAGGGACTTGATATATTGCACTTGTCGTATGGTCCCTGTATATCACTACCTCATGACTCGGAGTCGCACATCTGTTGCCTGCATAAAGCTACAAAGCAGTTCTTATGCAGATATTTTATACAGAAGCTAAGTGTTACTGCACAATATTACGTAAAAGAAGCAAAAGACTAATGAATCAGATGGCAATGTGCGATGATTCATTGATAAATGCGAGATTGTTTCTAGATAATTATGCTTTTAGTTCCTACATTTTGTATTGTGTAGTTTGCTGTGTAATAGTCAAGTATTGCTTGATCTGTCACCAATGTGCACTGTTTCTCTCAAATCTACTAGCTTTGTTTTGCTCATGCTCATTATGATTAACGTCACACATTCAATTGTTTTATTATGAACATATCAAAATATAACAAGACTGCATTTGTTTCTTTTTTGTGATTTAATAGTGTTTGGTTAGATGAGATCTGTCTACATTTTGATTGTTATTCCACTGAAGACTTATTTATCAAAAATGATGACCTGTTGGTGTTCTACAGTATGCAGTTTTTTTGTATTGTTTATTATCAATGATATCTTAACAAACTTATTTTGTGTTGTACATTACATCATAAAATAAAATTATATATCTATACTATCTCTCTTACGCCTTCTTTGACTGAGGTATTTTGCTCAAATCGACTGCATATACCTGATCACAATGATATACACATTTCACAAACATTCATTTAATGTCACAAAATACAGTACAGTACATAGTGTGTTTATACAGTTCAAAGATCATTTGAAAACAGGTTCAACGGTTTACAGAAACATTACACATGGTAAAACAATAAAACTACCATAGCACCAGTTCAAAGCATGTAGTAATATTCCACATGAGTTTAAAGGCATTAATTGGTCCTCCTTATTGACCTCTTAAGCCTGAGTTATACTTATTTGCGTCTGGGTGTCGTGCACCAAAAATAGCAGATCTGCAAGCTCAATGCGTTGCGCTGCAACGTGTTGTTAGCTTGTAGGTCTGCTATTGTTGCACAAGTATAAAACAGGCATACAGGGCACACTAGTGAGACTTTTTCCTTTCCCCACAGCGAGGGCCAGAGTAAGGAGGGCGACAGCGGCAAGTCTCGGGAGAAATACACTTCCCTCCGTGTAGGCAGGGCCGACTGCATACAGCTACAACAGAGAGAGACAGGGAAAACAATCAGGAAAGTATTGGGTTGATCGTGCACTGTCAAATTCTCAGTGTCAAAGCGGCAACATAGGACACGTTGCTGCAGGATTCGAACCCGGGTCCCCTGCACAGTCAAGTGCTGACATTTCTACCAATGAGCTATTGGAGCCCAACCACCGCAGTTGTGTTAGATGTTTCATACATAGTCTACTCTAATTCAATTGAACTCTGAGAATGTAAAGAATGCCATTGCCTATGAATTGAATACCAAGGCCCTCATTGGAAACAAGTCTGCAAGGACTTTTATGAACGGACCTGTTAGACAAAGTATTTTAAATGTAACTGTGCTGTTTTACATTTTTTGCCTAATAAAATATTCAATCAATCAAAAAATTAAATTAAAGGTTCTATAAGATGACTTCATTTTACTCATTTTTGGGTGTCTGTGTGCTTTCAACCAAAAAAGTTAAATTTTAAGGACGGCAGATCTCACTGAGGAGAGAAGCATGAGAAAACAAGCACAGAAAGAAACAAAACAGTTAAGAACTTTTAAAACCTAATCGTACAAACCCAGTGACAACTCTAAAGAGATGAGAACTCATAAACTCGTTTTATCGCACCTGGAAAAATAATAAGCGGAGGGACGGTTTGCCTTATATGGTAGGTGGCAGATTTATCATTCAGTGCAAAAGCAGAAACCATCTGGCCTCATCTTAACTTGTTGACAGGCTGATTACTGCAGTATTATTTAGCACAATTTAAACAAAAGCACAGGAGTGTGTGTGTGTGTGTGTGTGTGTGTGTGTGTGTGTGTGTGTGTGTGTGTGTGTGTGTGTGTGTGTGTGTGTGTGTGTGTGTGTGTGTGCGTGTGCGTGCGCATGCGTGCGAGAAAAAGCGAAAAAGAAGGACAGACAGACTGACCAGTATGGCAGGCTCCACCAAGCCACCCTTCTGGACAGCTGCAGATTCCTGGGGCAACACAGGTTCCTCCATTCCTACACCCTTGGGGACAGATAGCTGGGAAACGGACCACAGTAACGCATTCACAACATACCAGCTACAGTATAAATCACCATTCGCAAGAAAACATTCTATAGGAGTATAGGCTATAAATCCCATTCATGATTACTGGATTGACTGTTACAGATGATACTCCACATGGCAGGAACTTAGAATTGGAAAGGCAATAGTCTTCAGCTCAGTTAGATAAGGGAGCTGAACCACCTTAGCCTGAATTATACTTTGTTGTACGATGGTGTCTCAAGGGGAAAATAGCCACTCTACAAGCTCACAATGCGTCACATCACATTGTGAGGTTGTAGATCTGCTATTTTCGCCTATAATCACACACCCAAAATAGGGAAGCCCGGTTGAAAGTGGTCAAAGTCAGCAAGCCAACTTTTGATGAATAGCTCCAGCTGAGACAGTTCATTTGGGGACTTTGACCTTTGGTGCTAATAGGGTACTTAAGGCTATAAACAGACCTTCTTGACACTTGGAGCCAGACCAGCTTGATGGACAGATGCACTTGGCCACTCCGTTGACAGCAATGCATTCCCCTCCATTCCAGCATCCACCAACACACGTCACTGACAACACAGCAGTGGAATCACTGAGACTTTGATTTAACCTGTGCCTCATTGTGAATGATGTGATTGATCGAAGAATTGATCATTTAATTGTGGCAAATTTGGAAATTCAGGAAATCTATATAATCAACTTTACAAAAAACAGAAACACAAAGCATACAAGCTTTGCAATACAGTTTTGTCTATTGTCTTTGTAAATAAAAAGTAAACAATACATATACCATAATAAAGTGAATTTCTTAACTCCTATAGGCTGCTGGTCAGTTTATTCAAACATTCCATACAAGTCGCAAACACAACACCTACCTTTATGGCAATATTTCCCTCCAAATCCATGGGGACATCTGCATTTCCCTGGACGAAGACACTCTCCTCCATTCTTACATTTTGGATAACAATTAGCTGCATTCAACACAAGAACATTCAATTCCATTCAACACATACATATTAAAGTTATGGTCTACTCTGTGTTAACTGTATGTATCAATTATCACTTCTACACTGCCATAAAAAATAATCACACTGACAGATAACTGCATGGTCATTAGCTTATTCCGTAAAAGCTGTTCTCAATGTGGGGCCCGGGCAGCCCCAGGGGTCCTTGAGGGGATTCTAGGGGTTATCCAGTTAAATGAGTTATCTTCACCATTATTACATGTACAATTAAGTACAATTAGAAAACGTACAATAATTTGATAAGAGTTTCACAGTTATTATTTCTATACAATTTGCCTATCTAAGACAGTGAGGATATCTGCACCAAATTACAAACTATCAGACCAAACCATGTATAACACTATTAAATGTTCTTAGATTGGGGTCCCAGACAGAGAGTAGCCTACAAAATAAAATTAATAAATATATTATCCGTGGCCTAATGCATAATTAAACTGGGGATCCTTGACATTAAAAAGGTTGGAAAATAAACAAAAGGTTGTAACATCACCATACTGGCAGGTATCCCCTTCATAACCTCTGTTGCAGAAGCAGGTGTCGTTGCGGATGCACACTCCTGCGTGTCTGCACGGCGGATCACAGCGCGCTGCGGGATCAAACACGAAGCCCACCGCGACTCCTCGAGGCGCGTCGGAGCCGCGCGCTGCGCACATCATGCCCGGGAACGCCACCGCCAGCAAGAGCAGCAGCCACCTCGTCCTACTGCTCAACGCCGTGGAGGAAGGAAATGAAAGACCCATGTTAACTAGTAATTAAAAAAGGGTTTTTCGAGACTTTTTGACTCCAACTCTGGAAGAAGATGGAAGTAAAAGAAGAAGAAGAAGCGACGTGAAAGTCTCCAAACAACCACCTCTCCTCCCCCTCGCCCCTGGTGCTACTAGGACAGATAGAATCTACAAACAAGGTTAGTGGAGGCTGTCAGCCCAGCAGGGGAGGAGTGCTCTGCTTGCTTCTGGGGGCTGGCCTGAGGAAGATGTACTGTTAGACTACTGCTTACCAAAAAGAACAGCATCAACAGATCCAAGCCTATTGTTAAGTGTTTTGATAGTGGTTCTAGCAGCAGTGTAGCTGTGCTAATAGTGCAAAAAAAATGTGGAAGTTTATGCAGTGATTCTCAAGCTTTTTTAATTCAACTATACAGCTAGAAAAAGTGCTCATCGGAGCACAGGTCTCCGCCAGGTCAGGTAGGTTATTTATTGTGGCCTCCTGGTGGCGCTATAATAGGCCAATGTGAAAAGGGTTGCATTTCTTCCTCGGTCTAGTGGGAATGGACGTGCAAAGTTTCACTGCAATCGCACGCTGCATTCATGATTTGAGGCATTTTGTTCAAAACGAGCCACTCCTGCAAACTTTAGATGGCAATCTTGGCCAATCAGGATGGAATATTAAAAATGGGACAGATCTGTCTTGATCACATGACTATAGAGATACTGTGTACCAATTTGCATGCAATTTAGATAAATATGATTTACATAAGTCGGCATCCTGGTGGCGCTATAAAAGGCAGATGTGAAAAATGCAGTTATGGGTAGTGCTGGATGACTGCCTGACCCTGAGGAAAGACCACTCCATTCTGGTCGAAGAATGTGATCAGAATGACCTTGATCTTTGATTTGGACATGCGCCTTCTTGGATCTGGGTGAAGTTGTGGTCTTATGTTCCACTGCAGGCTCTGTCTCTTGGTTTCTGGGTCGTACCGGAAGGGCTAGGGTTATGGTTAACCTTAACCCTAGTCTAACCCTAACACTAACCCAACTTGACCAGGAATTTCAAGTTGATGCTTTGCTCCATGTTTGTGCCAACTCCAGTTCCGTGATGGAGGGTAACCGCAGTATAATTAAGGTACACAACAGCCTGGAACAGAAGCACAGAGTGAGAGAAGTGAACAATATTATAGCAGAATAGTGGTGACATGTTGCGCAACACAGTGACATAAGTGGTTACTCAATTAGCTTTGAGTCATGAGCGTGACTGCCACAGTCCTGCTGTAACTTTTCTGACACACCTCGTATTTACTTCAAGAGGAATAATTGCAATGCAATAATATCTACCTCAATTCATGTACGTTACGTATTGGCTATAGCATGGTAAGCCAATATCTTGAGTTGACATGATTTCCTTTATGATGGCGGTCCATATAGAGTAGCTAGTAGTAGGCTACATCTGGAAAAGCCATTTCCTTATGCCTGGAGAGAGGAAACTATATGATCTATGGGGCAAAGGGAATGTCTTCTGTAATGGTATTAACACACAACCAAATGCATCTAGGATGCTGCTCTCATCTTGATCTCTTGGCCCGTCAACAATTGAAATAATTGTTACTTCCATATAGTGTAGTTTGGCTTTTGTTGATACGTTTAGCCATTTTCAACCACTAGACTAGAACATGCATTGTGTATTTTTTATTTATGGACATGTCGACAATTTTTTGACGGTTGGAAATTACCCAATTCAATTGGGCCAATTGGCTACTCACGAAGGCACAGTCAGTTGCCATACAAGAACTAAGGATAAATGCAGAATCCAGTCTTGGCTAACTACCGGTTCAGAAACCACTTCCTCACTCAGCTCTTTTCATGGG
Organism: Gymnoscopelus braueri; assembly: GCF_963280865.1. Classification (NCBI taxonomy): domain Eukaryota; kingdom Metazoa; phylum Chordata; class Actinopteri; order Myctophiformes; family Myctophidae; genus Gymnoscopelus; species Gymnoscopelus braueri. The sequence goes on from NC_137605.1 coordinate 28,075,514, forward strand.
GGCGTGGGATGTGGGAGAAATAAATGTATTCGCACATACTAACATTAACCCTCCTCTGTACCAAAACAGTGACATTCTATCTTCCAGGGAAATGGTGGTCTCAGATTGAATTAGTGCAGTATTGTGGTCCTGCATTTTGTCTGCAGTGCACCTGGTAAATCGGACTGGATAGGCTCCAAAGCCCCTGACCTGAATCCTACAAAGGAAGTGAACTGGTGTTCTTAATGAGTATAACAGATGTGAACATACCGGTACTCACTGGAGACCTGTTTCTAGCAGTGCAGACTTGAGTGCCTGGTCTGGAAGCCAACTGAGTAGCACAGTGACATACATCCAGCACTGTCTAGAAGACGGATGAGGTCATGATGAAGGACAAAGAAAAGGAGTTTTTCAACAAATGTAAATAATAGATATACCTACAGATTTAAGTTTAACAAATAATAATATACACAATGTACTGTTAAAAGTTAACTTATACTTCGCTTAAGAGGTGTTTGTGTTGAATGAAGGCATTGACAGTGGTAATGCTAGTGATATCTTTTGTGTAAAAACGTTTTGTTTTTTGTTTTTCTTTTGTTAAAGTTAAAGCTCTATTTCGATCAGAGACATGTCTCCCCATCCCTACAGCTCTTTTGTAAACAGAAAATATTTTTTTTAGATAGGATACCAATTTTATCCAATCACGATCACGCGTGAGAACCTCACAAAGTTCAGTTCAGTGCTAATTTTATAGTGTTGGTACCAATTTTATCTATTTATTTTGTTTCATCACTTTCCAATATCACTTGTTTATCCTATGTCCTGTATAAGTTATCTCTTCTGATTGGATCAAATTGTTATCCCAACCTGAAAATGTATTTTGTTTACTAAACAATCACTATACTCTATCGGAATATAGAAATGTGATCTCTTTAAGGGTCAACATTTGATGGAAATGCATGGATTATGGCTTTTGAAATAATAATGTTTGTGTGTGTGTGCTTACACAAATATACAAACAACTGGTGTCATCAAATAGATTTCTTGACAACTCAGCACCACCCAGTGTGTGCAACCTGTAGTGCAGCCCTCTACAGTTAACTCAACAAAATAAGCCAAAAATGTCAATCAGTTGTGATTTTATTTTTAGCTTTGTGCATGAAAACTACACCACTGTGTAGATGATTGGCAGTGATGTACAGTATTCACATTTACATGAACAAAATTATTTCATGGATTTGGTTGAAAAAAGCAGGTCAGGCTTCTCATGATTACTGTGAAGATATGGTCTTCACCGTTACAAATACAAGCAGACGGGCACTTTGTAATTTCCAGTGTCATGTTTTAGTCTTTACTCATTCCCACGTATACTGCAGTATTGTTCACTGCCAACAATCCCACTGTTAAACTGGGAAGGGCAACCTTGCACTTCTTACAGTCACGAGTCTCAGTTCACATGATCTCCCCCAGATCTTCTCCTGCTGAACAGGCACGCTGACCAGCCAGCAGGGATCTCTAACGCAGTGACAAGGACATGATCCCTCTGCCTTTTTTATGAAGTTATACAAACTGTACATGGGCAATGGTATATGATCACACATTTGATGTAGTTCTGTACAGCACTGGTTCTCAAGCCTTTTCATGTCAAAGACCCCCAAACTGATATGTATTTGGCCGTGAACCCCCATCTGAAAATATCTTCTGCCAGGGACCCCCAGACGAGAATATTTCTGTTAATTTTATTATTCCAAATTTTACACTATTTTTGAATTGCTGAAGTATAAAATGGGTACAAGTGGCTTAACCGATTGTGATGCTATATTTAACTAATTTTGCTGGGGACCCCCTAGAACCTCCTCAAGGACCCCACTTTGAGAATGACTGCTGTACAGAACATGTGCAATGCAATTTGCAAACTCTAAAAAATACAGTATATAGTGCATGAATACTTATCACACTGCATTATAGTGTGAAACGTATTTCCAAGACTAAAGGATACCCATCTAATCTATACATGATACGGCAAAGATTTTGAATTAAAACAATATTACAATGACACCACACAAAAAAAAATCTATCCCAAGAACATGTTGCAACGTTAGAGATCTGTGTTCTAACATACTTTGCTGTAAGCTAGGAAGACAATGCAAGACACACTATTAGTAATATATGGATTTACATACAGCAACCACACTCCCATGTTTCCAAAACAAGAAATGCACTCCCTTTTAAACTTAAAAAGCAAAAGACACTTGTGTCATCAAATGCACCCATTGTTGCAACGGCTGTAGTAGCCATACTGGAGGCGTCAAGTAGGGATGTACGATTAATTGGTCATCATATCGGTATCGGTTGATATACTTAAAATGCAATATTGGTAAAATTGGTATTGACAAAATAATCCCGATATTTTTTGCCAGTATTTTATTTTATATTTATGTTTGAATGTGGAGCTGAAAAGGCCTTTTGTGATGACTGAAGGCTACAGATTCAATTCATGTTTTCTGGGGAAGCTATCAAAAGTATAACTGTAGAACAAATGAAAGCAAAGAAGTAGGTAAAAGTATAAATAAATTGTTTTAACTAATATGCGCATCAATAGGCCTAATACATCAGGTAATAAGAATGATAGTTTTTTAGTCATCTGCACCCAGAATCAGTTACTGTTTAACAGAGATACTGGTAACTTGTATTGCAATTTTCTGACCATGCATTTAACTGGTTATTCAATATCGTCCATCCCTAGTCAAGTGGGCGTGTCAAAACCTGTTGACGCGTCTTTCCGAGCTCAGTTCTATTTTGAAACATCAACGCACAGCATAACCCAAAGCAGAAAACGTAAAAAAAAGAAAGAAAACAAAATCCTTTTTGAAAAAGTTCATGCTACTCGTGTAGCATGAACGTAATGCTAGCATTCACAGTAGTCACGTTTTCTTTTGTCATCCAAATATGTATGATATGTAAACCCAAAATAGGTTGAATAAAGATTACAGAACTCTGAACAAATAAAATATAACAAATTAAATACATAAAACTAGATTTCCCTAGACAGAATGAAGAAACGTCTTTCTAGGAAACAAAGTGAAAAGCAGAGTATTTGTGTATTGGGAAAAGGTAATAAAGTGATGTTAGGAACTCATCAGTGGTTTTATTAACTTGGTCAAAGGGGTTCTGTCATTGCCATCATGTATCTAGGATGGCATTTTCCCTTAGAAGGGATTAAAAGTGGTCTATGGTCAGTGGCATAATGTACATGCCACCTACAGTACCTGGTACAATACTGAATTAACATTCTTTCCTTTTTGATCATCACATTCCCAAGATAAAGTGCATCACATCTGAACATTTTGTTTACAGTGACTTAAACAATTAAGGAGTGTCACTTCTATCAAAAGTAAATGGCCATTAGTAAAATAACTCCTCCTAATTGTTAAATTATATATATTTGCTGCACATTGACGCCAGAATGGGAATAGTCTCCTAACAAATGCTGAGTAATATCGCAAGGAACCAACCAAAAAACAACAATGTGGCTGGTAAATTTTTTAAACCTGAAATCCACAAGCAGCTGTACTTCATGTTAGAAAGTACATTTTCTACCCTGGTTGGCACTTAATTACACTATCACTAAGACAGGATTTCCTAAGTTTTTTCAGTGGAATCCAGCTTAGTAGGGCCCTACAGAAATCTCACTCAAAGCCTTTAAGCATTAGGCTGTCACTATCCTCATTAGTACACCTTCACATGGCCATGCAGTGACGTTGTGTTTCCCCCACAATCCACATACTGGTACATCTCCTGGGAAACTTGCTCTGCATGGCCGAAGTAGGATGTCGTCACCGTCACCCTGTGAAACAATAAACATCTCAGCAATAACAAATAACAATAGTTTGAGTGATACTACAGGGACGATGACATCTTTTTGTAGGCCAACCCCAAAGGCACCCCTGTGAAGAGTTCCCAGTGCAGATTTGGTTTGGCACAAATTTAAGAAAAGAGGCTCTGCAGCAAACAAAGGCCTACAGTATATTATTCACACGTTTTGTTCAACAAGATAATCTCCACAAATCAAAACGATTTTTGGGGGTTTTCATATACTGTACTTCACAATTTAGTCATTGCCAATTACCCCCATGTGTACAGTCTTTCTTTCACCTAGCGCCTTTCATCTGATAGTGAGGAGTTTTGCCTGGAGAACGCGTGCGGAGGAACACACTCCCTCCCAGTTCTGCTCACTGCTGAACAGGCACTCAGACCAACCTGTAGAAGTTGCTAGAGCAGCAACATACATCACTCTCCCATGCTGACTTCCCACCCACCAACAAAGCCAATTGAGTTTGCTTGAGCGCCCGGCCTGTAAGGCACCCTGGACAAATCAAACCCCAGTCTCCACGTGGTGGGCAGGAACTATACCTCTGTGCCACCCAGATGCCTCTATAGATAAATATTTGCGTAGCATATGAAGCCATACTTACTGCATCATGACTACAATGTTGTGCACTTTAATGGACTGCAGGGTACAGTAGTCGCTGCAAGGCAAGAAGAGGTTGTTTGAGATTTCTAACACTATGATTAAGGCATAATGCCAGTTTTATTGTGTTATTGATCTGTGTTTATGCACCTTCTTTCATGAGATACTTACAACATATAGCTCATCTCATCAGCAATTGTGGTTGGAACCATATAATCAACCTGGAAAACAGATATAAAGTCAAGGCATACATGACTAGGTCAACAGTACGCTTTTATTATAATGATATCTTGAACTGTGTTCATTGATGCTCCTGTAAGTGCTTGACTCACAGGGCAACAGTCCAAGAATGGACCTTTTTCACAGCAGCCATTTTTATGGGTAAAAACACAGCTTAAGTTATTAACATTAATTGTGAGTGTGTTTCATTTAGGTTGTACTGTGTCAGCATGGATAAGCAATGTACAGTACTTAAAACACACCCACAATTAATGTTACCTTCAGATGCGTTGTTGACCTGTCGAAATGTCAGCTGCGCCTGATAAGTGGTCCATTAGGGTGGTGTTTTATGTTTGACTCCAGGACATTAGGCCTTATCAGTGACTTATTTGATTTTCAATTCAATATATGTTTGTCACATGGAAATTCTGAGTACCTGTTCCCTACCCACTAGTTTGTATTAGTTTGGAAGAAACAATGTACGTGGAACAATAAACTGCTATTTTAGTTATTATAGTGTAGCTCATCTACTGTACATGTGTACAAAGAAGAATGTTAGGACCAACCTGCTGTTTATCCAGAGGTACAATTAACGTCACGTTGTTGTTCTTGGCCTTGCCAATCACCGTCTTGGAGAACTGGACTTGTGCGGTGATGTTGGTCACTGATATGGCATAGTAGTTGTTATTGGTGATGTTCAGGGTGTTCTATCGGAAAGAAGAAAGACTGTTAAACTCTAGAACACTAGAATCCTGGTTTGACAAACAGCAGGGGGATGACCATGCAGTCTTACTGTGATGTTAAGGTAGACAATCCGTCTGTTTTGGTCGTAGGAGACGAAGGCCGACTTCACTCCCACATAGGAGACGTCAATAGAACGAGGGAAAAGGAAGAAAACAGCCAGGCCAGACAGCAGCAGGCAAAGGCCAACTGATATCGAGACATACAGCTTTCTGTGGTTTAAAGAAAAACAGAAGTATGACACGCAAACCACTTTAGTTTAGGGAAGTACTATGGGCTAATTTTGACTCAATATCGGGGAGTATCATCCTCCAGGGAAAACAGTGCCACCTCCGCTTATAAAACTATTTTCAGCACAAAATAATAAATCATGCTAATTTTGATATGGTACATTATGCTATTATGCTGAGACTTACGTTCTGCTTGGCCTAAGCCTCTGGTCACTGTATGGAATAAGAGCAACGAGCTGGTTCTCTTGACCTGTTGGAACAACAACACAGTACGAGGCTATTGACAAGTCCTGTACACACCAAAAAGTAAATAGTGTGTTCCAATGTGCAGATCTTATTTTGAACAGACTTTTTAAAAAGGTTGTTTTTTTGGAATGTTGCACTTTGCACTTAGTAGTAATCATAGTTGTAGCTACACGGCAAAATCAATGTGTCATTAAACTCTAGAGTTGAATTAACACATTTTGCAGTGTGATAGTGGTAATAATAGTCACAGCTCAAGTAATTAGGTACACATTTTAATTATTATTATTAGCATTTAAGTCTCACCTCTTGGGATTCTGCCTGTGCCTTGGCATGTAGGACATGTTACACTGTCCTTTCCGGTGAACTCCACATAGGGGAACTGAGAGACATCTCGATGCCTATCTTCCTCGCTCTCTGCATCTGTTCCATCGTCAGTGGTCAGACTTTCCTGGTCTTTCTGCTTGGCGAACAGGGAGTGTGCCTTGCCCATACCGAGAGCTGTCTGCTGAACAAACAGTAATGATAGCTTTGAGCAGCTTAATGGGTGCAGTCCAACATGCTAATTTGGACAGCAAGTCACATTTTAATGTGAAATTTGACATGTATAGATGGCTGGAATACTCTGCCTGAAAGAATATGCTGCTGTTTGTGTATGAATTCATTTATATGTGAGCCTACAATACAAAGTTGGACAGTTTCATTAAAAAAAGAGAGAAAAGAAATGTGTCATGATGCCTCATAATATTTATGGACACAGAACGAAATGCATGTTACAAACCATATTTTGATGACAATTTGACAATGTAGCAAAAACATGAAGCTATAATTCAAGCTTGATGACATATTTAAAGATCGTTGTGATTATACAATTCGTCATTAAAATAGTAGTAGCTAGCCGCAGCTTTGTTATTTAAACCCCTGCCCTGTCAGCTTAATGTTTACGTTTTCGCTCGGTCTATACTAGACTGGGATCAATTCGCTTAGCCGATTGTGGATCCGGTCTACAGCGGATATGGAAACGGTACGTGTGCATGCGTTCGTGCGTGCAAATTACCGGATACAGTAGGCGGCCTGTAGACCGGATCAGAGCACTGGCAAGTAAATAGCAACCAGGCTTTCCACAGGTGCTGCCGAAAGCCTGGTGATGTGAGGTTAGTCCATACGTTGCGCCAACTTGCGCGGCCATACTCAGACATGTCTCCAATAAGTACACCATGTACCTCCCGAAAGGAAATCCTCAATGAGTCTAGATTTCGCTGCTAACCACAATATTCCGCACACACACACGTCGTACAATGTGCACCAACATTTCCACGCTTTAATGTGGTCATATTATTCTGTTAAAGTACTGTGCGTGATAGCGTTGCATTAGTGCAATCAATGTTGCTCGACCACGTTGAACTCTGCATTGTACACAGTCTCATGATGCGTATGCAGTTTGTTCCCCCTGCAAATAAACAACATATTTTAATCTGTTGCCTTACCTTCTTGAATTTTTATTCACAATCGCGTGTCATCCGCTTCAAAGGTGTTGTTTACTATCGAGGACACAACAACAGTATCTGGTAACTTAACAGAACGCCCCTCTGCTCTCCTCATTGGACAGACGAAAACGATGCCGACCGGCGGAGTATGTCTGGATCCTAGAGCCCGTAGGGACGGTAGGTCGCACTGTGATTGGCTGGTTGGTTGTCAGGCAACTGTCATAATTGTCTACTCACGACTAGAGCGACAACTAAGCTCTGACTGCTTTAAACTAGTTTTTAGAGTATTCCCAAAGCCTCACCTCTACCAGCTGCAACATTAACGTGATATATATTAAGTTGCATAACTAATTACAACATAGGCCTGCCATTGTGCAGCTACCTTTTGCACCTTAAATCTAACCTCATGTACTTGCTGTTTATAGATGTAGATATCTTTCATTTAGATTGTTTGAAAACAAGATGATGGAGCTTGCAAGAAAACAAATTTCACTTACCAATTCACATCTGTAAGCCTGTGATGTGATTCTGATTCAATTGAATATATGATTGTCAATTAATATTTTTTTTGCATAATAGTTTTACAGTCGGTACTGTAAGTATATTTTGAAGCCTATACTTTTGTACTTTTACTCAAGTACAATGGTGTGTGGTATTGCTAATTTTACCAGCTACATCTTTCACCAATCTGACTGAAAAATCTGACTACATCTCTCACCAAGTGACACTGTGCACTGCAGGTGCATTCTCCTTTAAGGTGTGTGATAATATGTTTTGGCCCAGTCTGCCACAGTCAGTTCTTCTATTGTTTTCCTAACCTGTGTCAGTGTATTGCTAAACTTCACAAGTAAAGTGGCTATGGCTAGTCTCTTGAGAAAGAAGAATGTTGTAATCGGACAGAGATCTACAGTACTTTACTCTTAATCATTGTAATGAACCTTTCTTACTGCCAGTATCTTTATCAACCACATGATGGCAGTGTACTGCCAGATATTCATTTGTGGTACCAGTAAATAGTAGGATGTAGAACTCTTGAACAACAATAATAAAGTGTCAGAGAGCAAACAACAATATCCCAACAACAACAAAATGTCTACTAAAATGGCAATCTCAAATGCTTTTGCCCCAACTGTGCTTTGACCTGGGTAGCAGGCTATTTTTTATCTTTTATTCAGTTAGAAAGCATTTACTAGTGGCAGTGTGAGATAAGTTGTGAGTCAATGGAATGTAAAGACTCATCTCATACTAGTTTGTTTGTTTCAGTTGTGTGCTGCTTACAAAACAGACTAATGGCAATGCCACAGATCAATGTCATCTTGCCATGCATGCAAAGAAAAAATAACGTACATCCTCCGTCTCTTAGTGCTGAGCCAAACTGTAAGAACAGAATCATGAAAACAAAGCAGGGGCTCGTAACTCACTGTTGATGAATGCTCCAAGCTTTTTATTTGTGACAAACAGTAAATGACATACAACGTTTCGACCCTTTAAGTCTTTTTCAAGTTTGATTGATTGATGTACTTTATTTAGTAAGACATGAGAACATCAGTACATGGAAGTACAAATTCACAGTACAAGGTCTACTAAACTGGGAGTCTCATTAAGCACTAAGCTTGTTTAAGATGAGATCCCCGTGCACACAAATCATGATGACATATAAGAGACAGTATGATACTTCATACTTGAAAAAGGTCGAAACGTCGTATCTGCTGTTCGTCGCAAATAAAAAGCTTGAAGCATTCAAAACTGAGTTGCGAGTCCCCGCTTTGTTTTCATCTTGTCATGCATGCCCATCACTAACGACTTGAAAAAGTGAACACTAACACTGACTCAAATATCACTATACATTTAAACTGGCTTCCTTTTAGAGAAGACACATTCTTCTTTATTTTCACCCTCAGCATTAGATATTATGTATATCAATGTTTTATGAATTAACTAAATGGTGACTTAATTAATACTATATAACAGTTATACATTTTGTCTAGGGCTAAGAGGATAGATTTAGAATTTAAAAAATGGTGTCACTCGTCAAAAATAATAGATTTTCAAGCAAACAATGCATCACATTGACAAATTAGGTTTTTTAGCCTCCAGTCCTTCTTGAGTTAGTCTGTTAGTTAGTCCCTATAATCTAAAAACGTCTTCCCGGCTACCATAACCCACGGTAGCAACACAATCATGTTGTGCACAGAGAGGCCATATATAATTTGAATTACTGTGAGGCGTATGAAAATGCTGCAGCAACCTGTCAGAGGAGGCAGGTTAAAAGTGGCCGGGCCGGTCCAGCCTGCAGTGTGAAGAGACTGCCTGTGTGTCCCTGATAAGACCAGAGGGAGCGAGCAGCAAGGACACATCCACCTACTTAAGGTGTCAGCACATCAAACTTGCAGCATAGCTTCAGAGGGTGTATGTAAAATTCCACATTGCAGAGGTGAAGTGGAGGATATTCTGAACCTGTAATATTTGATGTCTGTGTCATCTTGTTCTTAACCTAAAAGGTGAAATATGAAGCTTTGGAATGGTGAGACCGTGGGATTTCAGCTGTGGCAGTCTTTCTGACACAGCATTCCTCCCAGATGTAGCACAAATAAACCACAGGTTTCAGACTAAACCGATGTGCTTCCCCATGCACATATTTAAGTATGTGCAGTAACACAATGTTAGTTGACTTACTGGAAAAATACTACAGGCATCTTTAAGAGGTACACAAATCAACCCCACTTAATTATAAGCCAATTTGAACAGCAATTTGAAAACTGAAGGTGTAAATGAATCACAAAGGCTGTACTGAGTCGGTAAATGGTCTGCATTAAATATAGCATTTATTTCCAAAGCGCTTCACAATGTATGAGTTATATGCAGACACTGGCAATGGAAGTAGCCATACAAGGCACCAACCTGCTCCTTGTAGCAGTTATAGCTTCAGCGTCTTTCTCACTGGATGCCAGGAGATGTGGGAATCAAACATTGACTGAATGTTCGATCAAAAATCTAAATCGAACATTCAGACAACCATGATTCCACCCCTATTAGGAGTAACATCCATTTCAGTCATTTGCCACCAATTTGCTTTTAATCAGTTCATAACTACTTAAAAAATGAGTCCATTATTTTTAAATGTCATGTACTCAATGTGGTGGAACCAGATAATTTGACATTGCATTAATTTGCAATAGCTTACAAAAGGCTTGAGTTCTATGCCCCCAGGCTCTGATAATTGTTTTGTTTTGAGTTGTTTAGTTGTCTAGATAAAGTGTGAAAATGCAAGCGGGATACTTACTCCAACCAACATCCAAACAGGGGCAGATTAAGCCTCGGCCTCTGGGCCAATTATCTTGCCTGGACTACAAGGGCCCCTGTAGTCAAGTGCCCCTGGGCACTGGCCCTATTGGCCCGGTCTATAATCCGTCCATGCGTCCGAATTGTTTGTTCAGGGTAGGCAATATAGCAGTGCCTGTCAGAACAAAGTTTGGACATTCTTGTACCTCCAAGATGTTGTAACTTGTGATTGGTCAGACTTCCAAGGTGGCCGTGATATATAGTTCTTTCTTCCCAAGGCTTCATCCTGCTAACAGCAAAAGCAGCGCTAGGTTTGAAGAGACATTGACTGAGGAGGTTATTAGGTACTAGTCTCATGAGCCAAAAAATGTGCAGACAAAATTGGAATTGGAACACTATTCAATTTAAGCTGATCAATAGGTACTCTCTCCTGATTGGATGAAATTGGTGACACAAGAGTTGTAGAGACGGGGGACCCCTGTTACTGAACAAAAACTCTCTGGCAATGTTTTTAATAAAAAAACTTGTTTTAACCACAAAATATCACTTACAGCATTATTATGATGATGATGATGATTATGATTATTATGATTATTACGGGGCCAGAGCTCAGCTCTGGACCTGTTTTAATGTTCCCCTCTTTTTTCTTCTGCCACTTTTCGCAGTTCTGGCTGAACCGTGCATACGCTTTTTACGAAACTTGGCCATATGGTAGATGGTCATGAAAAACTATCAAGAAATAATTCTCACAATCTTTCGTCAAAAGGTGGCGCTATAGCAAAATGCCAACTTTGAACAGGTACAACTCATGCCCTGTTTGACCTACAGCCATGAAACTTCAATATACATATGCGTCTACTCATGATCAACAACTTTCACACTCTGACTTTTGACCTCTGACCTTTAGATCTCCCACCATTTTGAATTATATGAAAAACAGTTAAAACCTATCTCCTCCTGGGATTTTTGAGTAATCTGCACGAAACGTTTTACACATGAACTTTGGACCTATGCCGACAAACATGTGCAAAAGATTTTCCATAAGTGAAAAAATGAAGCTTTAATGAGCCAATGAATATTGCAGTTTTATGACAATTATTCATCTGCCCCTAACACATACATGCAGACTCACATTTCTTTGAAACTTTGCGGTAATGTTGAGGGTCATTCCAAATATCACTGAAACCAATCTTACTCCAATTGGTCAAAGGGGGGCGCTATAGCGATTTTTTGAAAATGCAAACTTTAAACAGGCAAAAGTCATGCCTCGTTTGGCCGACAGCCATTAAACCTGCTTACACATGTGCCTTGACTCATGAGGAACACATGTATCACGTTGACCAGTAAGCTCTGCCCTTAGATTGTCCGCAATTTTGAGCAGTTTGAAAAACACTTAAACCCAGGATTTTTCAGCTATTTGCGTGAAACTGTATCATCTGAGTGATCTCCTTTTTCACAAGTTCTTGTCTGTTGGTCCAATGGCTCTCCCTTAAACGTGTGCCTCACAACCTGAAGGTTGCCAGTTAAAGCCTCACTTGATGCAGACTCATTTAAGTTGAATTGCAAAAAACATGACTGTATCAATGAATACATGTGCAAACGGTAAAGATAACATGAAATGCTTATTTGAGAGTATGTTTTTTCAATGTATGACGTACTTCATTGTGAAAATAGCCGATCTACAATCTCACAACTTTTCAGATAGCAACGTTTTGTGAGCTTGTAGATCGGCTGCTTTCACTGGTTTCGGTTTCGAGGAGACATACAATTTCTCTATTGGTAAATGGTTTGTGAACGAGTGATCTTAGTGTTAGTGAAACAGGGGCTTGGTTCATGACAGAAGGCAAAAGTTTATGATCTTCAACAGACAACTTCAGCCTGGATGAAGCTATAGCACTACAGGTAGTGTCTCAGCCTGTGTGTCTGAAGGTTGAGAGTTTGATTCCGGTCAATGGCAATAGGTTGAGCTGTCTGTTTCTCTCACTCTGTCTATCTGGCTCTGGTAGGTGGGTCATTCCACTTTACAATTGCATCGCACAAAACATGACTGCATCAAATAATGCATGTGCAATTTTTTAAGATAACATGAAATGCTTATTTGAGAGTATGTTTTTACAATGTGTGACATACTTCATTGTGAAAATAGCCGATCTACAATCAAACAACATCTTGCAGATCGGCTACTTTCACTAGTTCGTTCTAAGGAGACAAAAAAAATCTTTATTGCTAAATGGTTTGTGAACCAGTGATCTAGAGTAGTTCGGGACACAGAGGCTTGGTTCATAATGGACGGAAATAATTATAGATGTCAACAGATACTGTCAGGGAGGCCATATATCTAGCTCAATGAGAAGAGAGGCAGCCTGTGAGTCCGTAGGTCACTAGTTCGATCCCTGTCCCCGACAATGTATTGAGGTGATCATGATTTGGCTTTCACATAGTGTTTCTTGAGGATAGACTTAGGCGTTGTTTTACTGAGGTTAGTGTTAGTGAGGGTTTAAAATGCTCATTTGTTAATTTTATGGTATAAGTCTAATTATAATACTACAATTCATTTGTGTCGTCTAGATGAAATACAAACATATTTTCATGTGAAATCAACTGGTTGCATTGCATCCATGTTGATAAAAGGTAGTACTTTAGTCAATTAGAACACTACAATCTAATATTTAATTCAGACAATGTGAAACCACATGTTGCTTTTCACTTGGTACAGTAAGTAGCTCAACAAGTTCATGACCCAGTTCAAGTCCTGGGTAATGTGGAATAGAAATCTCAATGCCTACTCAGGCATTGTGTTGTGTGGATTAGAAACACATGATTGAAGAAATGTTTCCATTCTCTTTATAGTTGCCACAATTCACTCTCTATTGTTTTCTCTTTCTCTCTCTCTCTTTCTGGTGATTTATATTGCATTTGGTGTGACAGTGGTGTAAGTGGAGCTTAAATCTACAATATAGACACAATCAAAGAGAGGGTTTGAGGTCAAAGATACACTTTATTTAATACAAACATTAAGAGAATGAGAACACTAAAATGCAAAACTGATATGAAAAAAGGAAAAACAAATATTGATGGTAAAACGAGAAGACATTGTTCAGGGTGGACAGGTGTAAAATGTGTAATTTTAAAATGTAAAAAAAGGAAGAAAAATCTTGATATCATTAGGCACAATTTGGATGGTGACATTAGGGGGGAACATTAGCCAAAAAATAGCATATCTACAAATTCACGTATTGGAATGTATTGCATTGTGAGCTTGTAGATTGGCTATCGTTTGGCAAAATAATACCATTCACGGCCAAGTCACATTACATGCAGGCTGCAGCAACAAAATTCTGAAGAATAACAATAAATACATTCTGAAGAAAATAAATAAAACAATTGTGATTAAATAAAAAGTACAAGAAAAACTGCATCATCATCAATGTAGGGCTAGTTCACCCCACTGTTTTCTTCCATCAATTAGTCACCCCATGGAGTCTTGAATTCATGGATACTTTTAAAAAAAATGTGTTGCCTTCCTAAGCCAATAATTTGATGACCAGCGGACTTATTGGCTTACGAATGCGACAAAAACCAAAACATATCCATGAATTCAAGTCTCCATGGGGTGACTAATTGATAACACACACACACACACACACACACACACACACACACACACACACACACACACACACACACACACACACACACACACACACACACACACACACACGCACACACACATTATCATACATTATTATGGAGCCTAGGACTCCACCAAAATCAGTACATAAAACTAACAGATTATTTGACCGGGGTTGAGCAGAATTATACCACAACAAACCAAGGGTGCAATGAACAGATTTTAATACAATAAATATAGACACATGATTAAAATACAATTATTAGAAACAACAGTCCCATAGCCTGTCCACAAAGTCCTTCTTTAGGGCCAATCACAGTCCATCAGTCCATGTTTCAACACAGTCCTCATTTTCTTCCAGAACCAAGTCCAGGGTCTCCTTTGGGCCAGAAACAATCATGATCAGTTACACCGCCCACAAATGGCCAACTGTCTACACACCACACATAAAAGTCACTGCACATAAATAAAGAGGTATTAAGTTAAAAATCCAAATATTACATTGGTTACAAAATAAGTCCAGCTGAGAGCTGGTGGTCAATGAAATCAATTGACTCGCTTGACTCAATGAGGAATATACAAACTCAGTGTTCAGGTAAGTTAGCTAAAGTGGGGCTCTGCAGCTAATACATAAAAACTAACTATTATTAAAAAGGTTAAAACAAATACAGCTCTACACATCAAGTGACAAGAGGGGGTACTTAGCTTGAAGAGGGGCAAGTCTTAACTTGGCCCCTCTGCTGAGTTGGGTGGCTTCCCCTCTTTCACTTTTCCTCTGCCTGCACTGTTGGAATGGCTTGGTGGCCTCGGTCCGTTTCACTTGCACTTTGTTCTGTCTGCTGTCGCTCGGTCCCGTGTCTCCCTGGTGTTCTCTGTGTGCTGTCTGTTCTCCGTGGCGTTGTCTGGGGCCTTCTCTCCACTGGCGTCATCCCTCAGCCCCCCACGGACGGATCCTGTCATGGGCAGACAGGGCACACCCTACCTGGTGCCAAGTAACCATTTCTCCAGCTGAGGTGTCCCTGTCCTCGATGACCCTGTCCTCGATGCCGCAACTCCGTCTGTGGTGGCTCTCCTTCCTTCCAGCCAGGTCTCTGTCCTCTGCCCTCTCTTCCTCTGCACAGCTTTTTTCCCCCCAATCTGTCGTATAAAAGCTGCACACAATTAACAGGTATTTTCCTAATCAACAGCCAACACATTCAGACACTACAAAAACTGACCCTGTCACATCTACAATCACAATAATAATTACCTGAAGTACTGGTAACTCTTAAATCCATGTAAGTCTTCAGAAGTAGTTGCTCAGATGCTGTTGCAGCTTGCAACAAGCACCATGCCATCACCAAGTCCTACAAGCTGGGGAATGTTTAACTACTTGCTTCATGTTGTGCTGATCCTGAACAAAACAACACAAACACAGAATGTGCTTTATTGTGCTTGCTATGTAGCTTAAGGCTCAGTGTGATAGGTAACACCATTAGCATAACACACAAGGATAACTGATTTCACCATGATAGGAAAGTGTATGTCAATAATATCAAACAGTTACTTGTTTCATTGCCACTGCAAACATTGCACGCTAATATAATATGGCCATGCAATGAACACATATCATACTCACCATATAAACAACATATATTACATACACAACTCACCCAAACATGCAGTGATACTGTGTTCACTTTAAGTGAGGCTAGCAGCAGAAGACCACCTATGGTTGAACATGGGACGGTACCTATGTTAACCCTAACCATAACCTTAGTGGGGGAACATAGGTCCGGGGAACATAGGTATGACCCCGTTGAACATTACTGTCAGTACTGTTCAACCATAGTGTTAGTCACATGAACTTCATAACTAAAATGTAATAATTATAGATATCAAACTCACCAAACATGAAGAAGATTATGGTGCTGTGATACTGTGTCCAAGTGAGGCTAGCAGCAGAAGACCACCTATGGGTGGACATTACTGTCAGTATAATCACACAGTCACTATATAAACAACAACAACATCTAGTAATTATAAATATCAAACTGACCAAACATGAAGATTAGGGTGTTGTGAAGAAGACCACCAGACCACCGGATGTCAGTCTTGCAGTTGAAACTGGATTGATTCTGTGTCTTTTTTTTTTTTTTTTTACCATAACCACTCCAAGTCTCACAGAAT